>NC_134520.1:25211810-25517187 GCF_027942865.1 Odontesthes bonariensis | reverse complement strand
TTAATGTTTTTTTTCATAGATCTTTGGAGTGATGCTTTATGATAAAAGTACAAAAAATTTACAAAGTAATGGCATAACATCTACTTTCTATGAGCATCACATAACAAAAAACAAGTGTTAGAGATGGGTTTATTATATGATTTTTTAATAAGATACATCACGTTTGCCAAAAAATGTCCCTAACCAAACAGTAGAGCAGGACATTAAAAGAGTTTAAATATTCATTTCAAGCACAGGACATGTTTATTATAATTTTATCTAACGCTTATTTATGACAGGAATTTCGACCTGATGAGCTAAATTGAGGGCAAGATTACATATCTCAAAAGACTACAAATATTTTCTGCAATCGGAAGAAATAAGAGGGCTAAAAGACGTGTTCTTTTCAGGGATATTTCATTCCTGTGCGATGCTGCGGTCAACCAGAGGAAGACAACACCCCTCCCGCCTATGAGTGAAAAGAACGACGTTGGCAAGACACAGGTGACCTCCCTCAACTAAAATGTACTTCTTGGACAAACAACCATCGATGGCAAAAATGGTCCTTCATTTAATTTTTTTTCCCATTATAATTATAAATTATTTCTATATTTTTTTACAAAAGCAACACATTTTGTTCAAGCTCCCAAATACATCCATCCATCGTTTTTCTATACCCGCTTGATCCAATTTTATGGTAGCTGTTGGGGGGGGGCTATCCCTGCTTTCATTGGGCGAGAGGCGGCGTACACCCTGGACGGGTCGCCAGTCCATCACAGGGCCACACAGAGACAAACGAGACACACAACCATGCACGCTTAATAAACCATGGTTCGCCTAATAAACAATGAACGCAGAATTTTTACATAATTTTAACATTATCCCTGTCAAAGTTTACAATGCTGTGATTTACTGTTATAGAACTGACTCTAAGTATTAAGCATAGTCTACATCCAGGCAGGCCATGTAGTCAAGCTCATAGTCAAGCTCTATTTATTGTCATTTATCTACAGTGTATAGGTGTACACAGGCTGTGCTGAGTGAGGTGGTAACTGTGGCCACTCTGTCTTTCAGAACTTGAGTGTCTCAGAAAATGTGATCCCAGAAGAGTATCACATTGTGAAAAATAAAGGAATCCGGTGCCTTGAGTTCTATGAAGAGTGAGTCTACCTCTTAATATTCAAACCACTCCTCTCAGGTTCACTGTATTACCTCACATTATCATTTTTAAAGCAAAGCCAAGTTTTTGTGTCAAGGCTCTGGCTGTTTTTCTTCCACAGCGCATTCACAGTGCAGCTTAAGGATGAAGAGCAGAAGTTACGGGTCCTTCCATCACTGTGAGCCAAAAAACATGAATGAATCAAATTGAAAGACAGCCCTTAGTCAAGTAGTTTTCTCTAGGATATTTTGTTGCCTAAATCAGTAATAGGGCAGCCTACTAGCAACCTGCTGGTAAAAAAAGTATTGAATGTTGGCCAGGGAGCCTGTAAACATGTTGTAATATAGATTTGTATGTATGGCCTGTGTCCAGGAAGCCCAGTGGCAGGCTGGAAGTGGTCCAGCTGATGAGTATGATGGATGACATGCTGGAGAAGGCTGGAGTGGATCAGCAGAGAGAGGAACTGACCGAGCTCTCCCAAGTAGGTTCTGTATCTCTCTCTGTCTCACACAAGGGCTGAGCTGCAATCACGTTCAGACAAAAATATTAACCGGCACATCTCTAACATTTAAAAATATACCAAAAATGTACCACATGCTAAGATTTCCAAACATTTATGTGGAGAAAAGGACACAGCTTTGTACACACCAGGTACTGCAGAGCTGTAGGTGTGGGCATCTCAAAGAGGAGCAAATAAATCACTGTTTGTGGTAGTGATATTTATACATTTATACAAATACAATTTCCGGACAGACTACGTTATTTTAGTGTTTATTTCAGCTGCTGTCATCACTGTCATTATCAAAACAGATTTGAGTATTTCTATCCATATTATAGAGACAAACGCCCTCTGATCATATAGGCAATGTGACTTGTTTTACAGCTAGAGGGCCTGCTTGACCTGGTGAAGATTGAGCAAAACATCTACAACATTGTTTTCCATGAACTCATCAGGCAGGTTACTGTGGGCTGTGCTGAGAGAGGACAACTACTCGCCAAACTCAGGTTTGCAGCCAACCATGAAAATTGCACCTGAGTGGCTTTGAGGGCAACCATTTCCAGCCTTAAAACCAAATGATCAATCTATAATTGTACTCACAAAATAAAGAGTCATTCTGCAAAAGTATTATCATATTATTTTTTCCCGGGAAGAGGGACATTTTTAGAGAATCTTTGTCTGTAATGGCTCAGGAGGGGTTTCCAGCAGCTTATGTCTTTTATCTAGACAGCGCTACCAGTCTCTGCTGGACAGAATCCCACGCCGTCTGAAAGCCCTACACACAGAGGCAGTGGCACAACGGGCTCTAGACCGCCGGCTTACCGAGGAAATCAACCGCATCAAGACATCTATCCAGCAGCTAAGCACGTACGTAGGTCAGGGTCAGACTGCTGGGTCACGATTACTGATATTATTCTGTGCTTTTAGAGGATAAATAATGTTTTAATTATAGCACTCAGTGAATGGGAAGGTTGTGTTTGTGCCTGTTTTGTGTGCTTTTACTGATTATGTGTGCGTATGGTCTCTTCCCAGGGAACTGTCCAAAATCAGAGCCCATGATGCCCTCGTGTCCCAGCAGGCACAGCACGCTCACCAGCAGCTGGCCGAGGCACTCAGACAGACTCACAGCAACTCAGAGTCAGTTGATCAGAAGAGAGAAATGAAATACAGTTTATACATTCCAAATGACAAATTCAACAAGTTCATGTGTTCCAAAATTCAGTAGAATAATCAGCTGTTCTTATCTTGTCAATATATGTGATTTAATTCAAGATAAATTGCCCTTAGCACAAAAATAGCACAAAACGTTTATTTTTGTTGAAATACAACAGGAGTAATTATTTATATAACTTTATACCAGAGGAATTATCCCAATGACTTGGAATTCCTACTGTACGTAGTGCTGGTTATTATATTACAGTATGCATTTCTACAAAAGCACAAAATGTGACCTCTCAAATGATCTATGTGCCGTTCTCAGCGTGGTCCGGGGCTACCACGAGCTGTATGAGCTGCATAGGTCTCGCCTGGAAGCTCAGCTGCTCCATATGACCGAGGACAGAGACTGCTGGAGCCAGTTCACCTTGAGCCTTGCCCTAAAGGTACAGGAGGCGACAATTTAGTGTTATTTTTCTTCCTTTCTTTCTTTCTTTCTTCTTTTTTTATTTATTTTTATTACTTTATTAAAAGTAATAAAAAAAGCTGTTAATATAGCTTGTTTTAGTACTTTGCAGTGCATATGCTCTGTTGCAGGCCACTGCTAACAAAATAAAGCGATGAAGCAGAGATTCATTGTTCATGAATTGTTTAAGGGATCAAATGTCAAATAGTGGAATGTCTGCTCAAAGATTCAAAGTGTGATGTGAAAGGGTTCCGTTTGTCTTCTGTCAGGTGATCAGTATGAAGAGGCTGCAGGTGGTCAGTCGGCTGTATGTCAGTGAGCAGGGTTGGTTCAACACAGCTGAACACTGCCTCCTCTACCTCTCAACAAAGGTAAAAGTGCAGCTCCAGTTTAATGGCAGAGATAACTCTTTGTAAGCATCTCTGGTGGCTCGTTTAGAGTCTCACTGTGCATATGACCCTTCTGCTCTAGGATACAGAAGACCTGAATGGTATCGTGGAGTGTTCTGGCTGCTGGAAAGAGCAGTTGGTTACTTTCATATCTGAACTGAAGACGATTGAGCATGCTCAGTGTGAACAGATCAGGGCCACCCAGCAGGGCATCACCAGATGGTTCTCCTTCCTCGCCACACAAAATGAGTAAGGAAAGCAAAAAGCACTTAGTGTCATTACATATTTTGGAGCATTGTTTTAATGTAAAGTAGAAAATGTATTAACACTCAAGATCTGGTGTGTATTCTGCCGGTGATGCTCTTTTTCATATCATTAGGTGCCTTGATCCAAAGTATGACAAAGCATCAGTGGAAGAGATTCATACTGATCTGAAGCAGTGGTCCGATGTAAGGCAGTATATTAATTTTCCTGTTTGCATATGTCTTTTGGATCATGGATGTCATTCTTCTGATATATCTCACCTTTTCCATCCATCTGAGGGTCTTTTATTCCTGACACCAATCATCATTTCTACCATAATCTCATTACCGTCACGTATCTAATCTGTCATATTTAATTTTTTTTCCCTATGATCAAATTAAATACTCCCACCACTTTGATTTTACTTATCGGCGGCATCTCTCATATCCTTCATCACATGTCAAGTCTGATTCGTGTCTTCTTCTGTCTGCCACACTGTCTGCCCGTGTCAATAGTTTGAATAGCATTGAAATATGAGGGGTTAGTATGCAGAATCTAGCTGATTTATAAGGGCTTGATTTGATGCTTTAATGGTCATTCAGCCAAAAACAAATCAGCGTTTTTATGTCTCACATAGCAGTGGCCATTCTGGTACTTATTTATTGAGTGTGAATAAATTTAGGGCCAAACAGTGTCCTGTAAAGTTTTCCCTAAGGTTTTCTTCTTCATTGTTTCTGCAGATGTTGGCTCTCCAATGTGATCATTACCAAGGTGAAAAACAGCTTATGTTTCAGCAGAAACTGGGGAAACTTCACATTGCACAGGACAAGTGGCTGAACATCAGCCTTCAGCTGATTGAAAGACACCCTTCTCCTCATGTTGAAGGCCTTGAAGGCCAACAGGCCTTAAGAGAGCTGGACAGGATCTTCTCTGAGCTCCTCAAACAGCTGGACACGCAAGTCAGTGGAGAGAGTGGTGAGAGCCTATAGTCACCAAAGACTTGCAATCCTACCCAGACACTGTGCTGTTCATGGAATTTTTATTATGTATCTGTCTTCTGTTTAGTTTTTTTTCTTCCTGTATTATTGGGTGTCATTGTGGTAATCTAAATGGACTTAAGTGCTGACAATGAATCCAGATGTGCTGTTTTAGGCACCCACAGACTGATCATGTCACTGGTTGCATTGATGGAGCCCTGGGTTTCCAAAACTGCTGCAGTGATTGGACGGCCAGAAATGATGCCTGCCTCTGATTGGCTTAAGCTGGAGGAAGAGTTGTATGAGTGGCGAATATTAACTGAAGAAACAGTACAGCACTTCTCATCCATGCAGACAGAGAACAAAGTGGACACAAATAAGCTGGACATGTAGTAGGTTTTTTTTTATTCTGTGGTATTACTAGTTTGGATTCATAAACTAGTAGATTTATTAAAAGTTAGCAGGATCAAAACATTAAGAAAAAGGCTAATTTTTCTTAGTTTCACAAAATGATAATAAACATTGCTCGGGATGTATTTTTCAATTTTAGAGATTTTTTTTTTTCTGCAAGAAATAAAACAGCCCTGTCGTTATATATCTAATGAGTTCAAAGTGTGTTGTTGTGTGGGGTTTGTTCAAACAGCACAGAGACAGAAAGGTTGTTGGAAGACGTGCAGGAGTTCAAAACCAGCCTTTCCAACGTAATTGAGGGTGAAAACCAGAGGCTCCGAGAAGAAGTGAGTACCATTTTCAGCTAAATCCAGGGGGGCTTATGCACTGAAAATGTTGCAAAAAAACTGCAGTGTCACTGTTGCAAATATACCAGCACCATGAAAGTAGAGCTTATTTATTGTAGTCTTATTGCTCACTGCAGCTGTGATCATAGCAAGTGTTGCTAGGGCACAATTGTGATTTCAGGACCTCAGTCAGGGGCTTGTCAGTAGTACTTATAGGGAGAGAATAGACTGGCACCTTCCATGTATTTATTAGCTGAGCCTTTTGTGCTTTCTAAAAAGCTTCAATGTTTCCTCTCCTACCAGGTTAGTTCTGTCCACATGGCTCTGACTCGCTGGATGTTGGATTTGTTGCTGGTAATGGTACCTGACCATAGCGAGGAGCAGTTCCAAGAACAGGAGCATCACAACACCATGAATACCTCACTAAAGACTCTGGATGAGGTTGCCAGTATGCTGACTGAGAAACTGGACTTTTTTTCCAGCTACATTACCAGGTGACAAAGTTGTTACCTGCTGTAGCTAAGCAGGCATTTGTCACCACACTAACAGTCAGCATGTGGTAAGCTTCTCCTGCACAAAATGCTGACTTGAATTTTAACACAAAGGCTGATGATTATCTCTTTAGAGAAGTGAATATAAGAAGTTGCTTTGACGCAACAAATCTCAGTAACAATTAGCAGCTCATTTTATCCAGTATTTACTCATGAAAATGTTGTTTTTGATTCTAGATCATGCAACCTGATTCTGGAGGAGCGTGCTCTCCTGGACGCACATAAATATGAGAGTGAAAATAAGTTAAATGAGTTCAGAAAGCTGCAGGTAAATGGTCCGACTCAAGCAATTTTGGTCCTGAAATTTTGTAGAGACGTTCAGGGAGGTTGGCGTGAGAATGCAAATGTCCGCAGCATTCGCTCTGAATGTCTTGCAGAGATTCTCTCAGTGAGATGTGTGAATGAAGTGATTAATCTTCCCGAGCATGCGCTCAAAGTGTATGAATGAGTGAGTGCTTGCGAGCTGGTCAGAGTTGCTGCTTCATACATTTTACTCTGACCTGAATGTTATTGATTTTTCCACATCATACTTTTGTATTATGTCAGACAGACAGATCTCAAACCCCTTCCTCACTTTTCCAACTGTGAGAGCGCATCTCAAATAGAAAATATCTCGCTGTGAAGTCGCTGTGTGAACAGATACTGCAGAAAAAGTCTTGACCAAAATGTTCACACATCCTCCTGAAAACCTTTGATGTTTGTATGAGAAAACAGATATAGGTTCATCACAGAAGACTTTTGAACTTTAGTAATCTTTACTCTTGTCCTCAGGACCACTGCGCTGACTGGGTGGAGACCAGTAAAATACTGCTGGCAGGAGTTGGTGGTGATCCTGTGGAGCTGCTTATCGAGCAGCCTGCCCTCACATCCAGCAGCACTGGTCCAGCAGACAGTATGGACACTCAGGTGAGAATCCAAGTCAAATACAACCAAGACAGGTGAGTGGGAACATCGTTGCACATTCATTTTCTTTCTCATTATTTATTTTCTTAGTCATACTGATTCTACAACACAAAAGAGGTGACATCAGATGAGTCAGTGGCTGTTCTTGAATCAGATCTTGTTTGGCTCACTCGGACAGCAGTTACCTGATTAAGTGTTCACCTCTTCACAGATAGTTGAAATCTTCAAATTATGAAAGAAATTATGGGTAGACTGTATTTTTGTCAGGATCAAAAATCAGTGATTTTCAGATGATGAAAGTTGGTCATATGCGTGTTTATAGGTGTGTAAAGAGGCTTCAGCCGAGCTAACAACAGACAACATCAATGAGATCAAAGATGAGACTGAGGCAGCACCACAAGAGGTTAGTCATCTTAACAGCTGAGAAGTTCTTATGAAAGATATGAAGTCTCTATCTTTGTTATTAAATCTCTTTTTGATATTTGGAAATCTCTGATGCTGTCATCAGATGTCAGAGCTGTGGTATCAAATTGTTATTTTCCCTATTACCTCCTCACATAGTTTTACTAATGTTCAAAAGATCCCATTTCTGACCCACAATCGCCTCTCTGTTTCTACGAATAAAGGCACCTTTTTTTGTAGTTCAAACTAGCTCCATCACGAACAGCTACAGCAGTAACACGCTGATTTGATTCTGACGCATAAGCATCGATAATCCAATAATGTCAAATGTGTCCAAAGAGCCTAACCAATATTTTCACGTAGCTTATTATTATTTTGAATACTTGTATCTGCTCTTATTGTTAATAGATGACTCTTAGTTGTAATCAAGATTTTTTTTATTTGCTATATTGGAGTTCTTACCAAAGGTAATGATCTGAATACTTTCACCTGGCAAAGATTGTGGAGATTTGTGTAACAAATATTTCGTTTCACTAGCTGGATCATGGAAATCTTTGGATTATGTTGAAATCCAGAAAGAGCAACTTTAGGGAATGAAAAAGACGAGTTTCATCAATGGGTTTTTATAACGGGAGCCTGTTTTTCCTTCACTCTCAAGCCATATTAGCTGGACTGAGTGAAAAATGATCAGTGCTGTTCTTGTCCTGCAGGGGGAGCTAACAGTTTGTAAGAGCCCTGTGGTGAAGCTGATAAGCTCTGATGGACACATCATTCAAAAAAATCTGGGAGAGAGCACAGTGCACTTGACCGGGGTCAGATGGTCTAAATCTTACACTTTTTTCAGTGTTAATGGCAATATATTAACTTTCTATTTGACTAAACCGTGTGTCTGTGTGTGTGTCCATCAGACTGATGAGCCGGTTGTGTCTCCTGCAACAGAAGAAGCCCAGAAAGCTTTCAGTGATCTCAACACACAAGGATTGCTGCTGAGAGAACTACAGTACGTTTACTTTCTTATTGTTGTGTGGTACCTGCTACATTTGCCAAATATAACACATCATCAACACGCTTTTCACAAATATATTTGTGTTATTACCCTTTCTCCATCAGTCTCTTTTAAATGATCATTCAAAGCAAAAAAGATGTCTGTTTGCATCTAGTTTTTGTAACATTTTCAGAAGTGAAGCCAAAGGAAATAAATATATGTGCTTTTCTTTTTTTGGACATCCACACACAATATGTTTTGTGTTCTTGCTGAAAAAATGTCCTGCGCAACATCCAAGATAAAATTTTGGTCTGTTGTTGCCCAGCGATTCTGAGGTGCGAGTGCAGAGTGCCGAGCAAAGAGCCCTGACAGCTGAGGAGGCCCTGCAGGCAGCACTGGAGCAGATTCAAGACCTGGAGAGACAGCTGCATGGTCAACCCAGTCTGGAGCTCAAAACTGATGACGGTAAAGGCTAAACAGCACGTTTTAACATTTAACTAACACACAAAAAACAAGTCATAACATATCTTCATGTGTTTCAGAGAGAAAGAAAACCCCACCTCCTTCCCCACCAACAGCGACAACGTCAGCTCCAACAAAGAAAACAGCAACTGAAGCCAAACCAGCAAGTAGCACCAAAAAGACCAAGAAACGATGATCTGGCATGTGGCCGGAACTCATTGTGATTCTGAGTTTGTGCTTCAGACTGTCTTATTTATTTTGAGTTGCATTTCACCAGAGGAAAACATTATATCACAAATTTTAGCTCATAACTTCCCAAAGCAGTAAACAGGAATAACCAGAAAGAACAATTATCAGTGCTGGCATCTAAGTATTGAATATTTACAGCATCAAGCGGCTGTTTTTCGTGAGAGTGTTTGACTGTTGTATGAACATTTGAATAGTTTCATGTTATCATTTGCATTGTATAACTGCTTGCTGTGGCTTTGTTAAAGCTCTTGGTGCTTCTGCTGCCTGAAAAAAAACGAAAAGAATTCAATAAAATTGATGCAGATACTTCAGTCTTAGCTGTCCTTCCTTCATTTTATTATCTAGGAAATGGGAAAATATTTGATGCACTTGACAGAAAAACAAATGTTGAAAGGTTCATTGTTTTTAGTTTTTATTTGACGGCAGCAGTGCGTCTCGCGTTGGGACGGGTATGTCCACCACAGTTATTTTAACAACCCTCTGTAAGTGTTTTAAAAGTTTGATCTCAAACCTGCATGATATGTAACTTCAGTAACTCAACAGTTTTCATCTCTGAATGCACCTAAATGTGTTCACGTGGCAGCAACACTGCCTTGTTCAGCAGGTCTATTTAGCACCCAGACTGCAACCATTCTGCTGGGAAACATGCAGAATCCCATCTAAATAAACAAGAAGATTTCCGGAACAATGTCATCTGAATAAATCAGCCCAGTGAGGAGATGTTTGGTCATAATCCACAGCATTAACCGTGTTTTGAGAAAACCAAACACAGCATATCAGCATAAACACCTCATACCAACTGTCAAACACGGTCAACCTGGGCACCTTGCAGTCATTGGGAGTAGCATGAATTCTTCTGTATAACAAAGTATTCTAGAGTTAAATGTGACTCCTTCTGCCTGACAGCTAAAGCTTGGCTGAAATTGGGTCATGCAACAGGACAATGATCCCAAACACAGCAGCAAATCTACAGCATAATGGCTGAAGAAATATGTAGCGAATACCCACAGCTCAGCTTGATTAAAATACCGAGGTGGGACCTTCAGAGAACTGCATCAACGAATGCTGCAAACGTCAATTGTGAAGCAATGTTGTAAGGAGACGTGGGCTAAAATTCCTCCACAGTAATGTGAGTGACTGATAACGTACAACAGGAAACGATTACGTCAAAAAACTTCTGCAAATGGTGCTCCTACAAGCTTTTTAAATATAGGGTATACTTAGTTTTGCACACACTGCCTCTGTATCTTTATTTAGTTTTTGTTAAATAAACAATGATAGAGTGTAATATGTTGTTTGTTTTCTGTTTGACGGAGTCTGCATATAGGTCTAAGACTTGCTGAGGACTGTGTGATTTATTTCTATGTCCTGAACTGTGAAACCTTAGAACTGAAAGACAGTGTGCTTGCTTTTTCCACAGGACTCTAATAATGTGATTTCCACTTCAGAATTGTCTGTTTTTGTCGCTGTTCTGCGCCAAGACCCCGAACTATTTAATATTTTATTTCAATATGTGTCCGGTGCACTGAGATTTTCACCTATTGTTTTATTTTTCTTATCATATTATGTACCGTAGATGATGAAATGCCCAAGGTTCTTGTTAATGTTAGATGTAAACATTAATACTTAAATGTTTAACTATATGCACATCAGTCTTTAAGACGGGGGTCTTTACTTTTGAAAAACTCTTGAGATGCTTTTTTATATTTTTTATATTGAGCGTTTTTTTGATCCACCAGATGTTAAAGGGAAAATTTACATTGTCTCTAACATATGATGAAATCACTTGTGAATGTGCAGAAGCTGCACATTGACTTTAGATACTTTAAATGACAACGATAACACACATTTCCTCTGTTAACAGTCTGTCACATCATTGATGAGTCTGTCCCTTGCATCCCCGCGGTCTTCCCTCTCTCTTCTTCCACAGCGGGGGGAGGAGGTGGTGGGAGGGAGGAGAGGTCAGAGTTCATGTTGAGAAGATCTGGAGGGAGGGGAAGGACTAACGCAGGGTGGAGGAGACGAAAGGAGGACCTGAAACCCTCCCAGGCGGCTGTCTCACTTTCTGCTGCTTTTCCCTGCAGAAGAGAAAGGGACGGCTGAAACGTGTTATCTTTACAAAACCGGTGAGGATGCAGAAATGACCACTTCTGCTAAACTGGACCTTGATATGAAAAAAACAACGTGGCCAGTAATACGGTGGCTATGCTCACTAAATGCTGTATCTATTCAAATATAAGATTTAAAACGAGGATTAAAACAGAGAACAATGACTGATGAATGATAGAAAGCGGTTTGGTTACTTACTCTGACCTGCGGCTGTCTCTTGGCTTCAGCTTCTGCTGCTAGACTCTGCTGTAACTCCACGGGAAAACTCAGCTCATCTCTGACAGAAAATTAAACACAAGCACCACCCAGCCTGGTCAGCAGGAAGTCCACAGTCTGCCACCAATCTTTAAAGTCATTATTATTGTTTACCAGGAAATACATTCTTCAGATGAATCCCTGCCTCTTTCTAATGGACAAATTTCAAAACCCTTTTGATTATATCTGTTTATTTAATACATTTGTTCTGTGTCACCCCATACTGTCACACGGGGATTTTTATCCCTCACTTCCACTGAAATTTAGTTAACTCTGGTGGAGGAAGGTTGATACAAACAACATGAGGACTAAGGGGACTTTTAATTTCTGGTCTTACATGTCTGCTCTCTCCACCCTGATGCCCCAGCGACAGGCAACAGAGTCGACGACGACTTGTATCTGCTCGCCGATCCTCCGCCTGTGCAGCAAGATGTGACTGAAAGTATGTTGGGCGAAAACGTCTCTGACGGCTGCCTGAACCAGACTCTGTAGCACTGAGGTCAGACTGGATAGAGCTGCACTGCACAGAGCCACATTCTCTATTTGGTAATAACACACTGCACTCAGCTCTGGCCTCACCAAGTCCTTCGTCACCACCTGCGTAGAAACATTAGGAAGTTTATGTAGATTCTGTTTTTTATCCGACACACTATTCTACCTATGTATGTCTAATGTGTTTTTTTGTTCGTTTATATTTTATTTATGTACCATGTGAAAGGGAACCTTCAACATTCTGAGTCGGATGTCAACTTTGTGACACACATCTAGAAGTGGAAGGTAGAAAAGTAGGCCTGGAGAGAGGAGGGAAATGTAGAAGTTTATCAGATGTCATTCTGTCATTTTCTCTTGCAAATTCACTGCATTGGTGTTGATGAGCTTTCTAATAAACACAACGCTTGTTCTTCTTCCTAATGACAGCTGGCAATGATCAAGAAAAGACACCCAATTGGATATCATAGTCACATATTTCTCCCAAACACCGTGGGTGTAAATGATCTTTTTCTTTTCTTTTTTTTTAAGTGAAAGATTATTTCTATGGTAACGGGGTTGTATTATTCACTGATAATAGCTACTCTCTAACTTTCCTGGCAAAAAGCCAGAAATAAATGTAAAAACTGACGCACACATCCCCAGAAAGGATCTCCATCCATTTATGCTGCAGTAAAACTCTAATATAGGCAAAGAAAAAGAAAGAAAATGAATAGCTCTTAACATCCTCTTGCCTTATATTCCCTAGGTTAAGTATAAACTCTCATGACTGATAGATTACTATCAACTAATCAATGTCAGCAGACAAACATGAGAAAGTAACAGTAATTTGTCTTGACCTGGTCCCCTGGGTCTTCCACGCAATAGGTGACCGAGTCTGAAGATTACAGCTCTCTCATGCTCTCTCACAACCTGTAAATCAAAATAACAGTAAACTGCACCAATGAATGGGAGGCACTGATTGCTGTATTCTGAGTATTCACCTGGCATACAACACATTGAGAACAGCCTATGTCAAATATTTTACTCTAATGTCCAACATTGTTCTCTAAATATTTTAGAGTATCAACACATTTTTGCTAAGTTGGCAGTGAAATCTAAAGCATTACCTAAGAATCTGATTTAAAAAAAGGCTCTTGATGACAGTGTTGAATGTAAAATTGTCAATTTACATATACTAATATATCCAAATATTTTACTTGTTGTTGAGGTGTATAAAATAAATTCACTGTGAAAGAGGAGCTGATGTGCAATTGCTGGTATTAAACATCCACAACATTTTCATTTAAAAGTGCATGCATAGTCTTTTATATACAACAAATATTTACACAATTTCTTCTGAAGATGTCAGACTTTATGAAGTAGAGAGATTTGTAAAGTGTTTTTAATCTCTGTTTGGTTTTAGGTGTAGTTCGTACTTTTACACAGAACCAGATGGAAATTGGGAGGAAGAGGAGAATCAAAGCCAAGACAAAGACCATCAGGAGCCACTCAAACACTCCCAGGTTCTTGTGCTTTAGACCTGCAGAGACCCACAGGGCAACATATACATTCAATGGCCAATTTTACATCAAAGTTTGTGCAGACAAAAGTTTTTTTTAAAAATGGACCAAAAGCCAGAATGAACATGAAAGACAGGCTTTAAATTTCAGGTTAACTTGTGCCAAAAGCTGCAAGGAAATATCGACAGAGAAATGTTAGGATAAAAAAGAAATACTCATGAATCTCTTATTATCATCACTACCAAGCTTTGCCTCAGGCTTCAACTCACCGTCTTCATGCTCTGCTGCTTCCAAGAGCCCCAGGTTCTCCTCCTTGATCTCATCATCTCTAACCCTGTCTATGTCCACCACAGTAGATCTCAGTTTAACCTCTGCCTCCTGCTCCACCTCCGCCTGGTTTGTCTCTGGCTTTTCCTTCTTCTGCCTGTCCTTCCTTACTGATGGATCCTCAGGGAGCCGACCCGCTTTGGGTATCCTTTGACGTTGATTTCTTGAAAGCTCTAGAGCTCCCCTATCCCTCCCTTTCTGAGGCATTGTTCTTGGTTGAGGATTTGAGGATTTCTCCATACCGGCAGAAGGCTGGGATGATGTCATTCGGGGAGGGTTGTAGGGTTTCCTTGCAAGAAGAAAGAGGAAGATTTGTGACTTATACCGATGAATGTCGCTTCTTCTGTGTCCGGAGCAGAGTCTGTGGTGTTGCTGTCTACTGTGGTAATGAGACAGAATAAAGACATGGTAAACAATGCTGACGGTGTGAATGTGGGAGGAAGGCAGCAGTAGGTGTGCCCACTACCACCCCGTCATTCTTTTCCAATTATTTCATGTCAGTGAACTTTTCTGTCATCAAAGTGGTCCATTATGAAATGTGAAAAAAATATCAAGATGAGGTAATAATAAGCCCCACATGGAAATGAATGTGTTCTTCAACCAAATAATGATGTATTTTCCTCTTTTTCAGATATCTATATTAGACTTATTTCAGCAGTTGCTTTTATCCGAAGGGATTAGAGAGTGAGGAACACACTGGGGGGAAGTTTAGGGTTCAGCCGCTTGTCCAGGGATACTTCAACACGTAGACTTTGATAGTTGGAAAGTTTTTATTCAAAGGCAGAATTGTATCCAATTAAATTGTGCACGGATAATGTTTAACTGTGCAGTATATTATAACAAACAAAAGGCATTCAAACTTATGCTCTTAAGTCTGTGTTTCCATTTGTTTGGGGTGCGTTTTCTTCCAGAGGTTTCTGGAAGCGATAACTGAAGGTTAGCTGATTGTGTGGAGGCTTGGGGAGTCACAGAGTGTCCTCACAGGGAATGTGCAGACTCAGGCTCAGAGGAAATTATCTCTGCTTTGACAGGAAAAGACATTCAATATCCTCCCTATTGTGTCCTTAATTAAACTAAATATATTTACTCTGGAGTCTCTTGGATCCATTTTTGCTCCGTCGCCCATCTGAGAATTATTACAAAGTATCACAAAATGTTGTGCTAGTCTGAAATGGCTTTTTTCACATGAGGGACATTTAAAAAAATATGTGTATGCTGGTGTCAAAGTCTGAATTGGAGAATATTATCCAAGCTTTTATTTCTTCTCATTTTCTTCTTCTTAGATTACACGAACGTCCTTTTTACTTATCTTTACAAAAAAAAATCCTTGGTTCTCTTTGGCTAGTACGAAACACTGCAGAGACTCTGGACTGGAGCCAATAGAATAGCACACATGACTCCTGTTTTGGCATCTCTCTACTGGTTACCAGTTAACCTTTTCAATCATTTAAATGTTTTGCTGTTTTCTTTAAGGATTCTGTATGGTTAAGCCCTCAGTATATTTCAGATGCGTTAAAACTGTACTCTTCAAGTCTTAAAACCCATGGAAAGGAGGATTAATCCTTTCAGGCAGTTCAAGCAGTTGAACCTTGTTTTTACACTGTAAAATTGCGTTAATTGCATTGAAAACTTTACTGTTTAGACTAGGTTTTAGTGAGAGAGGTTTTAATGCAATTTTCTTTTTCTTTTAATGTCCTCCACTGTCTTTCTGTCTTCTATTTTACTGTTATTGTGTCAGTTTGTGGTTTTTGTCTGATTTTGGTGACATATACATTTTTTAGATGGACTACAGAGGCTGAGTGAAAGAGGTGATGAAGGACTCACAAGAGAGTAAATGAGAAAAAAAAATCAAGGTTTGCTCTGGAGTTTTCACAAGGTTGGCCAAAAGCTGTAGGTTTGACTCTAACCCTCTTTCAATATTTCAGAGCTGAAAGAAGCAGGAGTGAATAATATTTGCAATGTGAGGCTTAAAACCAAAACGTTGATCAAAGGAAACACAAAGAATCCTGGTGGTGGTCCTGACGTTGGCAAAGAGGGGTCACAATGTCAAAGTTATTCATGGAAATCTTGAGACATTTTGTTCCTCTCTTCCTAAATTTCATTAAGATGAGCTGCAGGTCACCATTACCACGACGGAAATAATTGGATTTTGTTCTGTACTAAGCCCTTGTGCTCCTCATGTGTCACACTGTGCAGCACTTTGTATATTTGTAACTTTCACTTTGCATTTTTTTCTGCTTTCTCTTTTTTTTTGTTGTTGGTAGTTTTGAGTCTCTTTTGGACACATAGCCTTATGTTATATAAATGTTGGGTATGAACAAGACTCTAAATTGACCCTTAGGAGTGAGTGTGAGCGTGGATGGTTGGTTTAGTTGTCTGTTGTCTCTGTGTGGCCCGTCCAGGGTGGACCTCGCCCAATGACAGCCTCCCTCCGGGTTGGATTAAGCTGGTATAGAAAATGTATGGATGGAAGTGTATGAACAAGGGGCCCCTGAATCCAAGGGCCTACTGTGCCCAGTGAGCTTGTACAGTAATCTCACTCTCTATCAGAAAACCAATGCCCATCGCTTCTGTAATAAACGATCTATGTTCGACATGCAACCACGGCAACGGGAACCACGAAGCTGGACTACTTCCACTTTCTTTTAAAATTACCAAAAGGAAGCACGTTTAAACAGTCTTTTTTGTTTGTTTTTATTTTTAACACGTTATCTTTGAAGAATAATCGACTCGTTGCGGTTTGTGCCACCCGCTCGGCTCCCAACAACGTGGACGGTGTGCTAGCAACAACAGGTGTGTAGAGTTTGTTCACCTGGCGGAAAGGTCAAGCTACCGCTGGACGATACAGGGAAACATAATAAAATATTTAGGTAACTGGAATTACCTAAATTTATGTCTAAAATACTTTGGGGGAATGTTTATGCAAAGATAAGATTATTAACTACATTGACTCCAAGAAACGGGAAACTAACTTTTTTTTCTTTTGTACATTCGCACATGCACAACATTTGCTAGTTTTTCAGTGAGTAAAAGTGCAATAAGTCAGCTTTGTGAGCCAAAGCGTGTTATTCACAGACAGTGCTGAACAAATGCGTTTTGTAAACACTGTGCAGGTAGATAACGAAGATGATTTAAAGCGAATAAACTACAGACACATTTCATTACACGTGAGCCTAGCGGTGCCTAAAGAAGCAGTTTAATTATCTAGCTTAAAAAGACACTGTCCTTCTCAGAAAAGGATGAAACACTCTGTGTCATAAACAGTGACATGTAAAAGCGCACTGACATTTATTTCGTCAAAATGGACCAGCAGTATTGCATATTGTCATATATATATATATATATATATATATATATATATATATATATATATATATACACATACACACACACACACACATACACACACACTTTCTAGCAGTGGCGTGCACAGACATTTTTGGGGGCAAGTGCTCAGGGGGGAGAAAAGGGCACTTTTTAGCGCACGTGGAACACTATATTCAGGGCCAGATTAAAGGCCCATTTATGCCCTACGTTAACTACGGAAACGGACACTTTCACCCGGTTCCGGGGGGCGTTTCATCCGTCAGTTTGTCCGTAGGTCAAGAGCTTAGCAATCCGGTGAGCTCCGGGCGAAACGGAGCAATACCAGAGGAATTCGTGGGGGCAGTAGAGAGTCAGGAGCGTGTTGGCTCCGGAAGTTATGGAGGAAGAAGAAGAACGAAGAGTAGGAGATTAAAACATTTTAAGATTTAAAAATGCCAGGTGATGGAGGAGAGGATTTGTGAGATGGTCAGGGGGTATATACATTTGTATGACTGCAACTTCCTCAATTGACGCCATGTTTCTCAAACCCGCGGCCGACAATGACTCAATATATACCGCCCTCTAGAGGATTTCTTACGGACGTGCGCAATACGGACGGAGGCATAAACAGAAGCTCCGGGAGCAACGTATGGACCGGACAGACGAATTTCGTCCGGTTCCGTAGGGCATAAATGGGCCTTAACACTTCGCTGTACCCCAGGGCAACAATATTCAAGGGGCCCATGATCACGATCCCAGGATCACCTTAATCTGACAAAATACAGAACTACGTCTTCTTATCAAGACCACTCACTCACATATGATGTTATGAAAACAAAACACATCAGCATCAGTATAATCTGGCAAAATTGACCCACTACATAGAGATGGAAGGAAGTGTCCTCCATTTTCACAAAAAAATAAGTAAGCAACCACTTTCAAAGCATCCAATATTTATTTAACAACACATATTCCCAACACAGATGTGCATGTTTAAATTTGAAATGCTCGATTTAATGTGGCAAACTTCTTATACTGGCATTTTTCTGGACTTTGAATGTGCAAACTGGTGTACAATATCTTCAAAATCAAGGGTACTAACAAGTTCATGTTCGATGCCCAAGAGAGAAAGTGCAGAGAGCTGTGTCTGTGACATTGTGGTCTTCAGCTCATTTTTAACTCGTTTCAAAACAGAAAACGACCTCTCACCCTCACAGTTAGACACAGGCAAGGTTAAAAACGGTCTTAGTGCAACATAAACATTTGGAAATGTTGTCTTAAGTCCATGTCTCTCAAGAGCTTGCAACAGCTGTACAGGTGAAGTCTCATTCTGCCCAAAGTGCTTGAACTGAATAAGTTCGTCTGACAAGGAACCATCTAGATCTGTCGGATAAGTGGAGCACAGCTTAGCAGCTCTTTCACGCATATCACAATCATTGCAGTCCCTCGCAAATAAAACTCCAAAGAGGTCACACACATGTGTGTAGGCTTCTATGCACTTGGATAGGCACGAACAAAGTTTTTGGAATATACTTTAAATTTTCTGTATTTCTGATGTCCTTCTCCTGTTTTAATTTCCCTTTTGCGCTCCCACTTAGCTTTTCCATGTTTGCTAATTGTGAACAAGCGCTTGACATCATGAAACCACTCAGTGCACGTTGATTGGCGTCACCTTTGACCCACCTCATTACGGGCTAACCAATCACAGCTAATGGTCACAGTTACAGGCAGCCAGGGGCAGAGATTCTGTGCGGCGCATAGACTACAGATGCAGCGCAACGGCTCCCGCGGACAGTTTAATAATCAAGAGATAACCAGATATTTTGCTTGTGCCCTCACTGCCCAGGGCCCCTTAAAAGTCGAGGGCCCCTGGGCAATTGCCCAATTGTCCATATGTTTAATCCAACCTTGAATATATTATTAAAAAAATTACACGCACATGTTGAATGAAATTGAAGTGTACTGCTCTAAAGCAGCATCCTCCTTGGTGCCATGTCTTTAAAGATGTTGATGACCTCGCTGTGATTTATCGCAATGTCTTTTTCAATGGCAAGCAAGAGAAGGTCAGAAAACCTTTCTTCACCTCACAGGCTTCTTAGTTTATTTTTGATGATTTTCAGCTTGGAAAATGATCTTTCAACTGAAGCCGTCGTCACTGGTAATGTTGCATATATTTGGATCATTTTGACAAAAGCAGGAAAGATCAGCTGGCCATTGTTTTCCCTCAGTATTGAAAGTTTTCCTTGTAGGTTCTTTGAAGTAAAGCTGGAGTGGAAGACCTTTAGTTCTGTCTGCTCCTCATCTTCTCCATAGAATTCACAGAGAAGGTGCACAGCTTCCATGGCTTCTGTGCTTGGTGTGCCTACCCAGTTAGCATGTACAGTTAAGGGCTGGAATGACTCAAAGATTCTTGACCTATTAGGGCAACATGACTTAAAGTCTTGTAACATGGAAATGACTTATGGTACAAAATAATAGCTATCTTAATACCTGCTGATTTAGTACAAACCACTTAAAAATAAAATGTGAACAGTTTTTAAGATTTTTCAATAACATTAACCCAAAGGAGCAGATCAATAGCATATAAGGCGCTAAACAGTTAACGTGATTCTGACCATGACCATGACCATGAACCTTTCATCATTTGGCTTTGCTTTCATCCAGGAAAGCAGAGAGCTGCTTCCCAGGGCTGCCTACTGTAGCTCCTTTACCTTTTCTCTCTTCAGCCTCTCCTTTCTTGGCATTGGGCTGCAATTAGTAAATCAATATACAGACAAAGACAAAGACAATAAAGAGACTAAAAAGTACGAGAAGGAGTTATAGGCTACTGACTGTTGTCATTACATGAAGGCAGATGGGCATTTTTTGATTTGGGCTAGAGCGTTAAACTAGTTTATCAGGTGACCAGTCGGCTAAAAATGCTTAGTTGTTTGGTGCTGTATGAGACATTTTACTGCACAACAAAATGATTACACGTTGGGCTTAGAGGGCAAACGATATGATTTTACTTGATCTGTATGTTACCTGGCTGGTGGGGCACGGGAGAAGAAGCCTGCCTGCAACCTGCCTGCAATCTGCCTGCTAAGCTGCGATGCTGCTGCAGCGCATCTGGTGTGCCCTGCACGCGGCTGCGCGAGTTCACGTTACAAAGGAAGAGATAGAGCTCGGGTGTGCACGAGAAGGAAGGTGGCTCATTTTGGGGCATTGTTTTCAGTCGTTTTTAATTGCTCAGGTTTTCAAAAGATCATTTCAAAATCGGCCTCAGTAAAATGTTAATAATAATAATAATTTTAAAAAAACAACAAAGTTTCAAAAGGGCACTTTCGTTGATAAAGGGCAGAGGTAGTGGTGCTTCAGCACCACCTGATGTCTATGTGTGCACGCCACTGCTTTCTAGTATTATTTCAAAAGGAGTGCTTCATCCTAACCGATCCATCCAGAGGAGGAAACCAGGACCACTGAGAGGTAAACAAGGGCATGCCATGTTTTTGCCCTCTTAAGAAAAAATAACTGTCTTATAGCAAAGTGATTAATGTGATGCACTTCCTACAGAGTTTGGGGGGGGGGTTCTCTGCGTTGACTGATAAGTAAGTGGATACTCTCACGTATACCCTGCATTACAACATCGTGTAAACCCAGCGTGCTTGACAAAGATAAAACAAAAAAAGCTGTATATAATTTCATACATAAACACACACATATATATATATATATATATATATATATATATATATATATAAACAAACATACACAAACCTAATTATTTGTAGTAGCAAAAGTGACATACAGTTTATCATATGATGATGCATATACCCCTACACCTTACATGCCTAACAGCATCAATGACACATTGCAAATATAGGAAAATGCACTCTGAGTCAAATTTGAATCTTAAGTTTTCAAAGAAGTGTTCATACTACTGTATCACCTGGGTGCAGGATGTCCTGTATGTTGTGTTACACTTGTCCTCTTGCTGCGTTCTCCAGACTCGAGCAGGCAACATGAGTCAGGACGACATTTTGGCGAAGCTGAAGAAGGATGTTCGCTCTTTGCTCATTTCATCCAAGATTGGTTTGCACCCTGATCGGCTCAGGCGAGACTACGCCGAGATGCTGGGGCATCCGATGCCCCTGAATGTCCTGGGCTTTGGGAACATTGTGGATATGGTCAAGGAGATGCCTGATGTGGTGTCTATTTACTACGGGGAGGATGGCAGCCCATATTTAAAGGGTATAGTGTTTACTTTCTATTTGATAGTTATTTGTTCTTAAAAGCTGTTGATGTTCAGCAGTAAATTAAAGATTAGTAGTTTCTAATAAGCCTGTCAAATTGTTTGAGCTGACTGTAATAATTGACAGAAATTCCTTTTTTTTTTTTTTTAAATGACTTATCTTTTTTCCCTGTGTACTCCCTTTCCTCTACCAGCTGTTCATTTCAAGGAACTTACGTCAATAATTCAGTGGACTTCAGCTTTTTTTAGGACAATTTTAACCCTCATAGCAGAGCTAATTAAACGTGTTAATGTTTAAGCCCCCCCCCCTAATTCAACTTCAATCAGTTCTACTATGTCATACCCTAATCTTTGTCTCCCACGTCAAAGCTGTGAGTGATGAGTCCACTCGACGCATAGAGGAGCTGGTAGCCAAGCAGCGTATGTCTAAGACTGACATTAAAGTCAAGAAGAGAGGCTGCAGCTCTTTCTCTCCCCGTTACCGTCAACCCCTTGTTTTTCTTCCTCGAAGAGGTTGTGCTCCTCCACCCCTCCCTGCCCAACTGAGGGCACAGCTGCGCTTTCTACTCTCCCAGGTATGACTTCAAGGTACATGCATACAAGATTTCTCCATTAAACCTGAACTCTTTAAGCCTGCTTAAGTTTGTCAGCTGCATGAATTATTCTGTGGTAACCTAGCTTTATTCTCTGAAATGGGGCAAATGAAAACAAAATAAGACCCCACTTCAAGGTGGGGTCTGAGATCTTGGAAAAACAGTTCCTGCAAGCTATATTTTTGAAAATACACAACCTTGCCTCTCCCTTCAGCCCAACCCTCGAAACCACGCCTTCAAAACACTTGAACGCGCATGCTGTCGGTCGAGGTGTTCCTGAGATCGAGAACGAAACTAGACGAGACCTCATGAATGCTCGCGACACAAGATGAGGCGAGAGTGCTCACGTCTATTAGAGTGGAGTTACTTGAAGTGACCCTCCTTGCGCGTCATGTAGACTGACTATGAAAAAAAATAAAAATCACGAGTCTGTGAACGCGCAGGGGGGAGGGGTGAGGGGGTCTGACGGTTGATGGGCATGTCAGAATCCAATAGAAGTAACTCTCATCAGTACTTCTATTGGTCAGACTTTTCCTCTGGCTACACTCTCTACAATGGACTAAAAGATTTCGTTTTTTTTCCAAACATTCTATTTTAGTGGGTGCAATGGGGTCGTGAGGAGGTTTTCAGACAATATGATAAAAAATGCTCCAGAAAACATCACAGACCCCACCTTTAAACGCTATTTACATTAAAAAAAAAAAAAGACAAGAGAAGGAGATACCTGTTTTGTGTTGTGGCTGCTCTTTTAGGGTGAACTCAGGTTGTCTGACCTTGAGTCCAGTTACATGCGCTGCTTCGGTCAGCCGCTGCGTTTCCACAACTATGGCTTCTACTCTATTGGAGAGATGCTGGTGGCAGCAGGGGACCTGATTCTCATCCAGCAAGGCAGGTTTGGCTCAGTTCTGACCCTAAGGGAACAGATGCTGCCCATGCCGCTCCAGAGACCTACCAGCTCACAGAGGAGGACTGGATTGATAAAGCCAAATAAGCCAGTCTCCACAGTCCCAGACATCAAAGTCACGGTACCAACAAAACCTCCAGGTGTGTTGATAGACAGTTGGGGTATTCATCAGCTTCTAGACTTCCATCGTTGGCTTTGACTTACATTTCTACAATAGATTTGTGCTCCCCAACTGAAGTTTCAGTGAAGCAGAGTCCGCTGAATCACCGATCTGCGAGCAGCAGCAAGCCAGAGATGGAGGCGAGAAACAGGGACACCAAACCAGTGCCCCGCCAGGAGGGTCAGGTCTTTCAGGAACATGTAATAAAGGTGTGTTCTGCTTTATAAAGAAACTTTAAAGGAGTATTTCGTTTTTACCGTTTGGGTCTTTTGAAGTAGTCAGTGTCTTATCAGCAGCAGACAAGCTGTCAAAGTGCTTTCAGAACAAGGAGCCCATGTAGGAGTTACTCAGATTGGAGCCAGAGAAGAGCAAGTTTTTACATTTAAAACAACTCATACCTCGAAAATGTAATAATAGTTTCTAAAGTGATTTTTACATCATGTCGTTTTTGGATCACAATTTTTCATTTTATCTTTTATTTTCTCGGCCAAAAAATGTCCGTGTCACTATGTGCCATTGCGTGCCTGTTGGGTGTCCAACGCATCCTTCTGCTGATCAGCTGAGTCCATCTGGATTTGTGTTGTGACTTTTTGGATTGCTTACTGTGGATCTTCACTGTCGTAAATGTTTAAAGGATGATAATCCAGACTTTTCACTCATTTTTACTGTCATTTAGTTGGTATTTTGTGATTAGTCCAGTGGAACTGTCAGCCACAGCCGATCAGCAGCAAGATAAGTGGCGCAGACACCGTGCATGCGATGACGTGTAGCAATGCAGGCTTTCCTCACTCACTATATCACTCACGCATTTGCTCAAACTGCTATGAATTTTTTTAAGTTTGAGTTGTTTTTGATGGTGAAAATTCGGTTCTTATGTGAACGAATTCTGAGTAGCTCTTAGCTTGGCTCCACTATCAGAATTCCTACTCTCAGACTACTCTCTACTGCAGGTAAGACACTAACTACTCATATATACTTCACACAAACCAACTTAAAAAACCAAGCAGACAAAACGCAAAATTCCTTAAAATTCCTTCAGGTGCACCTGAAGTCCATGTTAACTGCTTATGGGATTTTATAGTACTTTAAATTCAGGTCTTTGTTGCTGCAAAAGGATCCTGAAACCAAACTTGGATCATATGAACAGCTCAGGAAAACCCGCATAGTAAGAAGTAAAAGAACTGTGTTGCAGGCAGAGCCGTGAGACTTTTGTCAATCATTCAGAATGCGATCCGTCTGAAGGAGTTGTTTTGACATACAGCAACAGAAGCGAAAAGAGTTGGATGTCACAGAATCGTAATTAAGAACTGGATGGAAACAGATTCAGTGTTTAGTATTCAGTTATCTACTCTTTCCATTTCTCTGTCAGCTGGAGGAGGAACTTCGTCAGCGAATCCTGGAGAATGGAGTTGCTGGCACCGTTAGTCAGGAGCTGAAGGACAAGCTACGGAAGGTCAGAATTTACACTGCTTTACAAGCACATGTCCCAGGGCCCTATTTTAATCATGCAAGCGCATGAGAAACAGACAATGAAGCTGTCCCCCAAATGCACTCGCTGTTGTGTTTCAGCAATACACAGCAGCACTAAATGCAAAGCAGCTGGATGAAGTGAAATATAAGTCAGGAGTGGTAATTTAATACAGTTACTGTCCGAACTGTCATATCATCGGTCCCTTCGCTTGGAAACGTTTGTCAGAGTGACACAATGACAGCAACAGGTCGTCAGAAGGTCATCATCATTGGTGTCTGGATGGCACGGCGTGAACAAACAGCAGCACGAATCTGCTGTCAGAGACAGTGGTAGTGGTAGTTTTTTATTTAATTTGCCCAAAGACATACATAATTAAGGATGTCTTAGGAATTTAATGTCCTAATTTCGGTTGATTATAATTGTATGGAATATAACAAAGACATATGGTTAATCCATGTCTGTAACCCTCTGCAGGTTGTTGGTGGTCAGGCAACTGGTGGATTATCGGTTCACGATCTTCCTGCTGAGTATAAGGTAAAAGAAGATAACTTTCTCCTGCATATGTTGCTTTCATAATAATTTGAAACAAAATGCTCAGAGGCTGGTTCAACATATCCTGGGAATCTTTAAATATTCTGATGCACCTAACCCAAATAATCAAGTCTGATTCAAGCAGTTTCACAATGCTGGCTGTCGTCTCAGTAAATCAATCCAGATTCTTTCTTTTTGATAAGGGTAATATCACTGCCATATAATCAGAGAACAGGTGGATCTGGTGATTAAGATTGAGTATTTTATTAAAAAAATGTGCTGCAGGTGGAGACTTTTTTCTGTGTGACAAAAGCTGTGTTAAATGTTGCTTGTACCAAAGAAAGAATAAATTTACGGAGGCTTCTCAAAATTAAATCTCAGACTCAAACTCATTTTTATATTTAAAAAAAATGTATTTATTTATTCTTTTTTTTTAGAACAACAAGCTAAAAATGACAAAGAAATGATTTAAACCAACTTTTACTATTATTCCAACAATAAACTGAAAAACAAAACAAAGTTATTTGCTTTTATTGTGATGGATTCATTTTGATGAATTAATATGCATGATAGAAATAAACATGGCAACAATGTTCCAATTATCTGGGACATAATCTTTGCCGACAATAAAAAGTCCAGACGGTAACGGTGCAGTTCAAATACACTTCGGAAGCGTGTCCGCTGTTCCTTTCACACTGACGACCCGGGCTGGCGTGTCAACTCGACTCGCCATTCGACCCGCGTCGGACCCTAGTCTTTTTGCCAAGCCGAGTTTGATGTGAAAGCAATTGACGCGGGATGGACGTGGGCGTGGCGTGACGTGAGGAGTTTAAAAGACAGAATGGACAGCTGATTCAGAACAACAGCGACAGCTGAGGACAAGTTTCACTTCAAGTTTTACTCTGTTTTACTTCAAGTTCGAGACATTTTTGAAGATGGCCAACTGGGAAGGAGGTCCGCGAGCTCCTCAGCCTCCGAGCAGAGGACGTTATTTACCGCCACATGTCGGAGACGGTGAAATGGACCTCTGCTGGAAGGGCTGGCGAGAAAGATGGGAGAGCGCGGTTTCCCACGCAGCAAGATGCAACAAACAAACTAAAGGCCATGAGGAAAAAGTTCCATGCGGTTAATGACCACAACGGCAGGAGTGGCAGAGGGCGATTGGACTGGCCATATTTCGACATGTGCCACGCCATCTGGGGAGGAAGCCACTCTGCCAACCCCATTGCCATTCAGGGCAGCATGGAGCTCGCATTCTTCTGCTTCAAATTGTCGATGGATTTCCTCAACTTGGAGATTATAGTGCTCTTGTATTCTCCGCATATGTTCTTCAGTGGCAAAATAACATCTCCATGAACTGCATATACAATTGCAAAAACAAGTCCTCAAGGTGTTTTATGTGTTTCGTGTGACGCTCTGCCACTAGGCAACGCCCCCTGAACTTGGCTTCAGGTGACACGGGTCACCTAATACGCCAAGCTTTCACATTGCTGGACGCGGGACGAAGTGGCAATTTGGACCCGCTAAGGTAGTGGGTCTCAGTGTGAAAGGGGCTATTGGTTGCCAGTTGCAAGCCACATGTGAAAAAGGCAAGGTTGTCTTTTTATAGGTCAGTTTTAAAAGGGAAAAATGACATCAAGTCTTTAAAAGTCAACAGGAACGAGCTTGAAAGTGATGAATATCTATGTATGCTACAGAGCTTTACTCTCCCACTTAGGTGTCCCACATGAAGAGAGTTTTCAGTGACTTTTCAGAGCGTTTTCCATCAGAAGGAAGAGAGGTGCGTGCACCGTTGTGCTTTAATCTTCTCATTTTCTCTGACAACATGTGGATCACCAATCTCGAGCTTAACCGGCTCAGGAGCAGCTTAGGTTGCCATGGTGACACATAAGAAGTGACACTGAAAACCCAGGGTTGAACCTCAAGTTACCTCTGCGAGCCACTTATCCCGCCTTGTAGAAGAAGCCCCAGGTAATAACGAAAGACGCGTGATGAGCTTGTTGACCTCATGCTCTGTTTTTTTTGTGTTTTTTTTCTCCCCTCCTCAGAGGCTTTTTGGTGAAGACTTGCCATTTTTACAGAGCGGATTTGTCAGTGTCACTGAGCTTGTTGGTGCCCTGAGTGACACTTTCCACTTGAAACCAGCAGAGGATGACAGCGGACACCACTGGACAGTCATGGAAGTAGAAGACCCTGACGACACACAGTCGGGTGTGAAGGCCCATCTGTAGTCTGTATCTGTAGTCGTTAACCAAATTCATTCATGAGATGTAATCTCCTGGATGTGATTGGCTCTTCATTGACATCATTTTACATGGTTCATCAAGAATTTGAAATTAGTTTGGCTGAAAAACAAAAATAAACACGGACAATAAATGTATTACGAGTTGATGTTCGAGTATATATTATATATACTATATATATTATAAAAATGTGTTTTTCAGGTTGTTCTTGAAACGCTCATTTTTCATCTAATTATATACAGTTCTGTTTGTAGTAAATGGCGTCTCAGATATCATGACATAAAGCTTTCTTGTAAGATAATATGTTTCACCTGAGCAGGAAATAAATGTGTTTTTTTCTTTGTTCTTCCAGACTCAAAGGAAATTCAGAGTCTTAGTGACAGATTACAGTCACCAGTTAAGAGCTACTACTTCCCCAGTGGAGAATCTCCTTGGGAAAGTAACCTGAAAGGAGATGGCGACGATTTCAAAGACGAAGAAAATTATGAAAAGGAAGAGTTGGAGCCCAGTAACATTTCCAAGACCAAAGAGCTGGTTGGATATCATCTTTTTCAGTATATTATTCTATAATTGTTTAACAAAGCAGGATTCACGGGGATGGGATGTGTTGACATTTGGCAGTGAACGTTTGAAATTATAGTTTTATGAGCTGTCAACTTCTTTAGTCTATAAAAGCTTAAAAACCTTGAGTTTGAATAATCGTATCATAGAATGATAAAAAATATTGAACATTTAAACTGCTGCGTGCTGCTCACTATCCTCACTCTGGTTTTCTATGTGTTTTCCTTTAGACGTCTGAGATGTGCCCTGCCATTCAGGTGCAGTGCCAGTCTGTCATACCACTGGACGCCTTGCTGAGTCAGCGTATCAAACCGCCAACCCGCCACAGTGCTCGAGAGCTAGTGTCAGTCTTTGTGGAGCAGGTGGAGTCACCTGGACATTTCTACGTCCGTTTCAGTGAGAGTGAAGAGGCCCATGCTATGGAGGGCATGATGATTGAGATGAGGTGATGATTTAATCACAATGTCCCATGTGTACTGTTTCGTCATGCATTCTACCCCTTTAGCAGTGCCAGTGGGTTTCGTCTGATTTTTTTTCTACTCTTGTCTCACAGACGATGTTACACCTCTCCTAAGGTGTCGGAGCGATACCGCCTTCCAGAGCAATATGTCCGACGAGGTCAGGTCTGCTGTGTGTCACCCAGAGCGATGTGGTTCTACCGAGTGGTGATCCACAAGGTTCTCAGCCCCACTCAGGTTGAGGTGTATTATGTCGACTTTGGCGATATTACTGTGGTCGAAAGTGCCACCCTCAAGTTTCTCAAGTAGGGGCCTGTCAAAACATCTGAGCAGTTACTATTATTGCACAGCTCGTAGATGTGAGCTTTCCTCTGCTCTTTACACTTTGCGTCTCTACTTTTCAGGTCAAGTTATTCGGTTCTTCCAGCACAAGCTGTTCCGTCATCACTCGCCGGAATTAAACCCACCTCAGTAAGTCTGAATCTTATTTGATAATATGTTCAAATGTGAGCCTTCTTAAAAAACATACTTTATATAATATATATTTTATTTAACCTAGTTTTATGCATACATTAACCCTGCATTCTATGAATTTACAGTATAAGTTGTCAGGTACACATCATGTCTCTTCAACATCTTCTGGTTCAGAAGCAGCTGGATGGGCCAACAATGTATTTTGTAATAACTGCTATAGTGAATCAGCTTGAGGTTAAAATTCTTCATCAACAGCTTAAAACTTTATTAATACCAGCCATTATTAACAGAAATAGCCTCTGGTTACTGTCCAGCGGCTGCTCAGTGCTGTTACCGTTTGTTTTTGTGAATAAGACAGCTGTGGTTGGTCACCTGCAGGATAGCTGGACTGCTGAGGCCACAGATTCTTTCAGAAATCTGTGCTCTGATCGCACCCTAGTGGGTGCTCTGGATTGCTACACTGGAGATGTGCTGCAGCTCTTCCTGTGTGACACACACACCGATCAGGACGTCTATATCCACACGGTCCTGCTGAGCCAAGGCCACGGGACAGCGTGCAGCCCTGCAGCCTCAGCAGCAGTGAGTCACATCAACACAAAATACACGTTTGTACCAGAACAAATATTAGTTTTAGGTTTAAGTTGCTGCATCAACTCATGATGCATTTTATCCAGTGTATTACATCGCTGTGTGTGGGATGCACTGCGTGAGTAAAAGTGATCAAAATATAAATACTGTATTTCAATGATGTTTTTCATCCAGGCTAGTCTGTGAGATGAGTTATTGGTGACATTTTCTTTTCCTAGTTCTGTGTCCAAGTCACACCAGTGAGTTTCTATTTGGGCGACGGACTTTTCCAACTGCCACAGGTGGACGAGAAGCTGATTTTATCTTCAAAGGCAGCAGACACTCTTGAACAGTCCAAAGTGGCCACACTGAAGGTAGCTCTGACACATTTTGTCAACCGTCATTTTCCTTGTTCGCGCAGTGAATTGTCACATTTACTTGGTCAAATTAGCACTGCTGAGCGTTATGATAATTACGGTTACATTACAACAAACTTGTTCACCACCAGCTGGGCCACACTGAGAGCTCTGCCTTAAATAACCTGCTGTTAATGTCTTGCAGTATCTTTACCTTTTAAACTGTGCTAGCGTTTATTGTCTGGAGGAGCAGGTCATGCAGTTTTTTCAGTGGCTATAAAAACTGGGGGCATATTTCACTTTGCACTGACAAGCCTACTTTAAAAATGACTTAACTGTCACAAATTTGGAGGTTTGGTGTGAGTGCGTGTTAGAGAAAAAAGTGGGTGTCGACCAAAGGGCTGCAAACTTTTTTTTTTTTTTGGAAACCTTGAAAATTAGTGTCAGTAATGGGTTATTTTGGTGCTTGTGGTGGGTTTTTAGTTGTATGTCTCAGTTGTTTTTGTTTATCAGAGGGAACGCTACCCCCTCTCTCCACACACACACACACACACACACACAAACTTCCATTTTCTTACCCACTCTTCTAGTTGTAAAACTTTTATTCTCCACCGTCCATAGCTCTTATCTTAACGACCACGCTGTCAATGCTGCAGACCCAGTGTGTCGCATGTGCACTCACAGACACACAACCAGCGTACACACTTGAACAAAACCCGCACATCATCTCACTGAAGAGGGAGTTGGACCCAGTGTTGCTTAATGTATAGTCGCACTGTTGGAAGGTCACAGCTGGATGTTGGACAGTAAATAAGATGGAAGTCAGTCAGCGGCTTTTTAATGGATGCTGTTACTGCTGAATTACAAGATTGTCTCTTATGTATGAGTTGCTTGTTTTTCAACTGGACATTTCGGAAAAGAAACTCCTACGATGTATTCCTACGATAGTTTAAAATGAAAAACGACTCAAAGTTTTTTATTTATTGTTTTGATTAATTTAACAGAAATGAATCCAGTTTCAGCTGGACTGAACAGCAGTGGCAAAACAATTCGACTTCATACATGGATCATTACCTTAAAAAAAGTTTGATAATTGTTCTGGTTGATTTAACTTTACAACACTCCACATTTAGGGTTAAATATTAATATGAAGGATTCAAGAGTTTTCTTGGTTTCCCAGATTGAGGAGGACGAACTACCAGCCCTGGAGTTAATTGGAGAGAATGTTGTCATCCCCGACGTCCAGGCAAGACCACCACTGCCTTTATTCCAGGGCTCTGCAGTCTTTAATGCTTTCGTCTTCTGTTGTTTTCGGTTGTTCATACATCTGTATTTACGACAACTGAAAAACCTGAAACTTGTTAATGAAGTGATTAAATTGAAAGCCTTAGCAGAAATATTTTAGGTTTGGTTCATTTTAGTATGAGATTATACCAGTTACTGTACGCACATGTAAGTAGCTTATGTGTGACTGTGTAAATGGGGTTAAGTCTAAATTGGGTTAAGACTGTTATTAACATGTGTCTTAACATACTGTAAAATATAACTAGCTGTTGTCTTAGATTGTTAAACCACACTGGGGTTTTAACTGAGGAAGGGGACCCTGTTATGTCTGTCAGGGGATGGAGGCCAACCCATCCAGTCCTCTGACAAATGACCACACCATCAGCTGTAGTGAACAGGAAGTCACTTTGACCTGGGATTTACCTCCAATCAATCCAACAAGTTCTGCCTCAACCCCTGGTGCACCCCAAGATCTTATTGACACGAGGACAACCCCAGCTCACTGTAAAGCCGGTGCTAAAGTGAGATGACATCGTCTGCGTTTTGGTTTTTAAAGCACATCTGTCAAAACAGCTCCTGAATAATAATTCAGTTAAAAGAATCTTTTCTCTGTTCTCAGACACAGGCCACGACTCCTACAGTAACTACATCCGGCACCAGTTCCTGCTGTCCACCAGAGGAGGTGCAGCAGCTGCAGAAAGTCACGGCCCCCTCGTCAGTTGGACCACCTTCTATCCTGAGGACACTGAGCCTCCACACTCCTCTGCTAGGTCAAATCCAGGACTTAACTCAAGGTACAACACAGATTCCCACAGTGTTTACATAAGTTTTGACCACAAGAATCCAGTCTGCTAAGGTTTATTTATTGCCTTTCATCCATCTAGTGAATGATCAAGCTCTAAATTGACCTTTGCTTTTATAATATTCGAGGATTCAGTGAAGTTGCCATGGAGTCTCTGGGGGACAAAATAAGCCTTGTTGTGAAAGTCGGTATTGATTTATATAATTATTTATGTTGGCAACACCACGAATAGTATCCTGATTTAGCTATTATGCAAGACACTTTTCATACACTTTTCATACAGAGTGGATAGTAGAATGATAGCATTATGAATCAAAAGTCCACATGTACACACACACTCCTTTTTTCTTTTAACAGGGTAACACAGTAGCCCCTTTCACACTGAGACCCGCTACCTTAGCGGGTCCAAATTGCACCTTCGACCCGCGTCGAGCAATGTGAACGCTTGGCGTGTCAGGGTGACCCGTGTCGCCTGAAGCCGAGCTCAGGGGGCGTTGCCTAGTGGCAGAGCGTCACACGAAACACATAAAATGCTGGGCGTGTACAATGACGTAGGCACAAGCCATGCGTCGGAGGTAGGGTTAAATACACCTGTCTGCATCAAATTTTTCAAACCAACGATGGCGGGACACCTTGAGATATCGTTTATGCAATTGTATATGCAGTTCATGGAGATGTTACTTTACAGTGTGTGGATGGTTACAACGTGGGATGCCGCCGATGAACATATGCGGAGAAAATACGGGAGCACTATAACCTCCAAATTGAGGAAATCCAGCTACAATTTGAAGCAGAAGAACGCGAACACCGTCCCCGAAATGTGGCGGAAAATAACGTCCTCTGCTCGGAGGCTGAGGAGCTCGCGTACCTCCTTGTCTCCCCAGTTGGCCATATTAAAAAATGTCTCCAACTTGATGTAGGCTAAAACAGAGTAAAACTTGTCCTCACCTGTCGCTGTTGTTCTGAATCAGCTGTCCATTCTGTCTTTTAAACTCCTCACGTCACGCCACGCCCACGTCCGACCCGCGTCGATTGCGTTCACATCAAACTCGGCTCGGCAAAAAGACTAGGGTCCGACGCGGGTCGAAAGGCGAGTTGAGTTGACGCGGCAGCCCGGGTCGGCAGTGTGAACGCAACAGCGGACACGCTAAATTCGCGAATTAAACGTGGGTTATTCGGCAGTGTGAAAGGGGCTAGAGACTTTCATTAGCCTAAACAGGTATACTTAGTCACGTGACCTCGTAAGTCCCTCCCACCGCAGCGCCTCTCTGTGATTCGCCCACATAATCTGCCACTCCTGGTCTGAAAATACAGTAAAACGGGTTGTATTGTAGTGATCTTGTTTTAGATAGATAGATAGATAGATAGATAGATAGATAGATAGATAGATGACTTTATTAATCCCTTTGGGAGGTTCCCTCAGGGAAATTGAAATCTTCATCTCACTCGCACTCAGCACTGTTATATACAGAAATGTACAAAGGACACAACAGTGGAAAACACCCAACACCAGCACCTGTATAAAGATAATAATGATGATAATGATAATAATAATAATGTTATAATATTTGTATTCTAGTAATAGTAATGAAAATGGTAATAATGATGATAATAATAAAAAATGAAGATAATTTACGTTCTGCAAGCAACCAAAATGAAGCCATTTTCAATAAATCCGTTTTAACAGTTTAATAATATTTAATTTAATTTTAAAACGAAAATCAAATAAGTGCTCGTTTTTTTTTTTTTTTTCAATAGTCACCTCTGAACGGAAAATCCAATGACCAAAACATACACTGACCGAAAAGCCCTCAATGAAATTAGAGCCTGTCCATGGATACAGAAAGGGCATATTGATTTCCATCCATATGCTGCCTGCTGCGGTGGATGTACCTGCAGGGAGAACCTGACACAGATCCAATTAAACCTGTTACCAGAGCTATTTGACCCAACAAGATACTTCCAGATGCTCTGCTGCCTCATTGGTCTTTCACTTGCACCATGCTTGTGGAAAAAGCCAAACAGAATGGATCAAAGCAGATTTATATACTGATCTTGCTATTGGAGACTATAGCATCAAAGTGCTTCACACAGCTGCACAAATACGGTTAAAGCTGGAAGATAAAAACAAGAATTGTAGTGTGACAAATCAGGAAATATGTTTGTGCTTTCTGAAAGCATGTTTTTATCTTCAGATGGTATTTGGCAACTTGGTGTCAGTATTCCCTGCAACTTATAGCTCTGTGTGTTGTTTCCCAACATAACCTCAGACTGGTTTACTGTCTATTAACATTGTGAAAACTGCTAATTCTGCATTTGTGGTTTGTCACAATATCAAACAGCTGAGTTTATTCGTCAGATTGCTGTTGAGTTGAGTTGGAAATGTAACTCCCGGGTTATTTATATTTGAATGGTGAAACTATCCACCCTGCATTGCTGTCCTGTGTGGTTACACATCCAGCAGACTCCAATGACCAGAACTCACAATGGGAATGTTGGGAAATGTTCTTTAAAGTCTGAAACGTGAAATTAAAATGACTCACTTGACGTTTGTGAGTTGTTGCTATGGCAGGTCCTCCTGACGATGTCTGAAATGTATTTTTTTTTTCTTGTGTGATGTAATTTAGTTAATTTAAAAGCTGCTGCAGGTTTCCTGCAAAACAGTGATAAAATGAGTTGGTTATCAAGTTTTGAACCATGGTTTGATATTGCAAATGATCTATATGATGATGTAGCAATTTACGATGGATTTGAAAATGTGATTTTGCGTAGAATTCTAAATCTATCATTACATATTATAATATATTGAGTGTGTTTGTGTTTCCCAGGTGCTCCCATGTCTCCTTTCATCCTGCGGAACTCTGGCATCCTGTTTCCTCTGTTTGGAGCCAGACGGGCTGTGTCTCCTTCATCTACCTCAACACAACTGCTACACCGCTGCAAAAGCAACCCACAAGAAAGATGAAGCAGCTGCTGTTCCCAACTGAATAAACATAAAAGAATTAAGTAATGTACTGACCTTTTTTTTTTCTTTTTTTTTATGGAAGTTTGTATTCATGTCATTTTAAAGTAGATTTGTTAAACTTTGATTGACAGTTTATGTTGGTGCAACTGAAGCACTTTTCTAACAGTTACGTTAAAAAAAAGGAAATAAATGATTCTTTCATAACTGTGATTAAGCTTTTGTTAAAGGCTTCTTGCTTTTTCTTTTTCCTTAAAAACAATCAGTGGTTTGAATACCTTATACAGATATTAATGTTTTGGAGTGTTTAAATGATTCAAAGTGCTGTTATGACAAAGACAAAATATTTTGTCAAATAAATTTTATTTGAAGGAATATTTTAGTTTTTTTAATTTGTGTATTTTTTTTTTTTTTTACAAGTTATTGTTTTTTTCTAGTATTTTTTTTTTAATCTTCGTATTAATGAGCACAATGTGGAACAAAAGTGTGACAAAAACCGAATCAAAGCTTTTTGCCTCCGCCTGTTCAGTCTAGACTATTTTAACCTGAAAAATGATGGTGCAAATAATACTGAACTGTAAATATCATCGATATACCGTAGGCCACAAACAGAACGAAGCAATTGTTTGATATTCAGACTTTTTACTAGTCTGAGAACATTGGGCCTCATGCAAGAACATTTTCGTGTTTTTATTCTAAATTGCTCTCACTTTTTTCGTAAGAAGGTCTCATACGAACACGCCACGTCAGATTCAACAAGCGCTCTTAACTTCGGAAAAAGTGTGTAAACGACCTGCGTAAATGGTGAATCCAACTCGTGTGTATCTAAGTTCACGTGCACGAGGATAGTAGATTTGCATACTCCACGCCCAAAATTATACCATATAAGGCTGTGCTTCCTGAGAATGAGAATGGCATCAAGGCGCAAAAAGAACAACTTTACGGGCTCTGAGACTGAAGTTCTGCTTTCAGAGATCCAAAAAGGAAAATCTGTCATTTTTAGCATGTCAGCAGTGGAATTACGGGACCTGCTAAAGCGAAGAAATGGGAAGCAAGTACGAGTGCTATTAATACCATGTCACCTGCAGTTCGTGTCACCGAAATAAAAAATAAATGGTTTGATATGAAAATGGCTTAAAAATAAAAAGGTCTCGCCATGGGCAGGCGCTCGATGACTGCAACTAAAGCCGTGCAATCAGTTGTTGCCTCATCATGATGGCACTTTGATGGGGCGGTTAATGGGGGGGGGGGGGGGGGGGTCTTCTGGCACCACACCTTCTGGTCTGCCTGGGCTGGTTCAGGTGGAGACCCTCGTTCATGGCAATATTGTGCAAATCTGGCATGCCTTCTCTGGTCTATAGAGCAGTTTGGCCCCCGCTGTATCGAGACACACCCACCTGGCCTTCAGCTCAGTGCGCTCCCGACAGCACGGGTGCTTTGATGCGTATGTGTGTCTCGTGCTCCAATTATGATTGGCAGTCCAGCCACGGCATGAAAGTCCCTCTTAATTTGTACTTGTTGGACAGCGGTGTATGGGAATTTGATGTACCATGGGGGATAAACTGATGAGAGTTTTGATGACCAAGGGGAGCGCACGACTGACAGAGGACTGGGACACCCCCGATCTGTCTCCAGTCTCCCTCTGAAAGGTTCCAGTGGCCAAAAATCCAAGGGTGGTGAGGACCTGGACGTGTGGTGGAATTGGGTTTGATCGGCGTGTTTTTCTCTGGAGTCGTGGCTCTAGCAAGCTGCAATTAGCAGCAGCACAGTCCTTGGGAATCTTAATCGCGATGTCAGCCATTTGTTTGTCTCCACACGGTCTCTTCCAAGAGCCTGACGCGCTGCTGCTAAGGCATCCAAAAGTAGCAAGACAGCCGCTGGTTACGCTTCCCATTGACCTTGTTATACAGATTCAAATGAACCTTCAATTAGTGCGTGATTTAAGTCAAACAGAATAATGTCAGCATAATTATGGGGTATAATGTATATTTATTTATGTTTTCTTCAAAGTAATTAAATATACAATCCATTAGTCAAGCAAACTTGATTGGAATAACAGCGGACTATTTTACGAAACTCCTACGACAGGTCTGGATCACTCGTAAATTCTGTTCGTACCTGAAAGAAAACGTAAAATACGAAAAGATTGGTAAATGCGCAAATTCTCTTAAATCACTCGTACGGACGATTTAAGAACAAATCTGTGCGTACGAACGGTTCTTGCATGAGGCCCATTGTTTGGTTTTGGCATTTCAGTGATACTCTATTATTCCTTAAGGGAAATTATATTGCTGCGGTATTGATTAACATTAAAGATTTGCTGTTATAGAAAGATAACAAAATAATCAAATGAAAAACCACTTTCTCAACATTTAGAAAGTTGAAGTGTGGCAGAAAGGTGTAGTTAAAGTCTTTAAAGATCACCATGAGTGGATTATGGTTTTTTGGTCTGGCAACAATTTACCTTGAGATTAAATTTTTGTCATGCATACACTCCGCTTTTAACCCATCCCGGTTGGCACTTGTTGACACACACACCAAGACAGGTACGGTGCCTTGCTCAAGGAGGTGGACTGACAGAAACCTCTAGCTGTCAGTTCCACCAATCTTTTTGTTTTTTGAGTGGTGAGAGTGGGAATCGAACCGCCAACCTTCCAGCCATGGCCGCCCTGATGAGTACACACACAGTGTTGGCAGATTACACGGAAACTACGGGGGACAGCATTGACAGAAAGTCTGAGCCAACAGTTCAACATCTTTCTGTCTGCTCACATTAGAAGTGAGGTGTTGGAGTAGTTCCTGGGTGAAAAACACAGTATTGCCTTCCTGATATTCCTGCTGTGCCCTCGTCAGGGCTCTGGACTCCATTTTATCCACCAGTGACCGTACACTTCCCATGATGAAAAAAGGAGGAGATTGTTTAAATCTGTCCTCTTTTACTTGACACAGATGGCAGTCCTTGAGATGTTTGCATACAGTTCCACAAGCGCTCATTACTTAACATCAGCACACTGCAAAAAGCAAAAGCTCACATGCACTGGAAAACAATTGCTTTTTTCATGCCCCATTTTTCAGTGTGTTTACTTGGGTGGAGGAGGGTGAGGCTTGGTTAGACAGACACTCAGTAAACCTAATAAAGCAGGATGGTAATGCGGTTTCAGCTGAATTAGCGGCTGACAGTAGCAGAGCATCTGTACGCTGAATGAATGAATCTGATGGCCTTGATTTACAGCTGAAACCTGAAACCAACATGACAGGATAGGACTTGTGCTTAATCGCCTTTTGGTTTGCTAATTAGCTGAAAAGATGAGGTACCGTTGATAATCGAGATGTTTGTCTCCACAGAGTTGCTTTGTGACTATTGGTGTTAACAGTGTATTTAGAGGAACATTTAGCACGTTTTGCTTATATTTATGATAATATGTTTGAGATAATAGAAGCAAATGTTAACATTTTTACCTCTTATGTCATATCGATTGCACAGTTTTATATTATTTGTTGACATTTTTGCTTTTAAGCTGAATTTAGATTGGTTTACAAGTACTTTTGCCAATTGTAGTTTAATAAATCACTTCTACAATAAGCTCTTAACTAAAAAATAGGTGATAATGAGTGTTTAAAGCGATTGGAAAGCTTTACTGAGGTGTTCAGTCTTTACTATTCTATCAAACTTGAATGCATCATACAGACATGTCTTAGTAAGCTTCTAGATTCTGGTGTTAAGGTGTTTTTCAGCAGTTGGATAGAAAGTAAACCTGTCACATTCTTCAGTATGATAACCAAGCAAAGGTTGCCAGCTAGCGAAGCAACAGTCACCGTCTACTCAAATGAATAATTCTGCCTGATGACTTGGATCACATGACGCCAGTGGAGGAATGTACGAATATTGTTACTATTATAATAACCTTTATTTCACTACTGAGATCAAAGATCCCGACAGCAGCAACAGCACGGTTACAAACACACTACACATACATTTGACACAAGCATAAGAAACAAACCAAGTTTACATACAAATTAAACTCAAACGAGAATGCTTTGATAAAAGATAAAACTGCAAGATGAATATCACAATTAAAAAAATGTCAAAAAGGGATCAATCAAAAACATAACATTTGAAAGTCCCTGCCTCAAAGATTGTTTAGAATTTTTTTTACTGAGATCAGCTTCTGCGATTAGCTTGTGTGTGGGCCAGCTTCTGCTTTCTGCTTTTGCTATGATAATCATGAACTATTGATAATGAGCTTAAGAGAGAGAGGTCATACTGTTACTGGGTTTTTCTTTAAAAAATCAATGTTGATTGTTCCTCTTCCCTCTCATGCCTGTCTTTGTTCAGCTGCTTTCACACAGGGGGTGATTCTGGATATTGAAGCAGGGGGATTTGTGTGTGAGCGGCCACTGTCCAGTGAGCATTGGAAATTATATTAGATTTAATTAGAGTACACCGAGTCTCTCTCGTGAACTGAAATAAAGTTCTGTGACAGGATAGCTTTTATTTTTATCCCTGTGTGAAGAATATTATCTGCAGTATTAATATAAGAACAGTTGGGGGAAGAGTGGGAGGAATCTTCATTCTTATGCTAATCCCTCAGGCCTCTAGCTTTGGCACTTTTGTGCATGACATACCAGCAGAGCCAGCACTTAGAATGAAGCTTCAGACAGTGTGTTCCAACTGATGTTTTCTTCATACTAACATTAACTTGGAAATAAACAGTGCTTTATTCACTCCTACGTGTACTCAAATTCACCTTGTGATAACTCACACCATCATTTGTTTGGCTTGTAATTGTAATCGACATACAGGGCTTCACATAATGATGCTGGAAACTACGGCATTGGCTTACAGCACATTAATGTACTGTGTAACCAACGTAATAAAACACAGAATATGAGGACAATCAGCTTATGGAAGACAAAGTTGATGACATACGAACAGCATACACATATCTTTCTAAACGTACAACTCTTATCTCCAAAATAGTTGGAATACTATCATATTTTAATAAAAGCAGAATGCAACGATTTGCAAATCACATGAACCAATATTTGTTTTCACAACAGAACATGGAATGCATATAAAATGTTCTTTGATTTGATGGTACTAAAATTAAACAGTTGTTGCTACTAAATCCAGTTAATTGGCATCATGTCAGTAACATGATTGAGTATAAAAAGAGCAGATCTCTTATAGGTAAAGATGGGCAGAGATTCTGCAATCTGCAAGAAAATCTGTGGAGCAAATAAGAACAATTTTCCTCAATGAGACTTTGAATATTCCACCATATACAGTTCATAATGTTGTCAAAACATTCATCAATACTGGATGCCTGTTATCTGAAGGTCCTCAAGCAGCACTGAATTAAAAGCAGGCATGATTCTGTCATGGAAATCCTTGGATGGGCTCAGGAACACTTCCAGACACCATTGTCTGTGAACACAGTTCGCTGTGAAAAAGCTGCTGTCTTCTCTGGATCATTTAAAGTAGACTGAGTCAAAGTGGAAAACTGTTTTGTCACTATTTAAAATTCGTTTTGATAATCATGGAAAACGATCCTCCAGTTTGTTATCAGTGCTCTGTTCAAAAGCCTGCATCTCTGATGGTATGGGGCATTAGTGCCTATGGAACTGGCAACTTACACATCAACAAACCTCTTCTCTGTAAGCTGAGCTCCAGCAGCTGGTCTCCTCAGTTCCCAGAAATGTATGGACTGTCGTTGAAAGAAGAGGAGATGCTACACGATGGTAAAAATCGACCCGTCCCAACTCTTTTTTTTAAGAAGATTTACTGCCATCAAATTCAAGATCAGCTAATATTTTATAACATAGTAAAATGTCTTACTTTCAACTTTTGACATGTTTTCTATGTTCTGCTGTGAATAAAATATCGCTTGACACAAGTTGCAAACAATTGCATTTGGTTTTTATTTTACAATTTACACAGCATCCCAACATCTTTGGACCATGATCATCCCATGACAGTGTGGTGTTCGATTGTCAAGTGTTGCTTCCCGGACCCACGCATAAACAATGTTACAGACCAACAGCAAGCTCTCCATTAAAGCATTCTGTGACTCTCCTGCAGTACAGTGTGATACACACCTGAGAAACTGCGCAGGAACAGTTTAAAAAGCAGCATTGGCCTGGCCTTCAAACTCCCCAGACTCCAATCTTATCAACATTCTGTGGGATAAACTGGCACTAGCTGGATCCACACAGGCCCCTGTTGACATAGATCCTCCATCCCGAGAGTCTGAGTTGATGGTATTATAAGCTGTCAGCTGTGGGCAACCATGGCTCAGGTAATGGAGTGGGTTGTCCACTAACCATCAGAATGGTGGTTCAAACCTCAGCCTGTCCACATGCCAAAGTGTGCCTGGGCAAGACATAGAATCCCAATGATTCTGATGGCAGACTGGCACTGAAAGCATCTTCTGGAAACTAAAAGGTGCTTGGGATGATGCAAAATCTTAACCATTATAGTAGTGGCTGTAGAAGCTGCTCATAATGTAGTTTTAAAAGAAGCAAGCCTCCACTACTCATTAAACCCCCAGCCTTGACCTCTGCCTGTCTTCTGCTGTGAGAATTTACGGCTCTGTGTTTAACATAATGGGGGCCCTGAGGAGACCCTGGGGGGCAGAGGAGGGAAGAAAGAACAGACATACGGAAAGAAGGCGGGAAGATGAATGAAGGCTTATGCTGCATTGCCTTTCCTTTTTCTCGTCCTTGAGTCTACCCTTCATGATGGCTATTTTGTTTAAATGTTGATGGGTCCAAGTTATATTTTTGAGCCCTCCTCTTCTTATATGATAATTGGTTAGTTTAGGCTCATAAGAACTAATCTAAATAGTGACATACAATACACAAGAAGTGTTTTTAACCTGTTACTCATCATTTGTAATCACGATTAGCATGTTAAAGTTTGTCAGCTTGTTTATGACAGTGGAAACAAGACGTTCATACCCCAAATTAATTCCCAATTTTCTCAAATGCGGCATTTAAATGATTGTATGGGATTTATCTTGTACTATATGTCATCAATTCACCCGTATGTGGCCCAATACTGATAAACAAGTTTGTGTCTAATTAGACCAATGAAGCTAACCAATCAAAGCAGTTTGAGCTTTCAGAGAGGGGGTCTGTAGTCCAGGGATATATGCTACAAATGGAGTAGTTCACATGTGATTTCAGTGCAGGAGGGGTGGAAGAACACTGAATAATTAAAAAATAACCCCTGTTATTATTTCTAATACAAAAAAGCTCGGTATCAAAATTACCCTGAGATGTTTCAGTGTTGAAGCAGAATTTCCCACAAATCTCACACAAGGGATCCTCATAGAAGGATCCTGGAGTAAAGAGTTGAGGTATGAGAATGTATTTAAAGATTAAAGATTGGCTCAAGTAATTTAGGCGCATTTTCTTGAAGGGGTGTTGTGTTCAGTCAATATCTGACAGTACACTCTTGGGTCACTGATCTGTAGACTGGTGCACCGCACCTCTGCAGAAATATTCTTTTTTTTTTGTAGCCTTGATATTTAAGCAGAATGGACTTTTAAGTGGCCTCTTTTGGCCCACACTGACTGTCGACTGCTTTGTTAAAGTTCACCTGTGTTTACTTAATTGTGTACCTTGTTACATCACATGACATGTAATAATGCAGCTTGTTATTGTTGGATTTGAAGGTGAAAATGTATAAATGTTGAAAAAAATAAGTACAGTGAACTGAGTTTAAAGTTAATAGACTTTGAACACTTGTTTTTAACAAGAAATTGCACTCTTCTATCTAAATTCACACATTTGGTATATTTAGCTTAGTGGAAATTGAATTATTGTATTATGAGGTGTTGAGAAAAAACTCTTAGACATCCCTATTGTACTCAAGTCAGCACAAGCCTCTTATATCACCTGCTACACTTCCTGCTGTTCTCCGCCTGGATGCAGATGTGGCCCGTCTTCTTTGCCAGCTGTAACCAGCTGCAGCTGAGCTCAAAGCTCAGTTAATATGCTATGGCAGACACTGACAGTTCCATTAAGCCAAATTTATGGCATCTGCAAATAATTGATATGCAGATATGCCAGGCTGTATGCATTCGCTGAATTGTCCTTGGTCCAGCAGTGCAATGCATCAAACTGCCCGGCACAGAAACGACAGAGACAGTATGCACTATCACTGGGTATTGTTTGTCCCCACAGACCTCACTTACTCCTCTCGCTTTCCTCCATCATCATCTTTTCCTCACCCCATCCTACATTTTCCCTCAATTGTATCCATTCTGTTTGAAGAAATATTATTAAGTGTACTGAAAATCTTTTACCTAATTAAAGATATTTAAATACAACTATTAAAATGGGGAAGAAAAGATATACTGTATGTATTGTATGCTTCTGTAGGGAGTGTTTGCCCTCTACTAAGTACTCAGTACTGCAATTGAATCGCTCTTTACTCATTCTACTGTCTGTCCCACTGGTGGGTTAGGCAGGATTTGTACAACAAAAGACAGTCAACTATATAGCATATCTGGAATGAACAGGCTTAAATCCCTTCATATAGACGACATCAGGAGCAGACCAGCCGTGCCACTGTAGACCTTCATAACTTAAAGCCCTACTTTTTCTCCAAACCAAAGACATTATACTGGAGAAGGGCGCACCACTTATCAACTGTTGAGTGCTGAAAATGTTCAAAGGTCAAAGGTCACCGAATAGTGATATTAAATAACCAGCTGAACTCTTTAGTTACATTTTAAAACGTTTTATTACAGGCTGTCCAACAACTGCAAGAAGCTCACATTTAAAACAAATGTTCTGCTTTCATGCTGAATGTTTTCGTGGAAGTAAAAATTGGGGTCAAACATAAAGAAAAAAGAAACCCCTCACCAGCTATCTTTCTGCGTGAATGTTTATGTAGAACAGATTTATTTTCTGTGCTCAGTGAAAAACTCTGAAAGGTTGTGCTTTGTTATTATCCATCTTTTAACTTTGGGTTATAAAATAATAAAGCAAGAAACTTAGCAGGAAAAGATTGTAAGAACATCAATATGTTTCTGTGCAAGAAGACTGAAAATGACTTCTAGTTTCTCTGGAGTAAGGGGATCAGTCTTGGATTATGTCCTTTTTATTTAATTCAAAATGGATCAAAAACGTCTTCAACGAACATACTTTGAAGCTGATGATACTGTGATGTACTGTAGCTCTATATTTAAACATATCTCCTGTTGCACTGAAACAGCACTTTACCACATAAAACCGCTGAAAACGATTGAGGGCAAGATAAAGCAAATAAAAGTTTAACTGTTTGGTTTGTGTGAGGAATTTAATTCATGTGGTTGTATGTTTGGAAAAATGTTTCACTCAAGGAAAAGAAAATATTCCCCTGAAATGTGACCTGTTTCACTGCTTCTTTCCAGACTACACCATACTGCTGATCATTTAGAAAGTACTCAGTGAATTCATTGTGATTTATTTGTAAAATCTGCTTATCTACACTCAAGTTAGAATAGATAGATAGATACCTGGCTCTGTGTAAGCCAGCTGTTTCTCTTCCGTTAAGTGATGAAATGTTGTTGTAAGAGAAAGCAGCACTGAATGAAGAGCAGACCGAGCGACAGGTCACCTGATGAATGGCTTCACTTACAGCCAACAGTGTAATGCTTAGTCATGATCTATCAGTACTCATGTGCCACTCCTTCTTCTTTTCACTCTACTTTTCTCCTCATCCCTCTTCATCTGTCCTTTGCTTCTTTTTGCCCTGCTCTCTAAACACTTTTTCCATTCGTGTACCATATTCCTTCAACTTTTTGTGTTCTTTTTACATTTCCTCTCTTTTTCTTTATTTAAATCTGCATGGATAGGAGACATGGAAATGGCATCAATAGCCAATATTCTTATTAAATTCTATCTTAGAGTGATACGTGAAATATCGACTAGCTGAAAATGAAAGCTCTGTAAGCACTTTGGTTCAGATAACCCTGTAATAAGTTTTCAGCAAACTCACCCATTTGCCATGCATTTTCCACATCCAGCATTTTAATTTAATGGATTTGTACCATTTTACCATTTTGCAAATATCTGTTTAGTAGCTTAATCGTCACTGTTTAAGTGACGTAATGCAGGACCCATTTTTAGTCTGCTTAGCATCCTGAAAAAAGTTAAAGCCAAATATATATATTGCAATTTTGGACTGTGAGGGATGTTTAAGGAGTCCTGTACAGGACTGTTTTCATAATACCGCTACTGCAGGATTTCTCACCGTAACCACATGCTCCCGTGACATGGGTAACATAAAACCTGATCCCGATCCCAGCACGCACCTCTACCGTGAATCATCTTGTGTATGAAAGATGCTGCTATTTAAAGCAACAAAATAGAGCAGCAATAAAGAAAGGCACAGAACTAATAGTATTTACATAACTGAGTCTACCATCAGCCTAGCGGTTTCATGATCTTTGTATTACACGCACGTATCAGCAATCAAATAAACAAAAAATATGAAAATCTACATTACAATCTAGAAGGTGGCAGCAATGCACCTAAAGCTGTTTGTAACTGAATAGTTCTGTAAAGTATTGCTTTAATCTTCCTCTAAACTTTATTTGTTCGTTCCAACTCTATGGTTGAAGCAAGCTGGCTCCTGAGCCGATGTGACAGCAGGAACTGCAGTTTATTTTCTAATCCCTCACTCCCACCGCCGGCAACATTAAAACCACCCACTCCAGTGATGTTTGCGTTCCGCCGAGCCCCAGTCCTAATGCAGCCCTCCAGCTCAAAGGCTGTTGTTCTAAGAGTTTTGACAAAAAAGATCATGTGACAAGATTTTTAATTAAGTCCAGGATGAAACTGCTGCTTCAACACAGGTGTACAAACCAACCAATAAGACGGCAGCATGAAATGAGCTGACCAGTGCAACACTTGACATGTTGTGAACAAACCAAGGAAACTCAAACTAAGTAAATGTGGGAAAAACATGCTAACACAAATCAATGGGATTCCAGCAGATAAGAAATTCTACAAAAGCTTTATGTGCATGATGTCCTCCGGTTGTCATAGTCACCTGGCCAAGGGGGACATAACATGGAGAAAAAAGTAGAATAATCGATTTAAAGCCAACAATTTAGAGAGGATTATCATCTTACAGTCTGGATACATCAACCATGATTGCCTTCATCAGTTTCGTAGGTCCATTGTAGTACATTGTGGCTTAACTTCATAAAAGCTGGCGTAAAGTCTGAAGAGGCACAAGTTACAAGCTACTTTTGTGGCTATGTGGTAAAAATAATTGATACTACTATGTCACTGCCCTTTTTTTCCATTCAAATGATACATACAGTGGCAAAAATAGACACTTATTATCATCTCATTTATGCATTATCCATTCATAATCCATGATCCTCATATAGGTCACAAGCATAGATGGTCATAATGTAACAAAGAGACGTAGAACCTGAATACAGACCAACAATAACTACGATCAAAATATTCACAGTGCTAAAACAGAAAAAAAGTAATGGAAGCCATTGTTTTAAAAACAGGTCAACCCCCTTTTTAGCAAGAACCCTCCACTAGCATTTCTGGTAGTCAAAGATCAGATCTGCTCAATGTTAAGGAGATATTTTGTACCAATCCTCCATCATTAACGGTTTCTTGGTTGATTTTTGCTATTGGAGAATGATTCTGTGGAAGATTTGAGGTTTAATAACTTGCTGCATCCCTCAGAAGGACTGAGCTGCAGCTGGCAAACAGCCACTCTGACAATAATGAATTTGGGAATTCACTGTACGTGCAAGCTTTCCAAGCCCAGTGGCAGAAGAGCGGCCTCAAATCATCCACGATACTTCACCTCAAGAACGAGTTTTTAAAAAAAAAATGTCTTTCACTGCAGTGCCATATATAGCTTTGCATCTTTATTCCTGAACAACGTGACCTCAGTATTAAATTCCTCTGTAGACAAATCGCTCTTCAACAAGACAAATGATGTTGAGTTTTGCAGCGCTACTGTTGACAAATGTTGCAGTTAAAGATATTTACGCTGTGAAAAGTTTTATGGAAAACATGAGAACTAATTTGTATCGACTTTAGCGTCACTAAGAGACAACAGTGTCTGTGCTAAAACACTGGGGATGGGCACGTCCCGATAAGAATCAAGTCAGAGCTGCCAGCGAGCACAGGAAATGACATTAGCCTTGTTGTCTCACATACGCACATGCACACACAGTGACCTCTCGCTCCCCAGGTTGCCATAGAGATGCAGCTCCTCTACGCACTCAACAGCTAGACAACTGAAGGCTACTGCTTGTGTTTTCCTGTCATCATTTTGTGGTTGTGTGTGAATTTGTCATTTTTCATGCATGCAGTCAGCTACACTGATTATTTTTCAGCCCACAGCTTTACTGCTTACGACTCACTGAATGGGGTTCCAGCACTACCCTTCCCCGAACCCATCTGCCAATCAAACAGTGTCACTGGGATTATCAGTTGTTGTACATTTTAGAAGCGCCAATTTTTGCATTCATTTATCCACAGCAGCTGCCACTGCTTCTGTAAATGGGTTTTTATTTGGTAAATTCAACCACATCTCCTGTTTATCTTTGTCTGTTTCCATATTGAACTTGGCATTGAAACTTAAACTTCTGGCTTGATTGAACAGCTTCAACTAAGCTCATCTGCTAGAGCTATCATGATAAATGCTTCAGTATCCTGCTGTCCAACGTGTCTTCTCCCAGCTTATCTGACTTTTTCCATCTCTAAAGTAATGTCTGCTTGTATTTTCTGGATTCATAGGCTCATCTGCACTGTTTGGACACTGAAACTTGAACACTTTCTATGACCCATCTACTCCAGCATTGGCCAGTTCCTGTCTGACCAAAATGCAATACTGTAATACTGAGAGTTGTCCGGGACATAAAGAGGAAGGTCACTGCTGACTGATCCAGCAATCTGAGGCTCAGATCTCATGTCTGCACCTCCCCCAAGAGTCAATGCCACCATTTAAATCAAATAACCCCCCCCCCCCCCCCCACACACACACACACACACAAATATTTCTCTGCTCTTGTTCTGCCCTGTGTATGTAAAAAGTACGTCTTTACCTTAGCCCCTCCCAAACAAACTGCTTTTTCTTCTTTGATATTGTTTCAGTTTTATTACACAAGAATCATATTTTACACATTTTTTCCCCTCTGTAGTGGTGGTTGTGAATGAGCTCAGTTATAATTGGGTTTGTTGGAGTAATATAAGGTAATAGGCTTATTCAGTCACTGGTAAGACACAGTTTGACGTGAGGCCCTCAGTAATGCCACAACTTCTTGCTTTTACACCTCAGGTTTTGTTTTGAGCTTAAGGGGGCCAGTTGTCATGTTCCCATACTTTTGGTTGACCAAACATCAGCCTCAAAGTTAGAAACATGATACCAACTTGATGTTGCACAAAGTGCCACTTGAGGCTTGCCCTCAAAGCTTGTAAAGTCTCTATTAAACATCTTTGATATGCTGACACTTTGGCAGTTGAAACGACATGCCAAAGAAATGCTGTGTACTGCAGGTAAGTTACTGACTATTCATACAGTACATACAGCCCTACTTGAATAAATGAGCAAAGAATGAATGAATGAATAAATTAATTATTTAATTAATATCCCTTTAATGCCTGATGTTTGCATTTTAAGCTACAGTTACTGTACATGGACCAGTTTTAATCATATTAATGGCCTGATCAGAATAAAATGCCTCATGTAAACATATCAGTAAGATAAGATTGATTCAATTCGGCTCAATCATTAATGGATTTTCCAAGCAGTTTGAGAGGGGTTGTGTACACTTTTTGATATCCTGATCAACATAAAATTGTAACCATATTTACATAACCTGAATTTCCTCTCTGACTGGAAAAAATACGTTATTTTTGCACCAGCTTGAACCATGCGGCGATAAAGGGAAACTATGAGTTTCAGAAGGTAGAAATATGGCGGCAGCTAGGCAAAACTGGTCTATGATGGACACTTTCTTTTTGTTTGAGACCTTAGAAGGTGTATTGAACATCTTGATGATGATTTTGATCGTGTTCGATTAATGATGGGTAAACTGAAAATTCAATGTGGACAACTTTCCCACTCTCCTTGTTTACTCTTGGAGGGGGCAGGGAGTTAACTGAGCTTCTCCTGTTTATAGACAGCAGCTGAAGAAGAAGGCCTGTGTGCTGCTCCATCAGAAGGAACAGCAAAGATGCATTTACATGAGATGATTGTCAACACTTATATTTGAATCTCCAGTCAGAATGATTTCACAACACTGACATCTCTGCTGCAAGCAACACTGGCAAAGTAAAGCAACAGACCCATAATTCAGTTTGGTAACACACAATGTTACCCCTTTCATAGTGAAAGAGAGATGAGACTGTTGAACCCTTAAACAGGTAAATTAGATATGTTTTACATTCATTCAGTTCCATAAAGTCTGGGAGGTGTTGTGAGAAAGTAACACCAGTGGAGTGGCTCAGGGGAACATTCACTGTAAATTTTTGAAGGAAGGAGCAAGAGATTGTGTTGCATTTGCTTTTCTTATCCGATATTTTCAGCTGATTTAACATTAGCACCAGATATATTGTTACTATAAGAGTAAAAACTGTTTCTTTTCATCCACCCAATCTTGTATCTCGGCCAACTAAGGGTGAAATCACTCTGCAGCATAAAAGGCAGTTTTCTAGCTGAGTGAACACAGATCAAGAGCAGACTTGTGCAGCAAGCTCTCCCTGCACTTTCATACCGGCTGTGTAACTGTGCACTATAATGACCGGGAAATGTTTCAGGGAACATTTGATTGTTCACAACCAAAATATTGGAAGCTATTTCATGATGAATTTTGTCTCGTAAAGTAAGCTTTTAGTTATGATGGGGTTCAGTGGTGTTGTTTCGAAGGATCAAGTTCAGACAGACGATTAAGTATAATAATGAGGAGAAAGAGAAATCCATGCAGGTGCATGTTTAAAAGCTTCATTCCATATGACAGCTCATTGAGCTGAATTGCTGTTTGATGAAGTGGACGATGTTGAGAAAAAAAACGATACATCTACACGTTTTGCATCAGAGTTTATGTTATATTAGAATCTGTTTGATTAAATGTGTTTCTGTCCACACCTTTCATTTACCTGCAAACCAGGGAGAACATACATTGGACAGCAGGTTAGACTTAGAATATTCATGATTTTTGCCTTATTTGCATTGACAAAGAAAACTACAAAGGCCTGAGACTCAAAGGCAGCTGTTCTCTGGTATCATGTATTTGCAACATCATTAATACATTTCTGCAAGCTTTTGTAAGTGAGAATCTAAAAACTATACAGGAACTGTAACTGTAACTATTTGCAGCACAGCTCGGCCTTGTTAAGTCAGCCAGGCCTTCCTTCTCTATTGATATTTGGGTTGACTTGGTTGCAACAGTAAGTAGATTAAGGGAGCAGTGATTGAGGGCAAATCAATTACAGTAGCTCAGAGGTCTGTGTTTGGGGGTTTTACCGTTGCATTATTTCAGTTTGTGCCAAGAACACAACCACATTACCCACTGTTCTAATGGGAACATCCTGAACCAAACATCTGGGTAATATATTTTCTATCCTTATGTCAACAGCAGTTTATATGGAACTAGCAAAGATCACCATAAAGCATGGAGTGTTTTAAAATACCCTATTAGTATGAATATAATGATGTTCATACATATTCAGTTGTTGCTCTATTATAAAAGCTCATCTGAAATCATACAGTGTATCTGTGATCGTGCAGAAAGACGTTCTTTTTTGTGCTTTGTGGCCCCGATCTTTTAAAATAATCTCTAATAAAGGGTGTTCCACGTTAGGGCTAAACTGTATTTCAAGATTTCTGGTCTAAAAGAGTTCTCCACTAATTTCCAAAATCTCCCCGCAGTTCTCGTAAATTGAAAACAGACGTGAAGAACATTTCAGTCTACTTCATATAGTCGTAATATCCCCTCTAATATCTACAACGTATTGCCGCTGATATCTTGGCTGTATGCTTGTGTAATATCACATCTTTTGCCAGGGAGGTTGTGTGTGATGCTCCTCTCCTCCCTCCATCTCCTCTCAGTCCGCCCAGCTACGGACTCCGTCATTTCGCCTTCTCGTCCCTCACTTGTTGGATGTGTCCTTTTGAATTTAAGTGATTTCATGGTCCCTTGCGGTTGTTTGCTCTCTTGGAGTCCTGCAAAGATTACCGCTGTGCGTGACGATGACACTGTTTTTACAGGTTACATGCGCGTAAAAGGCGCTCATCGCGGAGTGTAGTCCTCGTCCTGTTAGTCGTTTGTTTTAGCTCCGGTTCCTGCAGCGTGGGCATGTTCCTCTGGTTGTGGATGTCTCCACAGCCTTCTGTCTGACCTCTTGGACCTTTTGTGTGCTGGTCCCACAGCGGTAGTGTTTGGTTTTTTCCTGGCGGCGTCGTGCGCCCCGGACTCCGGCTCATCCTCGGAGAAGTTCCGCCGCAGTCCCATGCACATGCAGGCTGTCCTGCAGCTGCGATAAGGATGCTGGCGGCTTTTCTTGGTGTGACTCCACAGTATTAAGACGAGGCAAACTATCGGACCATGTAACTAAATCAGGTATGTGCAGTAATGAAAAGGGGGTGAATTTGGCAAGGTTTTCTGAAGGAAACCCAACATTTCTCAGATTTCACATTAAAAAAAAAACGAGTTTTGTAATGTGTGTTTAAAAAAGTGCCCACCCATTCAGATACAAATTTGCACATTTCCCGTTCACCTTAATGCACAACATGAAATGTGTAGTGGAGCAGCACAGCAGTAGATGGAGTCTTGGTGTCTTGCCATTTCGCTGTTGCTCTGATCTTCTGCTGGCATGTCATTTAGAAAAGACTACATTATTTCTAACTAAAATGAGTATGTAAGGCAGACACTGAAATGTATGGCACACGATTTAAACAAACATGTAGCTTTTCGACAGAAGGAGCCCAAGCTGAAGGTCCAGAGTGTCAGTCAGTTGAACAAAGGAGCCACACTGCTGTGGTCAGATTCAGTTCTCATTGTAGCTGCTTCTGTTGGCGTTTGAAATGCAGATGACATGTGGTCACACCTAAAGAATATTCCTATTAACCAGTTGCACCCCACTGCTTTTTAAATGATGGAAACATATTGTTTCTATTCAATTGGCTATTTGAAGAACCCCATTTATAGATACAGTGGTTTGCTCTGCAGTCAATCAAAGAAATTGTCAGGTTTTTTTTGCCCACCTAGACCTGTTTTTTTTCATAATCAATTCAAGTAATTTGATTAAACTTGATGCCGTGTCCTGTATGTTTGCTCCATATAAGATTGTGTTTGTGCATCACTTGTCTTTGTAATGATGGAAATGACTAAAATGTACACTAAGAACTGTGAAAGTTCAAATGCTTTTCTGCGTGATAGAACATAATGGTTTGTGACTTAGCCCTTTGGATGACAGGCAATTTTCCAAATGGGCAAATTAATTCTTGTTAAGCATTTACAACCCCAAATCATTAAAAAAGCGGGGTGGTATGGAAAATGGAAACCAAACAAAAAATAAAACAAAACAAAGTGTACTAAGTTTTATATTTACTTAATATTTTATTTAATTACAGACAACATAAACCTGACATATTTAATGTTTTGTTTTATCACTTTTATTTCATTTTGTCATAATTATTCATGTATTCATTTCAGACCAAACATTGTTTCCGATTCTTCTCACAACACTGAAAAGACATTCTGGCATTGAGGATTTCCAGCGATGAAGGGTGTTAGATGTTATTTCGTCTTGTTTTTTTCCAACAAACACGTCTGAAGATGTGCACTACTAAGGTGTCGTCATTGTTTCATTTTATTGTTTCAATTGTTTTGGGGACAGGTCAGAAATGCAGCCAGGTCAACCTATCCGATCCCTCTTCTTCCTCAGCCATGCCTTTATGATGTGTGCTCAATGCAGTTCTGAATTGTCTTGTTGAAAAATGCATGGGCATCCTGGGAAAATATGTATTAAAGGCTGCATAAGTTGCTCCAGATATACTTCACTGTAATAATGCTGCAGTCATATAAGTACAAACTACCTTTGCCAAGGGCACAGACACAACCTTGTGCCATGACAGAGCCTGGTTGTCTGACTTGTTGCAGATAACAGTCTGTATTGTCCTTTTCATCTTTGGTTTAGAGCACATCTGGAATACTAATTGGTCTTCCACAGTACTTGTTTCCACTGTGTGATGGTCCATCCAGACCCAGATAGCTCGAAACCCAGAGAAATCAACGCTGTCTCTGGAGAAGGTTAACAAAAGGCTTTCTTTGTTTGTGTGCAGTAAAGTTTTAAGTTGAATTTGTGAATATTCTTGTATTGTAGTCCTTGAGAAAGGTTTCCCAAATTAATTCCTTGCTCATGGGGTTATATCAGCTATTGATCTTGGTGCTATCTGAAAATATATCGTCTGCCCATTTTTGCTTATCAAAGACTCGGCCTTTTGTACCGAATCATGATTACAATCAGCTGCTAACATCACCTGTTTTAAGTAACACAATTATTCATTTTCAACTTCATTACTCGTGTTGTTCCATCCCAGCTTTTTTTGGAATGACTTTCAGGCATGATATGCAAAAATAAATGTATGATGAGACAACTTAGTTAATGAGACAAAACATTAAATTTATTCTACAAAGGCAAAAAAATCTAAGAAGATATAAATGCAAACTTCCTCTGACTTGGAGTTGCAAAAGAAACCTTCATATTGAACATTTAACTTGGGTTATTGTTATTTTGTGCACATAGGAGTTATATTCAGGGAAGAGCATTGAACTCCCACTCTGTAGCATCAGGTTCTGCACCACTGTGACCCATTTCTCTTGAAAGGAAGCAAGAAATTACAGCCTGACTAAATAACTGTGGAGTGTATCTCAGTGTATCCTCTTATCTGTTCCTCGCTCCCCTCCACCCTCGGCTCCTCCACCTCCAGTGACTGTGGTGAAACAGGAAGTGGGCTGATTTCCCAGAGGAGTCTGCAGTCAGGGTTGTCACAGCTAACCCAGCAGCAACAGACAAAATGTATTTAATACACAGGTTGTATAACTGTGTGATGTGCCAACAATTCAAAACATTGACTGAAATCACAACTCCAAGCTACATTTGGTTTGTCAGTACTAAATTGTACTGTAACGGCTTCTCCAGCTGGATACCTGGTTATTTCATCAGCCTCAGTCAATGTGGGAAACTGTTGGCCTACATTGCCTCAATAACTCTGAAGTTGACAGTATCTGGAGTTAAGTAGCAGACCCTTCTCATAATTTTGCTTCAGTTGCGGCATCACTGACACAAGTTGACCTTGTTTGGACAGATGAAAGCTCATAAAAACCTGTTGAACAAACTGACTGCAATGACATGCTGAGATTTCACTGAACAGAAGCAGTACAGTGGTCACAGATGTATCATATTTAGTCTATTTGATCTAGACGACCCATATTAATTGGAAGTATCCAATCATGCTCAGAAACTTAAAAATACATTTGAAAACATGTAAAATTAAAGAGTGGAGTTGGCTGGTCCAAATTAGTTCTTCCAGTCAAGCACAAGTGGCTGAACTTTCCTGTTAAGCAAAACCCACAATCTTGCATCATGCCCACACAAGATGAACATCTGAGGGTTTGTTGGCTTTGAATGTGACATTATGCTGACGATAATTGAATGAAAGCTGAAATAGAGCATTGAGGAAACAGCAGCATAGAGCAATCTGCTATGCTGGGTGAGGAATTTTAATGAGGCTCTTCTTTAAAATGAAAGTAAAGTCAATGTTACTGTAAGGAAGACTTGTCTGTCTTGGATTTTTATCTCCAGTTCTTGCTGGAGGCAGAATACTAGCCTGCCTTTAGTTGTAAAGTCCTACCTCTGTTGACACACTCCACTCAGTGTATTATCTGGGACAACATGCATGGAAGACAGTTTTTCAGCCATGCCACTGGTGTGTATATCGTACAGTTGTGTGTGTGTGTGTGTGTGTGTGTGTGTGTGTGTGTGTGTGTGTGTGTGTGTTGGATTGGGGCTAGTGGAGAAAATCTAAAACTAAACAGCAATGGGAAAGTGTTTCAGTGTTTCAGTGTTTCAGGGGGAGTGTTTGAATTATTCATAAGCCCTTACGTTTTTTTTTGTGGCTGCCGGATTGGTGTTTCTTTTCATACAGCTGCGAGTTGAGTGCACCATAGCCACACATTAAAGGTGAGATGAGCTATGTTCAAACTGCAGTGCAGCAATAGTGGGGCAGTCTATCAGCCTCAGTCAGACCAACTTGTTTTAAGGTTTATTATGATCAGTGAGCTGGTGGTGAAAGCTACTTTCACCTGATAGATGTTTTATACAAACATCCCATTTATTCGAATGCAAGCTGCCCACCGTGCACAAAGACCAACAGTCTCCCATTTCCTCATCTGGTGATCAGAATGATTTACTATTGGTATTTTTGTGTTGCTGAGCCTCAGATTATGATACATAAATGACACCAAGATAATATCTTGGTTTATAAGTCCAGCTTTGTATTATAAAACCATCTATATTATTTTTTGGTATCACCAACACTTTGGCTTGCAGGCATCACATTTGCTGAAGCTAAAGAAAGGATCCTGCTCTTCTATTGTGTTGCCTTTACTGGATATTTGTAGTAGGAGCCTGTTGTTGGTTTTAGTTGATTTAATATTCACATCATATTTCATATGTTAGATGTATGTGGGAGTCACAGAAATGACCAATTTCTGTCATCAAAATAAGCACAGAAAACAAAACATTTCAGAAATCCATAATCCTGCTCCTGGTGCAGTAAAATGATTGCTCATTTACCGTCAATGTCTGCATTTACATGCATATTAACTCTCTGCTTAGATCACATTCAGGATTGTTGTTGACATGAAATACTGTATTTAAAACCAGGTTATTTACATTGCTGTATACATGGTTAATTCAGGTGTTGTAAAGCTGAGGCTTGGGATTAAAACACAGAATAAAGTCCAAAAACTGTGAAACTGAGAAGACTGGTGGAGGTCAGGACCAGTCTCCCCAGACCACATTCATTTTAAAAAAGAACAAAAAAACAGACCCTTAAATTTTGAATTCCGGTGACTTTTGGGACAATAAGACATTAACATTTCAATTTTAAATGTGGGGATTTTCTGCTCTCATTCTGCTTTTTCTTTGATTTGAACAAAGAAAACATTATCTGGTTTTCCATTGTTGTTTCATTCATTTATTTATTTTCATGTTTTTCTATACCCATTTCATCCTATTCACGGTTCCTGAGAGGCTTGAGCCCACCCTAGCTGTCGGTGAGAGGCAGGGTACACCCATGACGGGTTGCCAGTTCATCACAGGATGAACTTTGTTGCTGTTTTTGATTCGCATTTAGAAAATGTGAAATAAAAGAAGAAAAGTTTAATAGATATGGGAAAAACAAAGAAAGTTCCACCGATGTAGTGTGCAAGAAAAATTGTACAGTCACTTGAGATGCTTTTGGGTGGCACAGAGTAAGGGGAATAGAAACAACTTTGTGACCTATGTCTGACCTTGCGAAGATTAAAATGATATCACACCAGCTGTTTCTGGTTTGAACTGGCAACAATAGACTCAGACCGGCATCTTCCAAGATATGATATGATATCCCAGAGGTTGAAAAAATGAAGAAGAGCTCTCTACATTTAACTCTTGTGGATGTCCACTGCAGTTTTTGCTTTTTTTTATTTCCCTCATCTGAGTTTACTTCCATTTAAGACGAGTATATATTGGACTGACTTACAGCCATTAGCAGTGCAGCCTGCACCATTGCCCTCTATTGACAAACAGTCAACTAAGAAATAAAATCGTAGACGTAATGAAATCATGTGAACATAGTATTAATTTCATGGAGGTAATCTGCAGTGTTTTTATGAGTACTAGTATCCATAAAGTAAGGCTGTCCCAAATACCACTTTTTGGGCTCCGGATTGCACCTGTAATTCCAGGCAAATAGTCAAAGCTTTGTCTTGAAGATGGAGTGCCTCATGCTTTTTTTTATTCTCTCACTGCACAGCTTTCGAGTAACCGCCAAGAAAAACACTGCATGGGGAAAAAGCTTGCTTACTGGTGCAGCTCCTTGCAGCTTGCTGCTGTCATACTGACTGCACAGATTATAGGCAGAGAGACATAATGTGAGCCTGCTGTGCAGTAGAAATAACCCGTTTTAGCAGTGCAGTGTTGTTAACTGTCTGTGAAGGGGTTTAAAAAGTTCCTTAATTGTCTTGTGAATTGCTAGTTGAGGTGAACTGAAGCTTCATGTTCTCAGCAGTGACTGACAGGGGAGTCAGGTGAGCATATCTGAGTGTCTGAATAAATAAATATCTCAGTCAAGCCCTACAATTTATATATTTCAACTTCAGTAATCCAGAAAGTGCTCGTGCTCATGTTGATTTTAAATTGTAATCTTCATACTTACTTTATTGAAAGAATTCTAGCATGTAAATATTTAACATGTCATTATAATCTCTCTCCTTTGTATCTATGCAATAACAGGGGGTTCACTATATGTTTTGTGACACGAACGCACTAAAATGTATATAATTCAAACCAATAACAGACACTAACTGAAATCTACTGAGCTATGTAGCTCAGATTTAATGTGAGTCGCTGAGCTTCATTGTTTTGTGTTTTATTTTTACATATAAAGCATTGCTTCATCTACATAAATAGGTGAGCTGCTCCTGATTTCATATCATGTGTGTGCAGTCGTTTGCCGCTATGATAAGACAATGCTGTGAAACCTGGTCAAAATGTTTACATGCTACAGTGTTCAAGATATACTGGATTTTTCCAGGTAGCCTGTTCCGCTTTCTGAAAGCAGAATAAGATGTTGACATATGCAGCACATAAGCAGGATACTTCTAAAATCCAATCATGACCAGGATACCAGTGTAAAATGCATTCAGTCTGTACAGTACCCCAAGAGTTAATTACACAAGAGTGAATGACTCAAACAAAGATGGGCTACCTGTTTAAAAGATTACAGCTTTTTACTGTTCATGGGTCATAAACTAATGAAGAAAAGTAAAAGCTGTGTTTCTTAAATTTAAAGTTTTTATTAAGAATTATGACAGCGTGAGGAGAAAAAAAGGGTTGACATCAAAAGATGGGCTAATAATGAGGATTGATATTACATGCAGCTTTTGGCTGTTTCTCATTATCTCATTCCAAGGAACTAATAATTTTTTTTGACTATATAGACTCTTTCATCCAAGACGATTCATCACATAATGCTTATTTCAAATCTTTGAACTGACAGTGAAAGCTTACATTACTTTCTCTTGCTCTCTGGGGGCTGGGAGTACACTTTGTCAGACTTACTGTGCACACCCTGTGGCATATGGATGTGAACAAAGCTCTGAAGTGCAGATGTGCTGGGTGAAGACGAGGCCACAGAGAGGAAGTCTTGTTGGCAGAGCCGGAGGCCTCTGGAAGAGAAACGCTGTTATCTGCTAACGTAGCCATGTTACCGCTGCTGGCTGCTGTGTTTGTGGTGACTCATCAAAAAACACACAAACACACGTATAAACATAATCAGAACGACAAACTTATGCTCACAGTTAAAATGACAACATCCTTTGACATTTAGACACTCGCACAGTAATTTTTACTCACCTTGAGATGCAGTTCTAATCTTCTGAATGCTTACGCAGACACATGGACATGATGGAACGCAAACACATCCCGGAAACTTGTCTTGCCTTTTGATTTGAGCGTCACATTTCTTCCTTGTCAACTTTCACATGTAAACAATATGATCACGTTCCTCAATAGTAACTGTCACCTGACAAGTAAACGCTGTAGAAAAATAGTAAAAGCACAAATCAGACGCTTGTTTTTGCACAATCTTTTAAAAGCTGTATGCATGCGCTTGGACCAAAAACCAGGTAAAAGAAGTGAAAAGTTGTAAGATCTCCACATGAACCCATCATTATTTCAGTAAAATATTCCAGAGACATAAAACATTAAAACCTGTTCATTTTCGAAAATGTTTAGTGGCTTCACATTAAAGTTACTTTGATTATAGACTTTTCTTCAAATCAAATTACATTTTGTAAGTTTCCTCCGCAGTTTTTGAGTGTTTAGTTTTTCTAGAAACCCAGGGCTGTTGTCGGGTATGAAAACATAAATGACACTCAAATGATCAGACTGTTGCCTGAGAGGTGAGAGGAGATCTGAGAGGCTGTTTGTCCTGAAAGTGTTTCCTCGTCTGTGAGTCTGCCTGACTGTTGGCAGGATGGCTCAGCAGATTCAGTAACTGTCCTGTGAGCTGAAGGTCGTACATTCATGGCGTTTAGCCAACATGCTGAAGTTCATTCCTATTTAAGCATTATCAGGCTGTGGTGCATATTGACAGCTGTGGGAAAAGCTTGTTAGGAACTGAATGTTTGACTTTGTAACATGTAATGAGATAGATTAGAAGAGCTGGTCTCACAAACATGTTTTAGTCTGTAGTAATTAATACTAGTCTTAATTTACGAACTTAGATTCAGGAAAGACAGATTTATCGGAAAGGGAAGACATTTGTTTTATAGACCAATGAAGAATTAAGAGCCTGTTTCCATGGTATCACTTAGTGGCACATCTTACCTTTGGCCACAACTGGTAAAACACAGGAAACCATAGTTATTGCATTTTACTAAGAATTTGATGGAGTGATCAACTGAAGATAAACAGCAGAAGAAAATCTTCTTTTTTTAGTAGTTGAGGGAAACATAATAAAGGGCTATTTAGATTAGCTAGTTAGTCTTAATCATAGTGAAAATTGATATTCATCTAAACATTTAGAGTAAAAATTAATAACCTAAATCATTCAGGATAAGAATTTATGAGACAAGATCCCTCATAGAACACATATTTAATAACTATGTTATTAGAGTTGAACATTTTCTATAAACCTGAGGCTCTTCTGAAGTTTATGCTTAATTCTTAATATGAAGAGAACAGTATTACTGAATCCCTCATTTCTACCTCTGCTTCTCTTACTCTGGACGAAACCTGTCCTACTTTCCTCATGCTGCCCTTATCATCTGTTTTTTTTCACGTTTTTAACTCTGGCACATAACGTTTTCTTGTGAATGTATACTAGTGTATTATCCGTGGTACAATATTCCAGTAAAGACAGAATCTTGTCTGTTTTACTTCCATGCTGACCAGCAGAATGGAAGTACAGTAATTACAGCTTCACTGGCTGTCCGCTGCACCGTGCTGGGCGTGTGCGCTTAGTGATGCTGCACTGCTGCCAAATGTGAAGAGAAGCTGGCATATCGATGGACAACAGGGGAGGAGCTAAGCAGTTATAATAAAATCCTTGTAAACCTTGTTAATCAGGGAATGCAAAGCAGCCTACGTGTTGAACATCAGGTACTTTTCCTGCTCATGTTCTTCTCTTTGAATATATCTGAATTGTACGTAAATCAAGTAGAAAATTCTCTCTAATTGAGAGCAAGTGAGTCAGTTTCTCTGTGCTTAGAAGAGCTCCCACAAGGTGAGATGCAGCCAGTTTACTTGTTTGGATTGTTAGGAATCTTAGCGAGCTCAGGCTTAGCGTTTCTGATGACACTTTTGATGCTCAGCGTGTTCATTCTTTAGGTGACAGATGAAGTTCAAAACCTGTCTAGTGTTGATCAGTTTTGTACACAGTATAGGAGAACGAGAACAACCTCAATTCTAAGAAGTTTGGACGCTGTGTAAAATGTGAATAAACACAGAAGATTATGGTTTGCTTTTCTTGTAAGCCAATATCTTATTCACAATAGAAAAACAAACAAATTGTTTAACCCTGTGAGGTCTGTGATCACGCCGACGTGATCAGATCGCATGACGTCATTACGGCTCAGACCCCAGAGGGTAAAATTAAAGAATGTTACTCTTTCATGAAGATATTAGCTTGATGGCAGCAACATATCTAAAAAGAAGTTGGGATTCAGGTAACAAAAGGCTGGAAAAGTAAATGATGCTAAAAAGAATCAGAAGGAGGAACAGGTTGTAGTTAATTAGGCTAATTGACAACAGGTCAGTTATGTGATTGGGTATAAAAAAAAAAGCTCCCAAGAGAGGCAGAGTCTTGTAGAGGTAAAGATGGGCTTCAGCATAAAAAAAGACTTTGAATATTCCATCATCTACAGTACATAATGTGCACAAGAGACACGGATGAAAATCAGTACCGGATGCCTGTGATCTTTGGGCCCTCAGGCAGCTCAGCATTAAATACTGACATGATTCTGCATACTGCATGGGCTCAGTAACACTTCCAGAAATCAGTGACTCTGAACCCTGTTCACCGTATGATCCACAAATGCACGTTAAAGCTTTATTGTACAAAACAGAAGCCAAATGTGAACACGATCCTGAAGCGCTGCTGTTCTCTCTGAACCAAAGCTTATTTAAAACTGACTGAGACAAAGTGGGAAACTGTTCTGCTGTCAGACATTTGGAATCAGAAATATTTTCATGGATGCCGTGTCCTGCAGACTAAAGTGGAGACGGTAAACTGTTGGAATCTGAGGAGACAAAATGCTAAAGCTTTAGTAAAGTAAAATGTTTTCCCATCCTTGCTTGACATGTGAGCATTTCACAATGCACTTATTGTTTTTAAAGGGTGATTAGACTGGAATACTGGCAGTTTAACACTCAATACAGAGCCATGCTGACGTAATAAGTGCAGAATGTTGTTTTTGTCTTTCTGATTTAAGCAAAGTCCTCCCAAAAAACTAAAAAAAAAAAAAAGGTATTGTGTGGAGAGCAGTTTTGCCTCTTGGCAATAGAGCCTTCAAAGATTTGCTCATGCAGCCCAGTATCACCAGAGAAAACAAGGAATATACACATTTGTCCTCTATTTCAAAACATAGTAGTGTCACAATCCTTGGTTGTAAATTGTGAGAGGATAACTTATCCCATGGCTGTGGTTTTTTGTCGTGCAATGCAATTCTATGCTTTTGAGTCTTCATTGTGAAACTACAATGTTTTGTGCTGTTATATCACGTTATATAACTACATCACAATGTGGTTCTATCAAGTTCTATCATGAGATTGCGTTATCTCATGCCAGCATTAATGTAACCCCATACTATCAGATTCCAGCTTTTGAACTCTGTGCTGATAAGATGCCACATGGTTCCTCTCCTCTTTAGCTGGACACAGTCTCCATAATTTTCAAACATTTTTTGAATTTCTGATTCAGATTACGGGGCAGCTTTCCACTTTACATCAGTCCATCTTAGATTGGCCGGGGCCCAGAGAAGGCAGCAGTGTCTCTACGGCTGTTCTTTCCTTCATGGATGCAGAGACAAACTACATCATGTTCAAAGGAAATGAACAGAGGTGTTTCTGAGCCTTTACAGTGCTGCTCAGAACAGAATCATTTCTGTTTTTAATGCAGTACTGCCTGAGGAACGAAAGATCTAGTCCATTCAAAACAGGTGTTTTATTTTTGTCTCTTTGTGTACACACACAGATTTCTTCAGATTCCTCTATCTTTATGTATTTTAACAACTCAATAGAAAAATACTGTATTTAACAGTTTGATTTGATGAACAACTGTCATTTTTAGAGAAATTTGTGCTACATAAAATAGGGGGAGGGGGGGGGGGGGGGTGAGATGGTTTAATATACTGACACTGAGCCGATGTTTTAGAGAAAATGTGTTCTCTGATACTTACAGCCATGAAAGCAAGATTGATTGAATAAAAAGATTTGAAAGCAACAGTTAGAAAAGCAATGAAACTCCATTTTCAGCTCTAATGTCTTTAAAATGAGCATAACTCTTAAACACTCATAGCTGATGTCATTCAGTACATTATTAGTTGTTACCAAAGATTCATTAATCACAGTAATAGTACCATTAGTGGAGCAGTTTTGTTGTAATAGCGCTAAAATCTCAGTTAAGGGTAAAAGTCAGATGGAAGGGCTAATACTAGCTTGGATATTCAGTGTTCTTCTTGTATGAAAAGGGAGGAAATTAAATTAGATCTGTTAATGAAAAAAGTACAGATGGACAGTTAAACACTTTTCATTTACCATATGAGTAGAGGTAGTCACCACATCTTGAGTCACAGCCAACATGTGGAAAAGCTGAATCAGGAGCTGGCAGACTGTACAGTACAGAAGCCCCAAGAGCTGCATAAGAGCATATAATGTTCAGTGGTTGTAAATCTGCCAGCAGTGTATATGGCTTCAGAACATGGATCAAACTGTACTGAGAAAAAGACTCAAAATGTATCCCAACTCTCTGCTGTCTCATCTCTCTCCATCTTCACGGGGACAAAGCACCCTCACTGTCATGTACTTTCATAGGGCCAAGAGGATCATTCTGGAGAGTGGTTCTTCACATTCACTGCATTTTCTGCCCCTAATGACCCTGAGCAAAATCAAGTAATTGAACAAAAATGTTCAGTGTCATCAATCTCTGCTTTCTGGGCCATAAATGCTGCAACAGCTTTAGAGGGAAGATGGCACAACGGTTGGTTGAGCTCCTAAAGGTCCCTCAGTACATGAAGGTTTTCAGAGTAAAGTGCAAGTGTGTATATCTACAAAGTCAATTTACGCATCAACGGGGTATTGTAAAAAGAGGAAAGGAAAAAAGTGTATGTCCATCAACCATGCACATTGCTGCCTTTATGTCTTGTTGAATATACCAGTTTTCCACTTATAAATACTCTTTTATCAACATCCAAGTTGTCTTTTTTCCTATTTTAGTCTTATCTCAGGGAGTGTTTACACAAAGTGCCACAAATTAACATATACATATCAATAATAAGTCAAGCCACCAGTGACTGGACAAGGCTGTTTCAGTGGCCTGTCAGATTTAAGCCGGGCTTCTCTGAACCCACTTTAATACTGTTACTACTACTATCCCTTTAAGGTTGCTACATTAATTTATGTTTATATGACGGGAAACACTAGAGAAGCTGCTTTACCTAAAAAAATTATTGTACATTGAGGAAAAAAATGACTGTACTTATATTAAATGCTTCAGTTGATAACAAACAAATGAATTAAGTCCATCCAAAAGGACAAAGTGTAATTTTCAAGTCGATTTGGCTCCACAGAAGTACACTGCCAACACCAAACCACAAAGATACACAAGATTCACATGAAAAGTTGGCATTAAAGCTCAAAACTCTTTTCATAGTGTATGCTTTATACAATATACATGCTCATTTTGTAAAAAAAATACTTCAGTCTCAGGAGCTTAAACTCAGAGGAAAACAACAGAACCATCTACCCTATGGTTGAACAGTTTTTCTTCTAACTGGAGTTTCACTCCTCGGTTTGAGGAGTAAAGATCCAACAGAAGCTATGTTACCAGGGTGAAGTGACGAAAATCCAGAATTGTTTTTTTTTTCTTCTTCCTCCCTTGATGTGACTTATATCGGATTCTTCCAGGGCAGTGTGGAAACAGAAATCTTACAATCAATTTCAATTTTCAAATCTGATTTTTGTGTCCGAGATGGATTTACATAAGATACGTGGCAACATGAGTGAGGATGCTCCTATCTGATTCCATGTGGCTCTTTGCGCATGCTCATAGCATCTGCAGCACTACTAGCAATATTTGTTAAAATAGCTTAATCTAGCCATCTAGCTTTTCTTGTCCCTCTCAGTCTTTTCCTAAATAGCTAAACAAATGTATGCCGTCCTCTCGAGCGAAATGTTATCCACAAATTTGCTGCGATAGCTGCCATTTCAGAATTGTTTGTGTGTCTCAAAGTGGTCTCACAAAATTGATATTTTCTGTTATTGTTGATACAAATGATGTCTGCAAAAAGGCTTGCAGATTCAGTGGGCAGTAGCAAACACTGAAAGTAAGATTCAAGACATGTGTATGTTTTGATTATGAAACATCATATCTGATCTGTGGCTGCTAACATGTTGAAGTCGCACACAGAGTGGGAACTTTGAGCACTGAGTTTGACGCACAGTTTTATTTTCTGTATTGATGAACCTGTTTTTGTGAAGCTTTGTCTTTTTTCTTTTCTACACACACTCAAACTTGAATGCAGATTTACTTTACAGGGTGACAGCACTCGGTTTAAAACTGTAGAGGTTGAGATTACTTACAAAAATACCTACTCTGATGTGGGTCCATACAATGATATTTTTTGATGTGGTTCAGTCCACCAAGGCATTGTACAGACAGGATTCCAAACAAAAAGTAGTACATTTTAAAATTCTGTGCATATATTTAGAAGTAACCAGAAGGAATTGGGTTAACAAAGAGGACTTGTGTTTTATCATTTCTTTCTGTTTGCTCCTCGGATAATGAAGCGTACTGATTTTGGTGATTTTGTTTTGTTTCCTCCACCACTACATTGAAGTTAGCATTAAATTTTAAATCCAGTTGTGTTTAGAACTGATCAGCAAATGCTGAAAAGATACAATAAAGACGGGATCATGTGTGTGTTTTGTTACATTTGTCTTGTTGACAGCTGGAGCTCCACTGCATGCACTAAACAGGAACTTATCAGCATGAAACATTACCAGAAATCTGGCAATCCAAACAGTCATGCGGTGATTTTACTCAGAGCTGTCACTGTGTAAAATTTCCCTGTGCAGCCAAATATTTTTCCTTTAATTCTGATGTTTTACCTGTGATTCCACTTTTGCAATTTCTAAACCAATATCCCCCCACTCCCAGCCCCTTCATTTGCTTGTTTTTCACTCCCAGTGCAGGCCCACAAACATACATTTACATCCACACACATCCAAAAAACGCACAAACTATACTGGACGAGAGAGAGAGGATGCAGATAGAGGAAAACTTTTGGAACACCAGATAACAGGATTACACTAATTACATTTCAGCTGTGACCATGGATCCTGTTTGGATGCGTGAGTTGTTTTCTACAGCAGCCATTGAGTTGATGACAAAATGGTGTTTTTTTTATTTTTTTTATTGATCAGATGGGATTTGGGTCCGACAAAGGAACGAGTATCACAGGACATTTATGAAATTTAATAGAGCAGCTGAGTGTATTCATAGTTCAGCTGAACGGTCTTACAAATTCAAAAATGTTCACTTGTGTTAGTTAAGTGCATGACTCTAACGTAGTACTATTCCCTAGCTTCTCCAGATGGAATAAGTGTAATTTTACTGATATTTAGAAGGTAATAATGTTAGACTCAACAAAGATCGGCCACTTCTGTCATCTCAGTCATGTGGGAAAGAGCTTTTCAAGTACAGTTCATAACAGATTTCTTGTGCAGTTGATTTTTGGGGTGTGCATCTTTCCTTTATAAGAAAAATCAATGTGTACTTTGACACATGGATTAGAATACGATTGAGGAGTGATGCATTTTTAAACCAAAAATCTGGTTCGATTTGATGCAATCTGATACAGATTTTAACATACCTTTACCACAATATTCTTTTTTCAAATGTAAATTCAAACAAACAGTCGTTTCTATAAATGTGGCATTGATTAGCAACTACCAAACATATATAGTTAATAAAATACCAAGGAATCAAGTATTTTTGGTACCTCATAGTGAACAGAAAACTGCATTTGATAGTTTTTGTTTGACTCCGTTCTTTACTTTGATACACGTACAAGTATATCACACATTTGTTGGTAAAATACTGTCCATTCTGTATCTTTCTGCAGCTCCAGTGTAGATACAGTGTCACGTCATTAAAACCGTTACTTCCAACTTCACTGAAAGATTGTAAATCTTCAGCATTAAAACTGAGGCGCTTACGGCTCTGGCTGTAGCAAGATCGTTTTTCAGTTGAAACGTTGGTAATCCAATCCTCAGCTCCTCAAAGTGCAAAAAGTAAGAGGCATTGTACGAGTGGTGTGTGTTTGGATGAATAAGAAACACATTGTAAGGCGCTTTGTAGAATCTAGATAAGATTAAAAAGCACTGCGTGAGTGTGGACTGTTGATCAGTTAAATAAGGCAATAGATGCTTGAATTGCCTTTGACCTTGAAGACTTCTGTTAGTCTTTAATATGTGTTTCTTTTTCTTGTGCGCTGTTTTTGTTCTTGCTTGTACTTGTGTTACTGGCATCCAGAGATTCACCTCGGTTGTGTTTTATCGGCTTTTACCTAAGAAGTTTATATTTTAAGAACAAGGTGGGCTTACTTTATCCCACCTGCAGTGTTGTGATCAGTCAATTATTTTTTTATCAGGGTGAAGCAGTCTGCATCCAGCTGCAAAATTTTAACCAGTGTTTCTTGCACTTAACTAGACGTGCACTTATAAAGCCGTCATGATTACTGATACGTGTCAGAGTGGGAAATTGTTGCCTCAGGCCTAAATTTTGTGGTTGCGTGCTTTAAGAAAAATAATGACTTGTCAAAAATGAATATAGTGTCGAATGGCTGAGCCCGGAATGCACTGCAGCTCCAATTTACAACAAGGTGGCATATGGAATGAATTTAGTCATCTTTTCATTTACCTGACGGAAACCCATATTTATTTATTTATTTGTTTGTTTGTTTGTTTATTGGTTGGATGGAGATGGAGTTACAGAGTTTTCTTCCCGACCCTGAGGCTTGTTCAGCATATTTCTGACATCTGAGAAGCGAAAGGGTTTGGAAAGTCACTGGAGATTAAAAAACGTCCAGGAACAAATTGCAACTTCTCCTTCAATCTGTGAACCCCCGAAAAAAAACTCGAGCTGACATCTTTCATTCTGTATTATGTTTGCACAGCACTGCAAACTGCTGCAAAGAGCATGACTTCCTCAAACGAAGAGGAATTCAGATGGACTTTACATGTATTACACTGCAGTGTCAGCTCTAATTGGATTAGATGTTTATGGTGAGTCCTGAGGTTTAGTGGTTTTACTTAGTTAATGAAATGCCCCTGCCTTTTGAACTCTTAAGTCATGCTCAATGCAAAGAAAACTCTAATGGATGTTTTATTAGGATGCTCTGATTTATGCGGTAAAGCTCAAGTATATGTTTTTGAACTTTGTATGTTTGTCTTGTATGTGTGAGCGTCTTATCAGTATTAGGGGCTCTTCAGGCAGTGAGTGTCTAGTCTAGGAGCCTCAATAATCTGGACCCAATAGTAACTGATCCAGCTTTTGTTCTGCCTGGAATAGCTTATGTGTGTGTGTATGTGTGTGCATGTGAATAGTGTGTACTGACTTGGATAGTTTGTCAAGAAAACTCAAATTAATCTAACTAACAAGTGTGTCTCAAAGTGCTTGCATAGCAACATGTAAACAGGAGATAAAAAAAATCTGTGTGTTATTTTGTGTCTGAGTAAAGGATGATGTGTTGACAACAGTGACTATATTTCCCCTTTGCAATATAAGTCGGTGTGCTGGTATTAATTATGAAACATAGTTCAGTGAGCTGAGTCTGTGATCGCATGAGCTGGAGTAGAGTTATGATGAATGGTTGTAAGAAGAACATGTCAGCTGCCACCCCGTTTGGTCTCCAAAAATAATGGAAGGTAGTGTACTTTCTGACAGAAACATGGTTTATGAGTTTTTGCTCGGGTAGATGACAGCATGACAGCCTGCGGGATAAGCCCCAGTCTCAGTATTGCAACAGTCCTGGACCGTTGTGAAGAAACGGATGCAGATTCTTGCATCAGATAATCAACACATTAGCATCCATTGTGTAAGTTAGTGCAAAATTTACACATATTTTATAACATAACTTACAGAATCATAAATTAAAAAAAAAATTGAAATATCATAATTTCAATAGTTTCAATAGATGATTTTCATCCAGAAAACTGTCCTGGTCTATTGTAATGGCTACTGAAGTCAAGACAGGGGGCTGCGAGGTAGCCTCGGTCTCAATACATATATCTTTATCTATATATATATATAGATAAAGATATATGTACATCTATATATATGTATATTGATGAACATATATATAGAAAGAAAAACTCTAATGTCAAAACAAAATAAAAAGGTGGCATGTTTATGAGGTCTGAAAAACCAACATCATTATCAGTCCACATACAGTATGTGCCCAGTGAGAAACTGTCACTGCCATGAATGGTTTATAGTGTTCAATGGGGATCTTGCAAATTTTATATATCTCTTTCCTTTTTGAATGGTGTTATAAGTCCTCCCCCAGGTGTAAAAAAAATGATTCAGAGAAGTTTAAAGCAGCTCCTCATGTATGTGTGTAACTGAGCAGCATTTCATATTTACTATCAATCCAATATGATTCAGTTGCAGGAACAATTGCTCTGAAAGAGTGTTTGATTTGTTACTGTGTAGATATTCCACCCAGCTACAGGTCTTCAGCCCCGACTGTAGGTGGATAAGACGGTCAACATAGAGCTGTGACGCACGCCGTCTATCAAATTACGCTCCTGCTCACATGAAAGCATAACACACAAACAAAGACGTCAGTCTGTTTAAATGTCAAACAGAAGATATGTGAAGAGAGAGTCTGATAAATAAGCTCAATGAGCTCACACAGAAACCCAGGAGTCTACGCCGACCCCGACACATTTGTGCATCAGAAATGGTGCTTCATTTATTCTTTGTTTCCCCATTGTGTCCACTTTTTCTCTCCATACACAAATGTGCATTTGACCTCCACCCTAATCTGGGGTGGCTCATGCTTTTATCAGCGGCAATAGATTTCACTTCACCTAGACAAGCCTCAGACTGCAGACCACAGTAAAACCCCAATCAACCGGACCCCTTGTTCCTAAATCACTTTTACTGCCGCTGTCCTGTGATGCTGCATGTGTGTGTTTGTGTGTACTTTAGTGTGGATGACAGAGGCATTGCTCAGCAATATGGATTTTGTTTTATTTGAACACTTTGATATGTTCAGCAGTCGAGCTTCTATTTTCATACTATGGCGGTCTATTATTTTCGTCCCTTTTGGTTCACTCCTAGTTATTCTATCCTTCAAAGGGGAATTAGCCAGTTTGAGACAGATTATTCTGTACTCTTGGTGCCACCTTGTGGAGAAATATAGTTAGAGGTACTCAATTACACTTAAGTATCCTTTTCATCTTTCCTGCTTCCTTTCCTCCCTCCTTTCCCTGTCTTTCCTGCAGATATGTTCATACAGCGTTGGCTATCAGGCAGTGTGATCTCTCTCCACTGAACTATCACTTGACTTCAGTTTGCCCATACAACCTTCAAACACTCCTCTGATGTAAGTGTGTCCAGTGTACCTTCCTACCTATATTATCGATCTGTCAGTCATTTTGAATTATATCTTTATTTGTCTGATTCCAGGTGTTAAGCAACTTTGCTGAACGTGAGTATATCAACATTCCCAACCAGGCAAATGAATGAAAAATCCAGACTTTCTCAGTATGTTTTTAGTGACCTGGGATGATGTGATTTCTACCCGCTTGAATTTTTAGGCATTTACTGTATATTCTGCATTCAGCTACAGATATTTGAAGTTATTCTTGTCATGTTATTTTTATTTCACATTCACACAAACTAAGATACATTCAGCCCCAATTCTTAGTGTTGCAATTTGGTGATGAAGGCAGAACATTTTAGACACAACCAAACATCGACTAAAGTACTGCACGACATGAAAACTCAGGGAATTAAAACGAATAAAAGATGTAACATTTTACACCTTGGATGCATTGACATATGTTATCGGTTATAAACAGTACCCTACTACCCTTACATGTACAGTCTAACTACATTGCATCTGTATTCCCATGATTGTTGACCTTTGTGTCCTTTGATCTGCTGAGCAGTAAAATGCTGATGTTTTCACTTCTTGTGCCCATGTCAGAGTTTGATGGAGAGCTGGTCGGATGACAGCTGGAACTGTTGTCATAACTGGAGGAATACTGGCCACAGTGATACTTCTGTGTATCATAGCCGTGCTCTGCTATTGTAGACTCCAGGTATGACTTCACCATATGTGTTTGAAACATCAGACGTGTACATGACTTGTCAGTACTTTGAATTATTAGATTAGATTTTGCCAGAAGGAAGATCCAGAAGTAGGATGCCTGACAAGAGTTTGGAAGCTTAATAAACTGGTGAAGGTCAAGAGTAGGGAGGCAGTCAGCAGTTCAGAGGAAACAGGCGAGGGAAATGGGGGGGAATAAGGAAACTGGGAAACATAATACCAACCAGGAACATGAAGAATAACAAAGTGGACTCAGATAAGAAAGCTTGACTCAGCAGGAGGCAAAACTATTCAAAATAATTCAAATTAGGACGGGGAAACGGAAAACATCACACAGTATGTATGTGTTTTTCAAAAGCAAATGCTCATCAGGGACATGAAAAGTATTGAAGGCTGACACTATGAAATATTGGTCTCCCAAGCAGAGGTATTTGTATTATGGGTTACTGTAGAAATGTATATTTTTCAGTACCGCCCAGAAGTTCTCGAAGTCTGACACAGTGAGTCTCCCCAGTAATTTCTCACTGTGTATTAGGATCATGGTTGTGTCATTTTATAGTATACATGGTTAGTAAGTGAGCTAATATAACCAGAAATTTCAGTTTGACACGGCAAGAACAAAATACACTAAATCCATAGACAGGGACATGGATTTAGTGTATTTAAGTACGCTGTATATTAAGTACCACAATCCTTTTTCTGAAGAGACTTTTTCTGTCAATATATTAAAAATAACAGATAAACTCTTTGCTGATATTTATTGGATAAGCTTTTAGGTCTCAGATTTGGACCAATTAATATAACCAAAGCTGCAAAGAGTAGAAAAAATATATAATTCTGACCTCAGTTTCAAGTCAAACATGTTGTTCAGTTTTGTTTTTTCCAGTTTACCATAATCTCAAAAATCAGGTCATTTCTTTTCACTGCTGACTTTCAAAAAAAGTTATGCCAACTTCTTTCAGTTCTCGGGTCACTTTACTCAGCTGTTTGTCAGGGCCCCCCCTCAGGGCTGGGACAAAAAGGCTTCAACATGTCACCCCTGCTGGCCTCCCTGTTAGATTTCATATTAATTCCAAAAGCTCACATTTAACGCCTGAAATAGTCTTGCACCCAGAAACATTTAAGACTTATTGACCTGGTATGTGCCCTCCCGACCTCTGAGATTCACAGTGCCCTGCTAACTATTCCCAGACAATAGTATGAGACGAAGGGAGAATGGGCGTTTTCCTTTAGAGCCGTTCATCTTCTGGAGCTCTTTGCTCACTGAAATCAGACACATTAAGTCTTCAGCTATTCTCAAATCCCTCCTTAAAAACTTCCCTCTTTGAGAAAGTTTTTGACAATGTCTGATGCATTCAGCATTATTGTGTTCTTGCGAACATCCATCCAACCCAGTTAATTCACCCCATTGATTCTTCTTGTAAAGCCCTTTAACATTGTGAAGAAAAGTTCAATACAAATTATTTATTTATTTATGATAATTATAATTAAGCATAAGACACTCCTTAAAGGGATAGTTCGCCTCTTTTGACATGAAGCTGTATGACATCCCATATTATCAATATCATTTATGAACATTGACTTACCCCCTGCTGCGTCCTGTGAGCCGAGTTCCAGCCTCGTTTTGGCGTTGACGAAGGTAGTCCGTCTAGTTGGCTGAGGCCACAAAAATAAAGCGTTTTGCTTCTCAAAACAATATGTGTTCATAAGAGTAATACATTTGCATCACAAAATCGTCCCTCCAGAAAACGTCAGACCTCAATGCGTTCAGCCACCTAGCGATAGCCGCACCTGTTACGGTGTTTACTGCTCGGAAGCAGGGGACTGCTCGGTCTGCACTTCGGTCTGCACGGTTTACACAGCCCGTAGTGATACGAAGGGAGAGAGAAATAGCGCCAAGCGATTGTGAGGTCTGACTTTTTCTGGAGGGACGATTTTGTGATGCAAATGTATTACTCTTTTGAACATATATTGTTTTGAGAAGCAAGACACTTTATTTTCGGGACCCTAGCAAACTAGCCGGACTACCTTCGTCAACACCAAAACTCAGCTGGAACTCGGCTCACAGGACGCAGCGGGGGGTAAGTCAAGGTTCATAAATGATACTGCTAATATGGGATGTCATACAGCTTCATGTCAAAAGAGGCGAACTATCCCTTTAATAAAATTGTTGTTTAGAGTAGTTACTTTTAGCAAATGAGTGAAGCACGAGTGAAGTCAAGAGAAACATTTGCTTTTTTTCTCAGTGCACACGTTTAATGGTTGTATTCTGTGTAAATTATCAGGCTATTATTTTTATATTTGTTATTCAGTGTTTGAAATGAACTTCTTTCACACCAAAACTCTTCCCCTCTAGTACTATTGCTGTAAGAAGAATGGGTCTGACAGCGGCTCCATCTCTCAGCAACATTTTGCCTGCAACACCTGCAGTATCTCTGGCCTGGATGGACCCATCATCACTCCGCTGTCTCTGTCGCCACCAGAGCCTCCCAAATCTTCCAATCCCACTAAACCTACAGGGGGTCGACGCAGCTACTGTCCCAGCTGCTCACCATATGACTCGCCCTTCTACATCCGCACCACTGATGAGATGCGCAACGGCGGCGAGCGCATCACCTACATGCCCACACACTATGACAACCAGGCGCTGGCGATTCCGCTGCCTGCTGTCCGAGGCCCCGTGCTGAGAGACCCTCAGCGAGGCCGGCCTCCTGATTTTTACACCAACACCCGAGCCATCAGCACCGAGGTGTGACCGCCCAACGTTTCCACACGCTCACACTTACCAGCACCACCACGAACACAACCACAGAAATAATTTTGACTGTAGCTGCCGGTGAGTTTGTGGAGGTGACACATTTATTTACAGTATGGTGTTCTGAAAGAAATAATCAAAATAATCAAACTGTCTCAACCAGCTGCTGATGATTAAAGTGACTAGAAACAATCCCTTTTAAACGATTCCTCACATCATACCATTAGATTTAAAGTTTTTATGCTCACAAAAGTAGTAATTATTCTGTGACTGATGGTAGATAAACCGTGTCTGTGAGAAAATATCCTTTTATGCTCCGACACAAAAATGAAGCCTTTTGACTGTGTACTGTGTGTTTAACAACTGAGGGCTGTCTAAGATCATTTATGATTTTTCTGTGCAACACATCTTCCCAACGGCAACTTTCTGCTTGTCAAGATGAGCAGAAAAGGAAGTAAAATATTTTTGAAAAAGTCACAGAAGGAAAAGTCAACGTCCCTTTTTGGATCACCGGAAAAAATGGGCTGAAGAAAATGTACGGGAGGAAGGACAACAAGAGATTTTTCTATGCAAGATGTCCAGCAAACTACTGCAGCTCTTCATCTCTTGCAGTCTCCTTTTAGCAGTTGTTATCCCTTAAGCTTTATTTGGGGAATATATTGCGAGCACTGTGTCCACCTTGTGAGATGTTACGACGCTGCACAAGTAGATGGACTTACAAGCATTTAAAAAAGGAACATGGACACAGAAGTTCAAAGTTTCTCCTCTCATTTGGAAACCTGTAATAAAGCAGCAGAGCCTGAGCCCATGAATGCAATGTTGGTACGCTTAAAATGAACTTTATTCATTTTTCTTTACTGACACTGATGCAAAAACTTTGACATGTAAATATTATCTAGGAAGCAATCTCTCGATCCCGATGTTTTCTCCATTGAGAGTGATGCACGCTGGGAAATTAACATCTTCAGAGTAATTCACTGGTTTGTGCTATTTGTCTACACACTCCCACTTTACTCCTGTACTACTCTGATAATGAATATTTGAGATGCAAATAACTATGTAGTTTATTTTTCTTTTTCATATTGTAAGAAGGTCTGTGTACACATTTATGAGATTGAAAGCTTTTACACAGTTCTCATTTTCCGAACTACATCGCTTCCCATCCTCAATTAGGTTTCTGGTGGAATTGATCTTTATATTTCTGTGTACAGGCTTTAGGAGGAGGTTGAGTAAGCAGTGCAAGAAACCTTCCAAACTTGCATGGTGTGATAAAGTTTAAGAGTTTTGAGAAATTTTTTTTATACAAGCATTTAGCTAAAAATGTGTTTTCCTTAACTCTTTTCAGCAGTGCATAGCGGAAATTTTCATCAGTTCAACATTAAATAAATTCAACAGACAACTTCACATCCAAAGTGGTTTGCTGTGGATTAACTAACAAAAGTGAATAAATGTATTGAAAACTGTTAAAAAAGAAATATATCACTAAAAGTCATAAACCATAAATTGGGCTAGATTATGTAAAGTACACAACTGATATTTCTCCATGTCGCCGTGCACTTTGACTCTATTGTCATTCATTTATTCATTTAGACATTGTACTAGCTGTCTATTTTACTACTTACTTAAAGGCTTATCTTTGAAAACATAGAAAAAAGATTTTTAAAAATGTAGTTAAAATAAATCTTACATGATAAATACAGAAATAGTAACATTTGATGGTGTTAACTTTTGAGAATTAAAGATTTGTAACTGCTTGAATTGACTTTTTGCATGATTATTGACTAAGTCCACGCACGCACAAACACAGATTTTTATGCACAATATATTCAATCTCAACTTTGAGATGAAACTAATAACAGAAAGTAAAGTTTTCTGTGATTGTGTTATCCCGTACCCCGAGGGCAACATTAAGTTTGACGTTTCAGTAATGACTGTCATGAGAACAACCGCTTCCAAATGGGAAAATTACTTTTCTGAACAAAGCATTCATTTACCCCCGTGGTTCCCAATCACAAGACAAACACTGTTCATGCCTCTGCCTTCACAATTTTTTAGCAGACACTGAAAGTGACAAAGGAAACCACTAAAAAAAAAAGATCAAAATTTAAATTTTAGAGAAATTCAAGTCAACAAGCGTTTCTTTATTTAATTCTTGTGTACAAATTTTACACTTGCAACTTAGTTTCTATTAATATTTTTCCCTTGTTTATCCATGCCCTCCATAGAGCATCTCAGAAGTGGAGCTGTCTCCAACAAAGGACCCTTTGGACTGAAAGTAAATTTGCCTTTTTCATGAATATTTTTCCAATCTTGATGTTTCTACAAAAAATGGTATGTGGTTAAATGATGCTGTTTGGAAGACATCGCATTAAATAGCTGTTATTTTGAGATATATCAATATAGACGCAATTCCTAGAAGCACAAATTACTGGTGTCTGGTGTGGGAGCAACGCTTTAAGAGTACCGCGCATGCGTCACACAGAGCTAACGTTTCATACCGGAAGTCGTACAGCTAAACTCCCGAGTGATTCATCTTTTGAAAATACACGATCTTCGTTGCAACTCTTTTGACATACATCGAGCAACTCTATAACGCTCCAAAGAAGTAAGTTGACAGCTCTGTTACCAACATATATGTTGTATTCAGAGTCACGTCCTGCATGTATTGAGAGATGTAAATGTTAATTTCCTGCTTCGCTCGCGGGATTTTCCCCTAGGAGCCGGGCGGGGTGTTGCTGAATAGCTCGCTCCACTAAATAGTGGTCCAACTGTTTTGGACTTCGAGCTGGTTAGCATTAGCCAAACTTAGCTTTAGCTCGCAGGTCTACCCTTTCAGACACACAGGTACTTCCTGTTCACCCCGCATTCACCTGCTCTGACAGATAACCTCTTGTCTACAGGTCGGCTTGTGATGAATCAATGCTGTTATGTCCGCGGCGAGGAAAAAACTATACTGACTGCTAGGAATAAGTTAGCTTGCTGTTAGCTTAATCTTTGCCTGTCGGTCTGTTTGTTTGTGTCGTTTGCCTAAAGTTAGCTGCTGTGAGATGATTTTGACCGCTTTTCAGGTGTTCTTCTCACATGTGCTTGACAACTACGAAGGCGTGATTGTACTGCCAAAGCCATTTAATCATCTAAATATTCGTAATACTAGAGTGAAAATGGTAGATGCTGTGAGACTGTAATGTGCTCTACCCAAGGCTGTAATGACGGTGGGAGCAGCAACCAGTTTTACTGCAGTCATTGTGGAATAAGACACTGACAGCATTCTGCTCAGGTGAATGTTAGAGTATCAATACCTAAAAAGAATAAAAGATGCTTTCAGGTGACACTGTTAGGGTCGGATGAGCTATCATGTTATATATTTAGAAGGGACTCATTAAGTTTTTGGTTGACTCACTCCACACAGTTGGGTTATTTACAGATGTGTAATAGACATTTTGCCCCCAGCTTCATCCAACTGTTGTTACGATTTGTTTCACTGTGGATGAGCTCCAGGATTATAGGTCTGAATGACCTCATCACTACAGGCTGTGTCTTGCTGTTCAGCTGAAGAAGGGACTGAGGAGGCTTTTCAATCCACAAGCTATAAATAAATGTGTAAAATCACTTTGGTTAAGCTTATTTTTTCTTTTTTACTGTATATTTACGGTATATTATGACAACAGTTAATGCTTCTGGTAGGGGTTCCACTGCCTTCTTTTTTTATTATAAAAAAAATGAGTGTGTTATGCCATTGCTGGATATTAGAGAAAAGAAAAAAAAAGGTTGATCCTTATTAATTGATTGTTTTGAAGTTAGATTAACTCCAGACAGAAAGGGCAGAGTCACTGCACTCCAAAGAGGGGCAGAGGCTGTTGCTGTGGTTTGGTGAGTTGCATCAGTGAAGCTGTAAAAAGGGGATGGGTATTGTTGTGCTTTTAGTAGCTTGCATCAGCTAACCACTGACGGAGAGCACGGTTCATGACATCCTTACAGCTAGATAGATCCCGGACAGGCTAATGACATTCTGATCTGTTGTTATACGCACATGTATTTCCTAATGTTGTATCGGTCTCCTCGTTATTTTATCATTGTGGTTTGAATTTCCACATCCTAAACAAGTTTAATCGTTTCTTTTTTGGGGGCTTGGTAGGTTGACTTGCTTTGAAGCTCTTTTAAACACATCTGCGTGTAAGTTAGGGTTTGACTTGGCAAAAAGATGAGTTTTAACTTAAGTTGATGTCTAAGTTAAAAACCTATTTTTCTAATGTTAAGTCATCTCTTAGACAAATGAAGCAGAGCATGTGTTCAGCTCTAGCTTTTCTGTTTCTACCATTATTAAAGCTATAATATTTTGGGAGTTTCAGGATGTTGATTGAAAAAAAATTTAGATTTTTAAAGTTAAGATCTTGTAATCTAAACCCTTTCTAACTTTAAATACCCTAATAGATTTTTTGGAAGTAGTCACATACATGTTTAGCAGTACAATCTCACAATGATTAATACTGGTAACACTTTTAAAGTCACAAAGCTTTGTTGACTGATAGAATCAACAAATTATATTACTTTAAGCAGGTATACTAGTCTGATATAGGCCAGTCCTTAGTTTACTAACCTTAGGGTACTAAAAGAATGTCTGTTTCAAAGCCAGCCAGAGTAGGAACTAATCCTGAATTATTAACCTAGATTTTGCAAAATTCCTCAGTTTTTTTTTTATTCTGTATCATGTTGCTGATGCACTTCAGGTGAAAACTTTACACCCAGTAGTGAGTGTAAGGGTGAATGTGAATGTACCATAAACCCACAAGTGGAAAGTTATATTTGATGATGGTGAGTCTTGTATGGTTGTGGCTGTAGACCTAACAGGAAGTGCTTCAATGACAGGTGTGAAGTGAAGGCACTGCTGTGTTCAAGAATAAGCTTCAGGTGCTGTTTTAGTTCCCAGAGAGTTTCAGGAAGCTGGACATTTTTTTCTGTTTGGCTGCGGGAAGTCGTTTCTCTTCATCCTCTTCAGGTGTTAGGACTAGTTGTGGGTACTCATGTTTGCTGGAGGATTTCCCATGAAGGACTTTCTGCCTGCAGTGCAGGGAAATATACTCCCATTCCTGTCAATGCTAGTGTCACACCCTAGTCTTTGAAAGTAGTCATACATTCAGACACCTAATACACCGGTTTCTCAAACTGCCAACGCATATTCTGTGAAATACACATTGAATTGATTGTCTTGTCAAAGATGGCGTACAGTTGGCGAGTAGGGACAGAAATTTGAAAATGGACTAGACAAAAGACTGCACACATGATTAAAACTAGCTGATACTGTAGTTAAGCTGGTGAACTCAAACCCTGTTTAACCTAATCTGCGTTGCTATGTTTATACAGATTAAACTGCTTTTCTGGGTCGCTTTGAAAAGTCTATTTAGGGTGGCCTGTAAACTTTCTATGAGAGAGAAGCAGGAAAAAATGCAGTCAGCGAGTCGGGCTGCATTAGCATTTTTTTCCTCTTTCTGAGGTCAGCAGAGTCATAAAACAGAAGAAGTTAGTTTTAGCCTCGCGTATTAGTCGGGCTGCCAGTATTATGTACAACTAGAACAGATACCATACCGCACGCTTCTACTTTCACGAGCAGAACAAAAGATAATCAGAAGGGAAGGTTTCATCCTCGCCTTCCTCTCGTGAAATGTCAGAACTACCTTGCCGTGCATCTTACGGGGTCATGCGATAAATGCAATTACTCGGGTCATGGCTTAGCAGATCGGCTTGTAGAAACGCAGGCATCCCTGCAGATGTGATCGAGCTTCTTAGGCCAGCTCCAGTGGGTGTTGAACATCTGTCTGTCACAACAGCCGCTCACTCTTTCCATACAGCTGGTTGGTAGCACGGCTGCCAATGGGTCCGGTGCTAGAGGGACAAGCTGGTAATATCTGGGTGCAAATTTGCTGCTGTGTTTTGTAGTTGGAGTTCAGTCCAAAGAGGAAGAGACTGTCCAGACACGTAAGAGTGGCAACAGTTAGAGGAATATTATAATGAGAATAAAATGTTTTATTTGTACTGATAATCATGTTGAAATAACGTTTCAAAAGCCCCTTTCCCCCCTTTTTTCTTGTAAAAGGCATTTCATCACATGTATGTGTAGTTGCATTGCCTTTGTGTGTCAGTGTATTTGTGTGTGTGAGAGACATCACTTATATCTCTGGGATCTTTTCTACCTGCAAAGCCAGAATTTGCTAATGGTGCTGGTGGTATATCTTTCAAATGCTTTTGTCTTTAGTGTTGAAGAGATGAGCTGCAGGAACCAAAGTAGACAGTTGCTCCACATGGCACACTTTTCCAGCATGCTCTCCTGTCCTGCTTTATAGATTTGTTATTCGGCTCATTGTGGCTACTTCTATGAGTTAACTGGTGGGAAAGTTAGCTTCCTTTGTCCATGCTGTGGTTTGCATAATTTAATCAGTGTGAATGAAGCACATGACCCTGTCGCTTTTCGCGTGTGATTGTGTGCTGAAGATAAGTGTATGAATATAATTTGCCTGGTTAAAGTGTGAATGAATGCCTCCTGTATGCATGTAATCATGTCACTGTGTGTGAAAGAATGGCCCCTTCATGCATTTAGTCTGTATGATGTGTATTCGCTTGTGTGCGTGCGCCCCTCCTCTTAAACACTGCAAACCCCAGCTGTTGTGTAGCTGGCAAAAATATTCATTCAAAATAAAACTAAACTTTCAGTCACAGAGCAGTGGTATAAATAGGTGAATAAGAAGTATTCTATTTATAATTTCTTAGTTGGTTTGTTCTAAAGCACAAATGAACACTTCGCATATCTCTACCTGATCCTGTGGGAAGATGCGATTTGGTAAATTTAATTTGAACTTCCCTAGTTTGCAGATGGGGCTCTGAATACATACGTGTGTGGTGGCTATAACATTAGCGCACAGGGTTTAGACAGACAGTCAGCTGAACTTTTCACTACATTTTGATGTTTACTGAGACAGTGTGTGGCTGTGAGGACTGTCCCAATGTTCCAGTTACAGTAAGCGAAGTAAAACTAAGAGTACAAGCAGGGTTAGTGTCTCTGTAGGAAAAAAAAAACCCCACCACCATATGGGTTGCAAGAAATGACAAAGACGGATTACTTTTGAATTTTTTTTTAAGTAAAAGCTAAAATGGCATTACAAAATGTAAAACTTTCACAAAAATATGTTATTTTAGTCATTTTTTAGTCTCACAGTATAATCTCTTTCACAGTTAGCCGTAAACTGATACTAGAAAAAGCTGTTTTAATAGCACGAATAACAACAAAACTGTAACACAAGCGTATCTTTGCGCTACAAAAAGGGTTTTAGATGGTTAGATTAAAGTCACGTGTCGATGCTTGTTTGGTCACTGACCTGACTGAATAGAAATGTGGCAGCAGGGTTACTGCGACGAGTGATAACGGTGTTCAACTAAACTGAAAACTATTCTTTGTGCCCTGCAACTTCATCTTGAGGTTAGATTTTACAGGTGAACCTTACCTTTGGCTCTGTGTCATTTAGACAGAGATGAATCTAGTAAAAATGTGGGTCAGAAAAGCTGGCCAGTTTAATTGTGGCTTGATTTCCCCTTTTACATTACTGTGACAACACTGCACACAATAACTCACTAAAACTTTGATTAGTGTGTTTATTTAATTGCACAAAAATAGCACCCAGACAATGCAAACTTCCTTCTGTGACTTTTAAAATCCTGTAACTATATTAGAGAAAGTCATTTTCCCAAAGAAGGGTTTCTGCAGACTTCATTTTCCGTACATGTTTACCAACGCTGTTCACAAGTACACCAGAAAAATGCCTGGATGACCTAATGCTTGTGTTTGTTGTGCACGCAGGCTGCCTTCCTACGGTGCTGGGCAGACAGGAGGGAAGCGGAGAGCTTTGACCTGGTCCCCCTGGCCAACCCTGATCAAACCTGCGAGCCATGGATGACAGCTCCTCACTGGGCAAAGTGAGCAGCTCTACAGAGTCCGTGGCCACCGTCACCAGTGAGGAGTTTGTTCTGGTACAGTCCAGCTCTGCTGGGTCACCACAGGGCTCTGAGGGTAAACCAAGACTCAAGGTTAGAAACATCTGGATAAGTCAGTTTCTAACAGCCATGCCAATAATGCACAAAATTATTAAGTAATCTATTTTTTAAATATAGCTGAAATATTTTGATCCCATCAGTGCTTCTGAGATTTTACGATGGGCTGAGAAAGTCATATTAATCTTTATCCGTTCTTTTTCTCATTCCAGTCTTTGTTGTTCTTTGTCTTCTCTCGCTCAGATGTCTTGGGATGGTAGCGACCAGCTGGAAAAAGCTATGGAGGAGGTCTTAAATGATGATGATGATGAGGTGAAGGTAGAGAAGAGCTGCGTGGAAAAGATGGAGAAGCACAAGGAGCCGGAGAGCAAAATTGTGAAGACTCAGTCTGCAGGTATGGGCTCCGTTTGTTAATAGTTTTTTTTATTCATCGCACTCAAAAAATTAAGTGCAATGTAACACACTTACTTCCTTCCAGTAAAATTTTATTCCGACAAGATAGATAACATTGAAATGTCAGTTTATTGTTTAGCTGTATACACCGCAGCTGAAATTTAATTAGATAAATCAGAACGGACCAGGATCATTGCAACAGTATAGATGCATTATGTCAGTTGTCAAAATATTTTCTTCTTATTCTTTTATTCACTTCATGCTGTTGTTCGATATGCGTTTCAGGGAAATTGGAAGGAGCAGTGCACATGTACTACTGGGGTGTTAATAATGTGTAAGCTTTCTTTGAAGAGAAATGTGTGAGACTCGTCTTCAGTGCCTTGACAAAAATCTAGTCGAGTACATTCCTTTGACATACCAAAATCCAGTTTTGCCGTATTAGATGAGCAAAGCTGGTGTTTGACCTCTCTGACATCGCCTCCACTGTTTTGTATGATAGCATGGACAGGTTAGCTCAGATGGTTCAACAAACAACAGAGAAAAACCAACATTTTAATATGGGCCCAAGAGCAGCGTTTCAGTCACAGCGAGAAGCGTCAGCACGACATTGCTGCAGGATGCAGATGCACTCGTTGTTACATTCATATTCAATTATCTGATCAACCAAATCGTATCATGTTTTCAAATTTGGTTCCATTTTTAGTTTCATCAGATTATCTTTCTTAATCATCAGTGTCAAAAATCAAACATTCTTGTTTGAAGTGTTAATTTAAACCCACATTTTAAGGACTGGGGAGCCTGTTCAGCAGAGCAAGCTTACCAAATAAGCCGTTCTTATGTCCACCATTCTGACTCGTTCCTGGTTTATTCATTCTATAAAGCGAGTTCAACGTAGCTGAAGCACAGTTACTGTGGCAGAATATCCTGGTAAATTAATTTGGTTTGGATTTATTTGTGAGGCTAAGTCTGAGTTTTTGCTAAAAATACCAAAGTTGACACTGACCCAACAGGAAAGTTATAATTTTATTATCGATTCTCTGCTTTGCTACACAATGCTTTGACTTTATAAACCCTAGTCTGTCCAAAACTCAGGTTATATATGTAACCAACCTGCTCATCAGCATTGTATGGCGTTCAGCTATTAACGGTCTAGAGATGATGATTCACTTTACCAGAGGCCTGGGGTAAACAGTAGAAATGTTTACTGATGACTGCTGTGCTTTCTAAGGTTGTGCTCTCGAGCCCCCACTCTGAATTACACCTCAGAGATTCATTTAACACACACTGTTCATATTTTAGTTGATAAATCACACATAAATAAAACAGAATAAAACATTACGTAAGTTATATTAAACTAATAACCATTTATTTGAGCCCACAGTTGAAAATGATAAGCCCGAACACAATGGCAAGAAATGCAGGACACTGACAAAACAATACACAAACAAGAAAAAGAAAAATACCCGGCCGGGGTTAAGCAAAGTTATTGTGGGTACCCTGATGGCGCGCGATGGAGCTCATACCGTCTATGGACCTGAAGCGCTTACTCACAGACAGCCGACAATGTAATCCACCTCGTATCCACAAATGCAACATCCACCGATGTCACCCGAGTACCGACTCCATGACCATCCAAGGTAACGGTTTTCTGACACAAAGTAGCCTCCTCTGTTGGTCTTAACACCGCGACCCGGTCTTAACAGGCTAGCGGAGTCTCCGTAGTTGGCCGTTCGTTAGATAGCATTATCCAACTGTCAAACGGTAGAAAGTGAACTAAACTTCTCAAACGAAACATAACTCCAGAACTGAAACCAAACGGACACAGAAAGACAGTGTGTCGAACTGCTCTTTCTCCTAAACGTCTGTAGTTGACATGTTGACTTAAAAATAACTAATTAAACTCTTTTCCAACTCGGTATCGAAAGATGTCTCTCCCGTTCACAATCCCCTCGCACGCTCCTCTCCCCGTTCCCATGACAACCTGGTAACCCTGTCAACCGAACAGCAGGCCGTATAGGAAGCTATAATACTCCGTCAACAAAATAAAAGTTCATATAACAAGTTGTCTACAATGTTATAAATACAATACATTACATTAGATGCTTATTAAAACTCTTGTTTAAAACATATATTAGTGCACCAAAACATATCAACACATACTTGGCTTTAGCCAATATTTCAGGTGTGTTACATATAAAATCAATGGATGCTTGGATGGATGGATGTGATGTACAACCCCAAATCTGAGAAATTTGGGATACTGTGTAGAATTGAGATAAAATCAGAATGTAAGGATTTGCAAATCTCCTAAACCAACATTTCATTCATAACAGAACATTGAAAACGTGTAAAATATTGAGATTGAGGCGTTTTATTGTCTCATTAACACAGCAGCAACACGTCTCTACGAGGTTTGGGTGGAAGTAACAAAAAGCTTGATAAGTAAGTGGTAATCATGAAAAAAGCAAACGAACAAAAACAACACCTGAAGGAACCAACTGCGGCTAATTATGTTAAACAGATACAATCCATCTGTTTCCAGCAGCGTCATCAGAGCAAGTGACTCAGAGAAACTCAACAAACTGATAAAGAGTTGCTTTGCAGCATTGAAGAATGCTGCAAAGCTGCTCCACATAATGGGCAAGACTGCTCATCCTCTACATAAGTGTGTTCAGACAGAGTCTTCTTCAGCTCTGCTGCAACAAAGAATGTTATAGAAGGACATTCATGTTTGCATAATATTTCCACATGAAAGACTCTTTTACATTTTAATTCTTTATCCTGCGCAATTTCCCACTTTGTGTTAAAGTGTTATATCTCATGTTATGTCTCTGAATTAAGGGTAATGCTGGGCGCTGCACCCCCAAACGGTGGGAAAAAAGGAAACTGCTCTAGGATGTATTGTAATAGTCAGGATGCACATTGACCATCTTGCATTGGGGTCTGGTGCCGACTCTTCGGCCACAGGCTGCCATTCTCTCCTTACCACTGATGTTTGCCACGCTGGATCCATCAGATCAGTTTTTAACTACAAACTGCTAAGCAAGAACGCAATGATGACTACTTGAACTTGTTTTCTTCTTCTTCTTGTTTGTTTCCTCATATCAATAATTGATTTGTAAGGTTCATTCAAGCAGGATGTAGAACATTAACTGTTTTTTTTTCTGAGCATCTTTTTGTCAAACAGTGTCCATAAACTTTTAACACAACAGAAAAGTGAATGTTAGGCTCTGAATTAGAGGAGAGGAAGTGTATGCAGTTCCTCTTTGTGTATTTTTGGATGATTTCAGGTAAAACGAAACGAGTGATACCGCGTGCCATATGAGACTGAAAGCACATGCCTCTGTCTCTTTAGATGATTAGCTGAGTTAGCAGCATTATCCAGAATGAAAGGTATTGCTTTACAAACTGCAAGAGGTGAAGGTATGTACTGAATATAAGCAAAGAAACAAAGATAAATAGATTAGAACTTTAACTGCCTGACTGATTATCACTTACCATTGATGCCATATGTTACGTAGAGCCAGGTGTTACAGTTATGCTTCACCGCTTAATTTGATATGAAATCCAAGAATCTTTGTTACTTTTGTTACTTTTCCACATTTATTTATTTCCACATTCATTTATTTCTTAAAGTTATATTCTACTCTTACTAGTCTTTTCACATATTCCATGCTACCTTCGTTGATGTGCTGCACAGCTGCAGAGTTAACTAAGAGGAAATGGTTAGCATGGTGAAAAATAAGAGCCAACCAGCAGTGGAAGTCCAGCTGCTTCTTTCTTTGTTCTGCTTCCTGTTTGTCAGAGTGAAAGTTTCAGGTCAAAAGTTAATTCAGAGAGAGGACCCACTAATTTCCTGTGTCACTATATCTTACCTTCTCTTTATCTTTACAACTTTTTAGTAGTTTTTTTTGCTGATCTGCTTCCATATACTGTGATATGCTGTTGAAATTCCTGTTGTTTTTGTTATTGAATGCAAAAAAAAAAAAAATCTTATTTTACCATTATATAAATTCTCCTCTCTCCCCTCTCCGTCTGTTCACAGAAGCATGCCCCGGACCATGCAGTCCCACTGTCCTGGAGGAAGACAGTGTCCAGTTTAATAAGCTATCATACCTGGGTTGTACCTGGGTCAAAGCCCCTCGCAACGAGGCAGAGGCACAGAGAGCTATGGAGACCTTGCGAGCCGAGAGTGCCATCCCCATTCCCATCACCCTGCATGTCCCCTGTGGTCCAGATGGCTCTGTCAGGTCAGACAAAAAAACACTGTGTGAAGGAGCGAGACTGTAACACGAACCAGATTCAATACAATAGTCGATGCACAAAAAGCGGATTTGTTTCGTATCCTTAATTAGGCTGCAGCTTGGGAGGACAGAAGACCACACCTGAGAACTGACACACATTTTCAAAGGGACTGATATGCAGGAGTCTGGTTTTATTAACTACTGTCAAGTAAATGGTGTTTGGGCATCAAACAAACAAATCATAAAGCCTGATTTTTGCGTCACCGACCATAAATCAGCCTTAACTCTTTTAGAAGTCATCTAAAAAAGGTTTAACACATACTGCCAGTTAACCATCAGATGAAAAGCAGTTACAGATGAAGTGAACATGAAATATTTAAATACACCGTAGAGGAAATGAGACGTATGACTAAACAGAAAAAGTTGAAATTTCTGCTCTGATGCAACACGAGTAGATGCTTTACTGCTCGGTTTAAAGAAGAACTGGTTGAATAATAAGTTAATGCCATGTATTTAGGGTTACATTTACTGCATTAAGCTTATGATACAGTGAGAGATAAACACTAACTAACTCAAAGTCTCCCTCCGCTTTAGAATTGTGGACCAGGCTACAGGCACTGAGATTGCCTCCTTTCCCATCTACAAGGTGTTGTTCTGTGCTCGTGGTCGAGAGGGCTCGGTGGAAAGTGACTGTTTCTCCTTCACGGAGAGTTACAGAAGTTCAGAGGACTTCCAGATTCATGTTTTCTCCTGCCACATCAAAGAAGCTGTGAGTTGCATTCATTCAATCCACATTACCGGCTGAAGCTCAGCATGCTTTCTGTTTTACTGTGGAGAGCTTCAGCCAGTAACATCTAGGTACGAGTCCAGCTGCAGGTTGGGACTTTTTTTTTTTAATCCAGAAAAAGAAATTGATATAAATTGTTCAGCCTTTCTGATGTATTTATTTTTTAATGATCTCCCTTCTATTCCTGTTTCAGTACAACAAATAAAATCTGCACCAAGCAGCTCTTGAACAGCAACCCACAGAAGTTTACTCTGTTATCTAACCCATAAACATAAAAACATTTTGTCCTGCTGATTCATGTTCAGTCAGTCTAACGCAGACACTGACGGGACTATGTTATCACCTGAGCCCAATAGGAGCATTCCTGCTATTTCCCACACTTTTCTTTATTCCTTTTGATAAAATGGTATCAACGTTGCATTTAAAAACGTCTTTTATTTGATTTGAGTGAAAGCGGGAATAAAAGAACACATTTCAAAAGGTAATGCATGCTGTTGCACTTGGTTTTACATCAGAAATGTGTGTGAAAAATGACTCGATGAAGATTCTCTGTTTGATGGACTTTTTTGATGACCTTTCCCAACGCTCCTGTCAAAAATAAGGCGTAAAAAGAAAGAAAAAATGAAATGTTGCAGGCAAAGTGTCTGGGTTCCTTTTAAATCCCAAGTTGGATAAACAAATTAAACTTTCTGCAGATAGCGGTTAAAGCTGTCATGAGACCACAGGACCACAGCCACTGCATTTTCTCACAGATCAGAGATATTTATACTCCAATGAACACATGCACTTTGAGACATTTCGTATGCGCCCTGTAGAATGACGTAAACATGATGGGTTACAAGCTGATTTAGTTGAACTGACAATAATGAGCCACCTGAGGGTGCTATTGTCTTCTGATGAATATTTTCTTGTTTGTATTTCCTAAGCTCTGTTTTCTCTTCCTGTTGATAACCTTTACTTTATTTGTCTTCACTCTTTCTTTGCCATTCAGGTGAGTCGTATCCTGTACAGTTTCTCCACAGCCTTTCGGCGTTCCTCACGGCCAGCAGACACCAGAGACACCACGCTGTCCAGTCCGTCTGACAGTGATCTCTACACTTTCACTGTCTCACTGGAGATCAGAGAAGATGATGGTAAAGGCAACTACAGGTACTTGGTCCAGAGATGCATTCAAATGATACGTACACATTTCCTCTGTCGGCACAGGACTGTCGGTGTGACATCTATCGGTAGCCTTAAAAGATTTAATGTGCTGCTGTAGTACTATCTTATCAAGCTGGGACTGTCCTCCCATAAAGAGTGTGAAGCTTATCAGCACATTGAGACAGTGTTTCCATTTCCACAGGCTACTTGTAAAGCAGAAGTTTTTAAAAATAGATTTTGACTCGATCTGTTCTCTTCTGAAATAAAACGATCCAATAGCTGCTCTGAAAGCACAGCGGATGTCAGTTATATAGAACACCTTTAAGGAGAAAATGGAGGAAATGCATCTTAGCAAAAAAGAAAGAGGAAATTCAAGCATTACTACAGACAGATCAATGATATCACAGTTTAAACTCTTCACACTTTTAAAATCAAAGAATGTAATCGTACATTAAAGTCCCATGAATGACTTTTATCAACTTATCCCTCTTCCTAACTACAGCTCCGTGCCTAAGGACAGAGATAAGTTCTACTTCAAGCTGCGACAGGGAGTCCAGAAGAAGGTGGTGGTGTCGGTTCAACAAATGTGCAACAAGGAGCTGGGTATCGAGAGGTGAGCAATTTGTATGTCATTTAGTTCAGTGTCGGATTCAAAACTTATCAAGTGCCCAAAATCCAAGGTAAATGAACACATACCAAATATCTCCAACGCTTACATTTATATTGTTCAGATCTAAATCCTTTGTTTGACAGCTCTAAGATCATTTCATTGACCTTTTCTGAGCCAAATTAATCTATACATAAGATTTTTTTTTTGTTCTGTATCCTACAGACATGAACATTTAACTTGTACTATACAATCTCAGTCTCTTAGCATTACTGTCATGTCATCATTTTAGCAACTTGGCGTCTGTATACTGGCTTTTCTTTAGTATAACATCAATTATGCAGGATAGAGTTGTTTATACATTATGCAGCATTGTTCATCTTAATCTGTCTATTGTTCTTTTTTTTACAAAATCTTTAGTGTTTTATATTTAATCACAAAACAAGGTGGTGCTTATCAAAGTCATGGAAATATTTCGTCGGGTGTCTTTGCTGCAGTGATGGATTGAAGGTTTTGTACTGTGTTTATTTCTCACCCTTTTTGTTCTGGAAGCAAATTCATCTTCTCAAACGTAAAACTCTCGGTTGGCCCAGTTAATGCTGTGTTTCAAGTCTTGTCCTCATTCTTCCTCTTGTACGAACAGGTCTGTTTGTACAAGAGGAAACGATTGTAAACAAAATTTGTGTGGTGTTGGTTTCCTTCACACTTGAACTGAAGGAACGAATGTAGCGGCTCTAAACTTTATTGATATGAAGGCACCGTGCGATATTGATAGATTTGCCTCTTCATATGAAAGCACATCCCTTTCTGAAACTACACTAAATGTTGGAACAACAGCGAAACATAAAAAGGAGGCAAAAAAAAGCAAAATATGGGAGATCTTAACAAAGTAATATCTTTTATTATTGTTTTTTTCCCTTACCTTTAACTTTATGCCGCCCATCTTTACATGTTTATGTGCTTGAGCAGCACTGAAAAACTAGGTCATTCCCCCCTTTTCATCCCACACCTCTGTTGCTTTCAGAGGAAGACAGACACCTGCCGTTCCTGTTCAGAATGCATCTTTTTGATGTGCTGAGCCCATGTTTGACAACACTTAATTGATATTCGTTTTTTTTAATAGCCTTGGCCTTCGTGTTCTGGCCCTTTGAAATCCTGTTTGGTTTTTTGCATCATGCATCGTGAGTGGATGCAGCACATTTTCTATTTATTTCTGAGCAGATGAAAGGCCCCTTGGTCGGAAACTCTGTCTTTTATCAGGAAGTCGTAACACTGCTCGTTTACACTGCTGCGCCCATGTAGTCAAATCTCACTTAGCAAGACATAGCTAGTAAAAGACTTTGAGTAGACCAGCTGTAAATACTTTCTGATGTACGGCAAATCTGAAACTGGAAAGGCACATCACATGAGTAGCTGAACAGACTTTATCACAATAACTGATGGTGCTGGACCATTTCTGGACAAAGTGAACTGCCACCTTACCATAAATAACTGTGATAAAGACTAATTGAGTTTTGGTTGCGTGAGCTTTTGGGTCAGGGTGATGAATTACTGTCAGCTGTGGTAGGACCTGCTGGGTTTTTGTTTTTGTTTTGTTTTAAGTTGTGTGTGTAATCAAGATTAAGTGAAACTTATTTAAAATCTTTTCAATTTTGGACACTTTTTATGCAAGAGAATAAAAAGAATTACGCTGGCCTTCACTCTTAAAGCTCCTCTTCTATGATTGTGGATTACTGTTTTTCTTCCCTGTGGCATTCCCCGACTTCTTGAAAACATTAAATGCATAAACGTGTTGATTGCTTCTTTTGTTGTTTCAACGCTGCACTTTCTTTCCTCTCCCAGCAAACTTGACTGAGGAATGCAGGCTGTGGCTCTGCAGTGGAATCTGTGGTTATTGATTTGTGGATTTTACCTCATGTGTCTTCCTTCAAGGTGTTTTGGGATGCTGCTGAGTCCTGGACAGAAAGTCTGCAATAGTAACATGCATCTGCTAGACATGGTGAGCAAGACTCAATTTAACAGATTTTGTTCATTGATATGGATCAATGGATACACCATTTAAAACGTATCCTTTATATATATTTAAGTTATGAAACCTTAGTCCTAACTGTTGGTTATTTTCTTTACAATATTGATTTCATTCGGTTATGTTGCATGTTGTATTTGACCATATGTTACTACATTTAAAAGTTGCTGCAAGAAAATAAGCCATCGATGAACTTGTTCACAGGAATCAATGGGCAAAAGCTCTGATGGAAAGGCCTATGTCATCACAGGAACATGGAACCCCAACATGGCGGTCTTCCAGCCACTGAATGAAGACACTCCAAAAGGTTGGGACAATTTGTTTCCGTCAAATCAGTTTGATGAGTTTCAGTAATGCAAGTTGCAACAAACTAAGTAAACAGTAATCCGAGAAGCCTTTACTCATTTAAAGGTTGAATTTTGTTACAAGTTAGAAAGTCAGTAAACTGTTGACTTTTTGCTGTCTTTACTTCCCACTTTTGACTTGTGTATTTATGTATGCATCACAGTGTGTGCATTTTAAATGCTCTACATTTTACTGGCAGTGTTTGTGCAAAGTGTGCAAAACCGCAGGTTAAAGATCTCGTTAATCATGTTTGTTTGCTGAGAAGACAGATTTAAAAAAAAAAAAAAAAAAAAAAAATTTATTTGTATTTGCATTATATCTTATATCTCAGTATTATATCTGCATATGCTCAAACAGGTTGCAACAGAGCAGTTCGTGGAGTGCTCGTATGCAAAGTTCCTGCCTCTCCAGATTCACTGTGGATAACAAATTAGATGACTTGACACTGGCAGGCGCTTGAGTTTCAGAGAGCCTTGGCTTCATAGTGGAAGGCCTGTAGAAACAGTCTATCTCGTGGACGTCAGGCAGTGTAACGCCTGGCTAACTTCAACAAACACGTAACATGATGTAAATCTATTGATTCTTACTGGCAGAGAGAAGTCGTCTATGATTAAATTTGTTGAAAGTACACACAAATAGCTGAGAATGAAAAATAATCGTCATTCCATGTTTTAAACTTAATTGTATCACATGTCGTGGGAATGGCAGCACAGATGGTATTCTAAAATACTTGTGCAACCTGTACTAAAGTATGCATACTCTGGGTTCAGTTTTTGAATTTTTAATCGACTTTAGCTAAAATTGTCTTTGTTTTTCAGTACCTCCGTGAGCTTATTCGGATAAATAAACCCCCTAAAGTGAAATACCCCACACAGCTCTGCTTCCCTTTTTCATGTTTTGCTGTTCCTACAGTGATACCATTGGTGACTGGTTAACATCTCTTTGTTTCAGAAGATTTTGTTCTATAAATGAAAAATATCTGCTCTTCAATATACAGTATATACAATGCTGGTTAAGGCTCTCCGGATCCACTAGGGGGTGTGGCATCCACATTGGATAAAGCATGTGGCGCGGATAATCTGCTTCTTGGTAGAAACCCAACAGATGAATGGGGAAAAAAATCAGTTATACTTGGGTTTCTAAATCAGATTAAGTGAATACTACTCATTCCTACTACTTCTTTTGAATAAAATGTTGTGATCGTTAAGTAAATAAATAGATTTTAACAACTGAAAATGGAGATTATTTTTTAAAAGACGGATTAATATTAAGCAACAAGAGAGAGCAGTCTTTGCATAATAGCCCTGCCATAACTTTCCTCTCTGTCTTGTTTTGGGTTTACCTCTCGGTTTCTTCCAGATAAGCAGGTCTACATGACGGTGGCAGTGGATCTTGTAGTGACTGAAGTGCTGGAGCCAGTTCGCTTCCTGCTGGAAACTCTCGTCAGGGTCTATCCATCAAACGAACGTTTCTGGTACTTCAGCCGCAAGACTTTCAGTGAGACTTTCTATCTTAAACTCAGACAGGTATCTGTGCCAGAACTATTAAATCCTCTCACACACATTCACACTTTCCATGTACTTGCATTGTTGTTCAAATGTCCTGTTTTAGTAAGGTGACATTGAGGCGCAGATGATACAAAGACTATAAAATGCTTGGCTAATAGAATAAAGTAGCTGCTTTTACTATACTGTGAAAGCCATCTTTCATTGACCTCTTTAAAATCCTTTTTTTTTTGTTTTTTACACGTGAGAAGTTCGCTGCAGCAGCCCCAAACACTCATTCCTTAGCACATATTTATGCAGTAAAGGATCCTGAACTGATCTTCCGTTCAATATTTCCAGAAAATATCATTTTATGCATCAATTGCCAAACAAAAAAATTCAAGCCGAGTATATATTTTATATAAATTTTATCAGTTTGTGATTAATCTATTCGTTTGCAGAAGTTAGATGTCTTAACACAAGAGCTGGGAATGATTAATTGATATTCAAAGGAAGAGCATTGACCATCTTTAAATAAGTAATTATTTTGTTAATATAGAGCCAGTACATTCAAACAATATTTCCCCAAAGCTGCCCTCAGACTGTCTGCTGGACTTAAACATTTAAAGAGATAACCTTGGCAGGTCGATGCAGCACATCGAGTCTCAGTGAAGCCCTCCGGCCATGAAAATGGCCTGCAGCTATGAAGGTGCCAGCCATGTTGCTCAGTTATTTGATTTAACCCTAACCCTACACGGTTATTCAAGTTCAATTTGATATAACTTAAGATCAGTGTCAAAGGACTTTACAACCCCAGCAACATCAATTCCAAATCTTCTCCAGGCCCTCGTTAACAGGAAAGAGTGGTTCGAGTGTTTGGGCAGCTTGGAGCACGGGCGGTGTGATGGAGGGTGGGTCACAAAGCAGCTTGGATCAATGCTGTCAAATGCTCTACCAAAGAGAACTCGAGTGTGATGGGAGATGCAAATATCTCATCCGTTGACTTCCATTTCTCTCTATCCATCTGTGCATCTCCTTTGGTCTTCATGTTTTAGTTTTCCTGCTGCCTGCAGCATTGATGTTCAGCTCTCTCGTCCCTTTCCTCTTAATGTCACAACACTTAGTAGACTTAGTACAACACATAATGTAAAGGGGTTTAGTCCTTACCTTTACATTACTGCATACGTAAGTTGTCTCTGAAAATTGAAAGCACTTCTGTTTATTTATTTTGTGCCTTAAGTTTTTTTTCTAAAACCCTTTGTTCCACTTTTAATGTGTACGTACCCCTGCCAAGTTTGCATTTTGGATTTAGTCCACAAATTGTTTGATTAACAAGTGCATTAAGAGTGCATATTCACTCAGCTCCCACCAACACAAGCAGACCAAGCCCAGGCATTTGCTGCAGGTGCTTGAAAATACTGTTAAGCCATAAGCTTCCTTTCCCCTGTTAAAAAGCGCATCTTTCATTAGGCCAAGGGGACCCGGCGAAGCAGCGGAGTGTGGGGAAGCTTTGGATTGTGGAAGCTAATAAGAAGCTCTGTCTCATTATTTGCGTGTGGGTAATTAACAGCAGAGCTTTGACTCGTCTGCCTGATTGCCTCTCTAGTTATCTCCTCAGTAAATGGAAGTGTTGGACTGGTGCTGTGGTTCTGAGTTAATTAAAAGATAATATTGTGTGGAGGTTTCTGCAGAAGATGGCAATCGGAGATGAAGCACACATACACAAAATATGCAGTCTTCTTATTTGGCTAAAAACAGTCATTAGTCATCTAAAGCACTGAGGACTTATTATCCGAGTTAACTTAGTGGGTTCTTTTTTTCATCTGCCTTTACCTAAAAAAATGTATGCAGTGGCTGCTGTACTTTCAGACAGCCCTGTCAGTGCTGTGGACTAAATTATTAGTGTCAAGACCAAGTTTATTTCAAGTTTAAGTTCTGTTAAATGTGTCAAAGTCTCAAGCCACCCTTTATACAAGGGTTACAATGTTAACAATCTTGAAAGTCGATATTTGGTATGACCACCTTTTATTCTTCAACACAGCCTGAACCCTCTTCGACAAACTCTCTTGAAATTACCTTAAGTAGTCTTCAGGAATAGTTCTCCGGGCTTCTTGAAGGACATTTCAAAGCTCTTCTTTGGATGTTGGCTGCCTTTTGTTCTGTTTTCTGTCAAGATGATCCCACCCTGCTTCAGTGATGTTGAGGTCTGTTCTCTGGGGAGGATTCGTTCCTCCATAAGACCTGTTGTCACTGATTTTCAGTCCAGTTCGTGCGCAGTTTGGCATACCTCAGCTTTTTCTCCCTGTTTCCCTTCATTAAGCGTGGCTTCTTGACAGCCACCCTTCCATGGAGACCGTTTCTGTTAAAGCTTTGGTGAACTGTAGATGGATCACCTAAAGAGCCAGATGTGTCTCTCAGGTCCTGTGTCAGGTCTTTGCTGGATTTTTATATCCTACTTCTCAAGGAGATCATTGTCAGATACTCTTAGATCTGCTGTATATAGTGTTTTACGCCTGCCACTTGTCCAGATTCCTCAATTTTTTTTTTTTTTAAGGACGCACTGCACACAGAGATATTAAGTTTTCAGCTAATGGCTCTATGGAAATCACCTTTTTTGTACAAAAATACAGTTTTATGTCTCTCAAACTGTGTAATGTTTTGCATTTTTCATAAATGCAACTAAAGAAATGGGAACAAATTGTGTCTTTGCGACAGATTGCAATTAATAAATTGTCTAAGGATACAGATTTGACTCAATGCTCAGTTGTTTGTCATGTGTAGACGCAACACCGTTTCATCTCTTGAATTAGGTGCTTTTTCTTATGTTTGAATGATTCATAGGTCAGTGTTAAGTGACTCTACAGACAAATATAAGGCATTCCTCTGCAAATGATCAGAAACAAGGACCGAAAATGAACAAGGGTTGTTGAAAGGAAAACATTTGAAAGACCTTCAGAAGGTCTGGATAAAAGTTACTCAAGACCACAGTAAATGATTACAAGAAAGTGTGGCTCCTGATAGGAAAAACTCTAAAGAAATGAAAGGTGGAGTTAGAAGGTAAATAAAGAGAAAAATAAACAGTAATGATTTCATAAAGTGCTCAGCTTAGCTTTGCATAAAGATTTTTTTTTTATGCTGAAAGTTTACAGAAATAAAAACTCAGCAACTGTTTGGTTTACATTTTAAGATGAGGAAACTGAGGCTCGCAGGATCACCTGCAAAATGTGTGTGCTGTTCCGGTTACAGCGAGAAGACGACAGCTGAAAATTACAGAGAGACAAAAGCATTGATAATTAGGCCTGTCACGACAGGACATTATCATACGATAAGTCGGTAGCGTATTTACTGTGTACATCTACCTAATGAATCATAAACTATGAGAAGGTCTGCTGATGTCACTAATATTTTAGCCAATGTAATCCTACAGTTGGGCTTCCAGCTTTTGTTGTTTTTAGTTTATCAATAAAAAATTTTTTTTGTTATTATCACAATTACTAATGTCCAAAAAAAGAGAAGGTATTGTGACTTTCTCCTATATGACATTTATAAAAATCCATGTAATTCTAATTCAGTACTTTACAGTATCTCATCAAAATGTATACAGTGTGAGATGAGTAGGATTTTGCTTAGAGCTATTCATTCTTTATATATTGATGGTAATCCTGTTTCTTTTCCCCCTCCTCTGTTTTTTATGTCTGATGATGCCGTGTTTTGTACGGTGCGTTCAAATTTTCTGTCACTCTTTTGTTAATAATTCATCATGTAGGTTAACTATTCACTGGCAGAAGCCATGGCAAAAACAAATTATGTTACCTAAGCCTGAGCTCTGAAAATAGGCCAGGCTTGATATCTCTGCCAATTTGAGTTCTCAGCCCTGACTTTAGTTAGTCATTAGATGCCATGCGAGTGGGCAGATCAATACAGCTCATTGATCCATTCTTCCAGGTGGAGGAGAGGGGCAACGGCACTAAAGTAATTGAATAGACCAGAAATAAACATCAGTTGCCTATGACACAGAAGGTCAAGTCTGATGGTATCTTTCTTCTCTTGTGTGCCACTTCTTTACTCTCTTAAGATGCATTTTAGATCTAGTTAAATATGTTACTTTGGGCTGTCATCTTCTGAGGGAAATATCTCCATCATTTTTGCTTTCTGAATGTTTGACTGTGAAAAAGTTTTAAAAAGTTATTTTAGTCATTTCAGAGTTGTTGTTTCAACACAAGATTCCACACGAAATGTACGATTCAAATGACCGAAAAGGAACTTGAATAATGAAAGTCTTTCAAACAAGGAGCATTCTTGGTTTAATCCTTTAAAAAAATGAAAAATAAATCTTTTACATAATTTCTTATTCCTGCATTAATTTTTCATCCCCTCTGTTACTATTCAGATTGTAGGTGTTAGTGTTATTATGAAACTATGAGCTCCAGCCTGATGTCGGTCATACCGATTACCCTCTTGAGATTAACCACCAGCTGCCATCTCATACTGACACACGTACCTGTTCTCTCTAAAAGGCTGCGTTTTGTCCTGGGAGGGAAAACTCTGCTGGCTGGAAGAAGTCAGTTCTGGGCCATAACTCTTTAAGGCTGCAGAGGAGCACTCTCACTCTTCTCTGGTTGTCTTGTCATAATAGAAACAATCGGTTGCTTTTGACCCCCACCCTCCATCCACCACCCCCCTGTTGGCACCGGGAATCTTGATTTTCGCTGATAGGCAGTTTGCTGTTGCCAATTATTTGATTGTTAATTAAGCCCGTGTTGCAGCCAGCTGTCTCCTACCTCACTGGTCTTCCTGGTCAGATTTTCTAACAATTCTTTTTTTCATGTTTTCCCCATACACAGTTGTAATGTAATGTAGTGAACACTGAGTTTATAACGGAGGTAAACGTGTGCTTTTAAAGACAGACGCAACAAACGATGTTACTCGTTAGAGCTACTGATCACTTTGTAACTCATTCTAGGTTTTTTTTTAGATTATTTGCCAGGTTCACTCTCTGATAAAGCATAAAACTTTAGGTTTTCCATCAGCTGACGAAGGTAGCTCCTGATACAAATGTTTCTGACGAGACAGTGGGCTACATTATCATACTGCACTTAAATTTGGATTTAAAAATGAGTCATGAGTCAGTCATTCTGACATTATTAAGTTGACTTTTTCTCCAGGATTCTGATCATTTTTATCTGTGTGTATACAGCAGGCACCAGACAGAGTTGGTCAGAGCGATGCTGTGTATGAGGTTGTGAGTCTTCAGAGGGAAGCAGAAAGAAAGGATGAAGAAAGAGGACGGCTCAATGAGGAGGAGGAGGCTGAGGAAGGTATGAGTGTCTTGCTCTTTTTCTCCTTCTTTTCTACTGGGCTTAACAATACTTTAAGGAACTTATGTCCGAACGTAGTAATGCAGAAAAGGCAAGTCTTCAATATCTGTGTGCATCAGTAGTAATAAGAATTTGTTTAAGAGACGTCACCCTCAAATATACATGAGACGTTTCACAATAATTTGGCCTGCAAAGCTAGATTAACAAATGTGACTCAGATAATTTAGTCCTTTGTTTCCTTTTGTTTCCTTCAATAATTGAAGCGCTGATTCACCAATCAGGTGGGGCGATATGTATTCAACAGCTGTGTGGCACGAACCCCATCATTTAAATAAGATCAAATCTCCAGATTTAAAATCTGAACTGGAGGTTTAACATCACACAAACTCACTGTATTCTGCAGCAAGACTTTGTCACAAACACATTGAATTCTCTTTATTGACAGACGATATTCCACAGTGAAGCTTAACTCTCTCGGGCATGTAAACGCTGGCAAATATGTGTACATATAAATGTATGTGATCTAAATTGTGAACGACGGTTGTGTGTGTATGTTACACCGTGCACAGCAGTGAGCTGCAGGCACGGTCTCAGGGGTTTCGGGTAGTCTTTTGTGTGATTATGCATGTTTATGGTTGTGCTTGTGTGTCAAGCTGAGCTCAGCCCCATCTTGTAAAGTCCTGTTGGCTCATAGCACTGCAGCACAGCAGCGTCAAACACCATCAAACAGTCTTCACATGCCCGTATTTGGATGAAGTAAACAGCCTTCTTCACTCACTGACACCAGACCCTGAAGGATTGTTTGCTTGTGCCAAATTTGTTTTGTTTGATTAATGATGAAGAAGTTGAAACCTCTTGTTGAAATGAAAAATACAAGGCAACAGTACACTGAAAACTACAAAATCGGCTATTGTGCTTTTGTCCAGTGGTGCAAACAGGCAATCTGGCACAAACGTCCCTCAGTCTGAACGCAGTTCTTTATGAGCTTTGTGTCTTTATCAAGATAGCGAATCTAGGAATTTAACCCATTTACAAGACAAGCGGATGGATATGATGCAGAGTGGATGTTTTACCTACACTAACAGAAGCATTGCCAAAGGGATGTGGGCAAAACAGCAGTGATATTAAGAGCCCCTTGCTAGACTCTAGTGGTTCCCAAACATGACCCAGTTTCAGCCCGCTAATAGAAACAGAGCTGGTATTTCCACCTCACCACTGGCTACGTACTGCAGGTGTCTCCTGGCTACAATTCAGACTGCATGTTTCACGATAATACTGGTTTGGATAAAGGTATTTATTAAGCTGTTGTGTGTGTATATTGCTTGTGTACAGATGCATTTCTGTACCTCTTCTCCTACTTCCAGCCCAGGTTTCACAGTTTGTAAATCATTACTTTGCTGCAGCCAGACTGATTAAAATAAAGACCTTCTAATGGTCTCAATAGGCCATTAACTGTATTATTTAATCTTTTTATGCAGCTTTTAAGAATATTGCTTTATGGAGAATGTACAGCTGGTTCAGTACTGCCACTGGTGTCTGCAATTCTTTTGAGGAATGTTGACCTTTTCCCTTGAAAGTGAAATAGAAATCTTGAGAAAACATCTTCCATCTTCATCCCATTTTGTTGCATTTCTCTCCTATTTGCTGCTGTTAACAGTATTCTGCTTTTTCACCTTGAAGTTCTGAAATATATTAACAGAATAGGAGACAATTTTTATTTATTTATTTATTTTTTTACCTGTATCTAATGGCAACTCCAAAATTCACAAATATCTCACCATGATTGGGTCTGATGATGTTCAGCTGGCAGTGTGGGAGCTATCTGAAGGGCTTGTTCTGGAACACCCCTCGCCTCCCCAGAGCTGAAAATTGGACGCATTTAGGGCTGCGGAGCTGGAGGTCACTCTCATTGTGTACAGAAATGAATCCACTCCCAGAGTAGATGCCACCGCTGTGTACACTCAATCAATTCTTGTGTACATTTATTTCTAGCTGAAGCTGCAGTGTGGAAAATAAGCCTGAAGCTAGCAATCTCCTTTTTCTTGACACTTCCTTTCATAGTATGTTTTGTTTTTTCTTTTGTTAGAGGTTCACACACACTGTGGATAAATACTTTATATTCACGTCATGTACAATGCATTCAAACAAATAGTGATCATACTTATATGTATAATTATCTTACTACTTTACTGCATCGGTTTTAAGTGGAGTTATCATATATCCACATAACTCGATAAGGTGATGAGGAAAGCTTGTTTCAGTCACTGCACTACAGTGAAATAAGAGGCATGAATAAAAAACAGAGTAAAGAATACAAAATGGAGAATCGTCATGATACCAAGAGGAAATTAATACTCTCTTTAAGAGAACCAATCCACTAGTGACTTCAACATCAGAGAGATCCATTTTGAAAGTAATCCTACAGTGAATGTGCAGTCCCTTTACAGATTAAAAGGTAATGGCCCTCATCTTCCCGGGTTCTTTCATCACCTGGTAAGCTGGCAGTTGGTTTGGACTCGCGTATCCTTGCCACGTGGCCTTAGCAAATCTGAGGACAGAAGCTGCAGCCTTATGCTGGATCTGAAACATTTGAAAGGCCTCATCAAGCATTTATAAAGACCTGAAAAGCTCCTGCTGAGGCTGTGAGGGTGTGTAGGAGCCACAGTGCATTGAGCATAGCTGCATGTCTTAACTCATTCTGAAATGTCAAGGCCTTAGTAAAGTCTTCAGTGGGAGTGAATTATGCCTTTAAACTCTTAGAAAGGCTGCAGCTGTCGGGTTTTGCTGTTGAGATATCAGTGCAGCCCTCTGCTCTGAGAAGTTTTTAACCTCCACTACATAGAGGTGTTTATAGGTTAGTGTTTGTTTATCTAAATTCATCGATGAAATGGTTGTGTTGGTTCCATCTCAAACGTTACCGTCAGAGTTTTTATGCCAACACCTTTTTCATTGTAGCATACAGAAGCATGTAGCAGTATTACAGTTAATCCTCCTGCAGTGCAGCCGACCAGACAGTCAGTCAGTGCCTCTGCTTCTCAACACAAGTGGATGCTGTGCTGATTGCCTCTTGTCTGCCTCACGGACAGGGAGACAGAAGAGCAGTAATAATGGAAGGTGTAGGCACTGCACAGGCACTCCTGCCTCCATTAACCGTGTGGGTTTAGCATCAACAGGTTTTTAAATGTTCAGTATGTTAGGATGGCATTAGATTGATTTCTTATTTAGTATGTGACAAATATTGTGTTTTTTAAAAATGATTATCATTCCATTTGACTGATGGCTCTAAACATAGGTGCCACTACGATCTTAATATTTATTGTCTGACCTTCATAAGATTATAATGTTTTGAACCTCCCACTAATCAGTAGAATTAGTCATACCACTTGAGAGAAGTGCTGAAATGCCAACAAGCCAAAACAAGCACACCCAGTTGGATTAGACTGTAAGCTAGTGATAAATGACCTCACAGAAAGCAAAGCATTTGCAGTTTTACATCGTTTTGAAATGTTTGTCTGTATGCTCATGTGCACAGCTGTTACACATACAGCCACTTATCCCATCTCATCCCATATTTTTTAATGTCGGCTTGTGTCTTGTTTCCTGCAGACAGCGATAGTGAAATCTCCAGCGGAACGGGAGATGTTTCCAAAGAATGTCCTGAGAAAATACTGGAGTCCTGGGGAGGACTCCTGACCAGATGGTACGGCATGAAACGTGACAAATTCTGGACGCTGAGAATGTCAGAAAAATGAATTGTTTGTATGACATGAGGAAAGCCCTGGGAAATCTGAACAGGGTGGGAGGATCATACAGGCTACAGAGACATTTACCACTGTTGAATGACTGAGAATGTGTCAGAAACATGGAGATTGTGCATGTGTCATTGAACAAGGTTTGAATTACTGAATATCTCATGTAATATTTTTGTGAAATGTGTTTATAGACTCTCGAAAAAAGCAGCCATTAAAATCTTGAAGACTTTTTGTTCTTTAGCTTCTTTATGTTGCTCAAGGTCCAGCATACCTGAGACAGAGTGCGATTTAACGTATAGGACAATGATCTTCTCCATTATCGCAATTTGACTGTTTTACCATCCCCGTTTGCATGGATTACCTACTAAAATTAAAGCTGAAGTTTTAAAACTTGAATGAATGAAATACTATTTGGAAATGCTTCAACACAGAGCCTGAGGAGCAGCAGTTAGTTGAGGTGTTAAGATTCTTCGTCTGAAATAAAAGATATTTCAGGCGTCTCATTTGAGGTCACATCATTTTCTTGATGTTGCATCAGCACAATGAAGTGAAGTTTATTGGGAAATTGCTTTCATATGGCCTCCATAACCGCGTCATGATGAGATTTCAAGCATCATTAAATAGAGCTGACTTTGTGCTTTCAAAAATAGTTTTTTTTTTCCTCTTTTGGGAGCACAGCGCTGCCATTAATATTCCAGACTACAATATGGGACCAGCGCCGTTGTTGATAAAGCTGTTGATACTGGACGTGGTGTTTCATGTGATAATTGATATTATTGTAAATGAAGCATGAAATCTGTACTGAACTGATTACTGTACTCATGATTGTAGTTGCTAGATATAGTTGTGTGCATTTGAGTCAGGAAGGTATCTGCATAAGATTAAGGAACAACAACAACAATTGCCGCATCATGTTGGTGTACTGGGCAGCTCCCAGTTGTAGGTTTGCACTAGTTTGAATTGGCTTGTTCAGTCCTCCCTACCTTGTAAGAAAAATTAAACAAATTCATCATGGTCACACCTACAGTAAAGGGCAAAGTAAATGACTTCATTGTTGAAGCTGACCAGCTGTACGTAAGATTGATGAAGTATCTTTTGTTTCCTGTTTGCGATGTGTGCGCGTGTATTAGGCACGGGAACCTGTCCACTCGTCCGAAGGGTTTGCCCTCATTGGTTCGCAGTGGCATTCCTGAGCCACTCAGAGCCGAAGTCTGGCAGCTGCTGGCTGGTTGCCACGACAACCATGACCTGCTTGAGCACTATCGCATCCTCATCACTAAGGTAAAAGCCCACACACACTCAAAACAGGAGGGACAGCTGCTTAGAAGAAGTTGAATTTATGATTAAAATGTCACACAAAGCTTGATGCTGTGATGTTTAGCATCTGCTCATCACATGTACACGTTTACTTAACACAAAAAGATTTGTTTATCATGTAGTACCTGATGGCTGGCATGGCAACAAGCTGTTGTTCGCTGTTGAGTTCTCGACATGAGCTTTTTTGTTTTGTTTTTAAGAAGTGATTTGTATAGTTTCACCACATGTTGCCATAGGAAAAAAAAAAAAATCTTATCTCAGATTATTACGATAACACTTGTTTAGTTTCACTTGTTTGCTTATGAAAATATTCTTCTTCAGCATGCAGATTGTTCTGTTGGATCCTTCTGCTGTATGTCTATAAGAAACGATGGGTTCGAGGCACTGTCGCTCGCTTTTGTTCAGTTTTGGTGGAAACAGTTCAGTCGTGTAAAGGATCATGTTGCTGTCATGAATGAAAGTAGAAAGTGTTTCCCTTTGTGTGTGCACTCTTATTTCAGAGATCTCTGTAATTTAGCCATGACATTTAAGTGCGCGCATTACTCTCTCTGGACTGTCACAACTCGTGCAGGTGAAGTTTTGAACCTGTTCATTTAAGTGCTGCACTTTGTTTGTCAGATGAGTTCACGACGGTCAACGTGCTATTATATAAGATAGAATATTTAATTTGTAAAAAAAAAAAAAAAAATTGCTTTTTATTTTTGTCGTGGTTTTAAAAAAAAATTTTTAGGTCATTTGTTGCTAAATTGTGAGCAGTGTCTCAGATTTTAGAGCCGACATATCAGTCTTGAGCTGCTCTCCATAAACAAACAAAGGCCAGCTATTTAAAAACCAGGTTAGGAATGTTAAGTTAACAAAAGCCAGGCCTGAAAATGGGTCCAAATACCATGAAAGGAAAGTTTAGATGTGTTCTTTGTTTCTCACTAATTTTCCAGAAAGCTGCATTAACCGTTACGCTCAGAACATACTCGTATTTAGTATGCAGCTCCAGATGTTTTCTGAATTGCCCTGGATCTCATTACAAATTAAATGGAAAAACAAATCTATTTTAATCATGCACTAAACCCCCGGAAATAATAATGTGTTTGCTCAAAAACAGAAGCAGGCTTTGTTTTTCTGTGTTTCATAAGAGCAAACCTGCTTCACGCTACCTGGCACCACTGTGTCGCTGTGCACAAATAAACATGTGCCAGTTACAGACATTATAGATACCTTTACAGGCAGAGACAGCCTTGTTCAGGCATGATTTTGCACTGCAGCTGAAGGAGAGACACAGCGCACTCAGCCACGCTAATAATTGTTTGGATGGAGTGGCAGCTAGTCGTCTTGCAAATATTACAAGGTTTTTTTCTACGGCGAGGAGATGTAGGTGAGGATGAAGGAGTTCGAGAAGAGATGATTCTAGCTATGTTAAACAGACTTTATTTCAAACTGTAAAATTCTCACTTTTAAGCCAGTGAATAGCCAAAAAAAAACTGCAAATAACTAAAAAAAAAGAAAACCCAATAAGGAAAGAAAGCTGACAATGAAATAAAGACCTAAGAATGATAACAAAGTATGGTTTAAAATGCACAGGATGAACAAATGCCAGGAGTTTATCTATTGTTCAGAGCAGAATTCTTCTCAAATACAACATATCTGAAGGCACATCTGTTGTTAAAATACTTGGTTAAGCTTGGTCCTGCCTCTATTCATCGGAACAGCAAATTAGAAATGTTATGTGACTTTTGTTCATCTATCCGTGGATCCACAGGAAACATTTCAGTGACCAGTACTAAAGAGAGCTTGTGACCTAATCTTCTTACACAGTTGGATTCTTAAACTGTTAACCTCATATCTCCACCTCACCTTCATCTTGGATCTACCACTGGAGCCGTTATTTTTGGTAGTTGCTTCATTAATCGACAATCGTGGCTCAGTGGTTAGAGTCGGTCGTCCAAAAACCGGAAGGTTGGTGGTTTGATTCCTACCCTCGCCACTCAAAAAGAATGGTGAAACTGACAGCTGGAGGGGTGTCAGTCCACCTCCTTGTCACGGCCGAGGTGCCCTTGAGCAAGGCACCGTACCCCCATGCCCCCAGGGCGCTGTGAATGACTGCCCACAATAAATCTGATCTTAATCTTAATTAGCAAGTCAAAAACCATTATTGATAGTAACTATCAATAAATACTAAAGAGTTACTAACATAATCAACTATATCGTCATACACAGATTAAACTGGCTGAACGTGTCAAATTGTGACATTAAGACTACATGTCAACTTGTAATCACCTCAACCATTTGCAGACCATTTTGATTCTAATAGAATCCTGATTTTATAACTACAGCGTCATCAGACAAAAGTAACTTAAGGACAATGTTTGTGCAGCGACTTAAGCTCAACCAAACTGTACGTGTGACTCTGCTGAGTGCCATCTTTTGTTTTGGCTCACACTTACTCTGCCTCCGTCTTTCTTGTAGGAGCCCTGATTCTTTCTGCCTTTGCCAACCCCTCTTCCCTTTTCTCCTTCACTCTCGCTCATGTTACATAAGGCCAAGCCTCCGTATTTGAGCTCATTTTTCCTCATTTCGCTATCTTTGCCACGCCCACATCTTCTGTCTTGCCGGAGTAGTGATGGTATTGAGAGGTGGTAGGATGAGCTATTAATAGCCACACCAAATTAATGGAACGGAGGCAAGATGGAGTAGGAAGGGCAAGATGGAAGAGAGGCAAATGATAACGGTGAGGACAGTGTGGAGCTGATTAATGCCTCTTGTCTGGGCTTAGTGGCGACACTAATGCTGACTGAATTCAAAGTAAATGTATTGTCATTATTGTGGGAGGGATATTGGTGTTGTAATTCAGTATCATGCATCACCATGAATTCTATGCTTGGTACACACAGAGGGATCTTTGATCCAATGAGAATTCCACTGGCGATGTGAGAATAACTGACAAACACACTGAGCATGAAGCAGCATGTGGAGCGATGTTGGCTAGTTTCATATCAAAGATTACAAGTGTCATGTTAAGTGTTGTACCGCTCTCATTCTCAGTCATCACACATAGACACATTCTGTCACACACAACATGGCCTCGGGGCATCAGAGACATTCACTACTTGAGCCATTTCTCAGTTGATGCTGCACTGTGTTTGGGGTAGGGGTTCGGGAGGTTTTTAGTGACATTTCAACAACCTTTACGTGTCCCTAGAGCCGAACAAGCTCAAGGTGTGCAGCCACGCTTGAACTCACAGCTTAAAAACAGCTCAGCCAGCTATTTCCAGGCCTTCATTTCCAAAAACCAATCTTGCTTAGAGCACAGGCCATGTGTTAACAGAGGTCAGGATCTCTCTTCACGTTTGATGGCTGTAACCAGAGGCCCGGAACAGCAGTTCCCCCACACCAGGCAGTAGGGAGACTTAGACTTTATGAAACTGAAGGTCCTCCAAGGAGACTATTTTTCAAAGGGAATTGATTTTTCGTTATTTACAGTCGTTCTCTATAATAGCAAGCATGATATGGAAATTTGTGCTCATTATTAGCAGTGGCTGTTATTAAGATTGAATAGATATTGTCTCTAATTCTTCTGGTGCAATGGAATAATATAAATCTGTGCAATGTCTTCATTTTAATTTTCTTATACTTGTACACATATCAAATCCTGTTTCTCAAGAACTTATATCTTGGTAACACATCTCATGTGCTGTATGAGACTATGTTGCATCCTGTTGTCCATGATATCAAGTTCTTACCAGAATAGGGGAGGATTTGTATGTCCAGGGTTTTAAAACCCATCCTGGTACAACTGGTCTAGTGGTTTAAGGGAGCTTCTAGGATCTGCAATTCAGAGAAGAGACAATCAAAAACAGCTGACAAATAACAAAGGCTAAAATAACAGCAGAAGTGATGAAGAAAATCAAATGCAAAGCCAATATGAAGTGACAAAAGCAATACAAAAAAGGGTTAAAGGAGAAGCAATTGAAAAGCAGTAGCAGTAAAGACATAGAAGATTCCACATGTATTGTTTAATTAATTCCTCGTTGTAATTCCTTATTCATTTTCTTTTAAAGTTTTATTCCTTTTTGTGACTATTATTCCATAAGGTGCACCATTTTGAAGTATTGTTGACTTCATTCGTATAAATATAACTGTGTTTTAGATATAAGCAGAGTTCTATCACTAGATCCTTTTAGTTAACTGTGGCTGTGTTATGCCCCAGCCTGTAATAACTTTTCTTACTGGCTATGAAAAAATGATTTCTCTCCAAATCTTTGAGAAATAATTTGATCCCCCTTAAAGTTTAAACATTACCTTTCATTCTGTGTTTATGTCCGTCTGAGCTTTCCTCTGGCTCCCTCCAAAGACTGGAACAAACCAATGAATTATTTTCAAAGCATGTAATGAAAGAGTGTAAGGTGCTTTACATCTTGTTTATGAATCATATTCAGGCCAGTCACCAGCTTAGTGATGACATTTAATGTTGGTGTTCAATCAAACATGGCATCAGCAATGCTGCCCGGTTGGAATAATACTACACCCACGCCTGATAACCCACATGCAGATGCATGGACTACAATGTACATAAGATAGGCTGCCATGGTAACTGCAAGCTTCTCTGCACTACTTTTATAAAAGTTGTCTCCATGAGAATTCCATTCACCTTTTTGTCAACGTTCTGCCTTTGTGGATTAAGCACTTGATATTTGATTAACTGGAACCTGGGTAGGCGGCCAGCTACTTGTGACTGCCTTGCCATCTGGCAACCACTGCTGTCATCTTTGTATAGTATGATTTTGTGGTGTTGGATTTTTTTCTCTTTTTTTTGGGACAGTATTATAATGCTTCTCCACTTGCACTTGAACATTGCAGATAAAGCAACATGTTAAAATCACGCTGTGTCTTTTTGCAGCATAAAATTAACAGATAACAGACATGTTTTGTCATTTCTACAAATATTTTAGTTTTAGATGAAGATCTCGGATGTGGACATTAACACAATGAACGATAATATGTCTATGAAGTGAAGTACCAAAATGATTAACTATCCTCAATGTCACTCCTCATCCCACACACACATATATTTAAAACATTTAAATAGTTAAAGTCTTGGGTTGCTATTGGAGGCATTCAAGTGTTTATAAAGCTGCCTTTTAATTTCCTTCAGTCTGTATTTTTAATCTTTGGTTTTTAGATTAAATTGTTGATTTGCTTTGGTGATCTACACTATAGATACTATGTGGGTTTTCTCCAGGTATTCCGGCTGCCTCCCGCCATCCAAAAACATGCATCTTAGGTGAATTTGTGATTCTAAAAGTGACTTTCGGGAGTGGGTGTGAGTGTGCATTGTTGTTTGTCTCTGTGTGGCCCTGAGATGGACTGGCGACCTGTCCAGGTTGTACGCTGCCTCTCGCCCAATGGCAGCTGGGAAAGGCCCCAGCCCCTGTGTGACCCTGAATTGGATTAAGCGGGTAGAGAAAATGGAAAGATGGATGGATGGACAGAACATATTCAAACAAATGTTGTTTGCACCTCTGTCACACCATGTGAATCTTAAAATCCTTAACACACAATTAATGTGGTCACAAACATGCAGAGGAGGCAGTGTTTGAACGGTAAGGTCTGCAAACAGGCAATTTGACATTTAACATTTATAGTCTCGCTTGGTTTTTTCCTGTCACTATACTAAGGTCTCATCATTTATGGATGGAAAAAAAAATCATCTTGAAGGTTTAGTCTTGTCAATCAAAGCCCCTTAAACAAATATGCACACTCCTCTTTACACCATCCTCATCCTTGTATCTGAAGGCACCAGCTGCACTGCATGTCCGCAGCTACGTAGCACCACCTCCATTCTCCCCTCCATACAATATGGTTCTATACACAGCACACCCGCCCTTTTTGTGACTGCATGATGCTCCACAATGCATCCCCGCAGCTCCCGTTCACACACAGTATGCATGGCAACAACCCAGTAGGCACCATTTAAAATAAATAAATGAAAATGAAAATGAAAAAAAAGCCCACCTTCTTTTATTCACAGTTTTAAGAGAATTTTACAGCAGGGATATTAAGGACAATGAAGCTACCATGTTATGTTGTTTCTATAGTTTTCAATTAAACAAAAACAAGAGATAACTATGTACTGACTATAACGAAGAAGTTTTCCTTGACTTTTAAGTGATTTACTCAGTAACGTATATTAGCATGTGTTGACACTGACTGTTGTAAGCAGAAGTGCTTATTATCTTGATACTTATTTTGAATTTATTTAAATTTGATTTAAAATTCCTTATGTAGATAGAAATGAACATGCAATGCCAAATAGTTGAAAACAGCATTATAGCATGTTTGTTCTAACTGTAAATGTGCTGCCATGCATGAGTAAATGCATCCACTGGGTGTGTATTAGCATAGCCTTTTAGCCATACTGACACTGATATGACAGCTCGGATTAAGAGGATCCAGCCTTCAGCATCTTCCCTGTCCACAGCACTTCTGTTTCTCGGTTCTCATATTGCCTTTAGCCTCAATGTTGGAGCAATGTAAAAGTAAAATTATTCTTATTGCTCTTCTTCTTTCTCTCTGTTACTGCAGAGCCTCCAGGTTTGTAAGAGGCAGGTTATTACATTTGAGTGGATTGAAACAACACCCTTAATATTTTCATCTGGCTGACAAATGAATTTCCAGCTTGTTTGGGCCTGGAAGGATATAGAAGTTTTGTTCCTTTTCACACACCCTAAAGGTCTGAAGTGGCTCTGAACGACCCGCATCAAAGCAGACACTCCAGCCCCACACTGGCACCGTTTGGCTTTGCGCCACTGCTCTATTACGCCTGGCATAACTTTTCAACACTGTCCATATTTTTTTAAGCGTTGCTGCTCCACACATACCCTTTATTTTATTTTTTTATTTTTTAGTCATATCCGGTCCATGCAAGTGCACTCCGGATCCCATCCCACAGCAGCTCTTCCTCTTTGGTACTTTAGCATTTTCTTTTTTGTTCTTTTTCTCCCGTTTTTATAGCTGTGCTGTCGCGTGTCGGGCATATTTGTAAAATGGATGAGGGAAGAATAAAGGATGAGAAATAACCGCGGCCATACAACATGCAGTCCTGTCGTTAGATACTGTCAGAAGTATCTATCCACACAGACGTTCAAACTGATGTCACAGTGGGGCTGAGACCTTTTATATATTTTTGTAATCATTGTATGATATAAATAGTTTTAGGAATGTAAAAGTTTTATTGTTTTTCTTTTAAACAGTGTTCAACAGTGCCACCTGTTGAGATAAACGGGTAGGCTATCCGCTATGAGCCTTCACTTGCAAAGTATCAGATATAGAGATATTATTGTAGGTTTAGGCTCTTTATAGACACGTAAAACAACTAATATATGGCAGCCTACCAACTATGTTAGTTGTTCTGCTATTTCAAGACATAATATCACTGAATAAAACATACATGTTTCAACTTATTAATTCAAAACTGCTACGATTAGATGTGTGCAGGCTGCAGCCTTTAAGTCTTTAAAAGTTATTCAGAAAAAGACACTAATGTGGCCTACTCTCATCCTCCCTTACTAGTAGATTTGTCCAACTGTAACACCACATGTTGGTGCTTTTGACAATTCAATTACAAAATACAGCCTTTAAAGGTGGGGTAGGGGATCTTTTTCTGGAACATTTTTTTACATATTGCTTGAAATACTCTTCACACCCCCATTGCAACCAATTAATTAAAAGTTTTGACACAAATATGAAAAGTTTTAGTGGCCTCTAGAACGTACAATCTAGGAAAAACAGTATATTCCCCCTCCTTCCCCCTGTGCGCGTACCCTGCTCCGTGAACGAATTACGCGTCCAGAAGCTTGGCAGGAAGCTAAACTAGAGCCAGCTTGGCTAGCACCTAGCATTGTTAAACGTATAGTTATCATATACTAAATACTAAATACGGCAACGATCGATGCTTGCTGTCAGAACAGCGCTCGTGCACCTTCGTGCTCGTGCGCGTTCATGTACTCTAGAGGCGTGCCTTCGGGGGGAAAGTGAAGAAAAGGGTTGGGAATATTTACCTGTGTATTTTCAAAATGCAGCTTCGCTGGACTCAAAATCCAGGATCTCCTACCCTACCTTTAAGTGTATATGATCATATTATATAGCAGCTGTTCAACGAAAATGGATTTGTGGTATACCAAAAAAAGAAAAAGTACATTATGGATGGAAGTACAAATATCAATTGTTCACACCAAAGCTTTCAGATGACTAAGTGATGCACATTACATTCTGACCTACATGTATGAGGACAATAGGAGCTGCAGAATAATGAATAAAAATACATCAGCTTGAGTGGTCAGACAAGTCTTCACTGCCTTGTAGGGTAAGATGAAATGAAGATGATAAATGATGATTTCAGTGGGCAGCCTGTTTTTGACCTTTCGTTCCTTATTTCTATTCAGCTGCAGCGGTGCCAGTGTAAAGGGTAAACATGATGACATTGAGCTGGAGGTGAAAGTTGTAATGATATTTTTTTATGTCAGGACATTTGGTATGAATTGTAGACATCTGAAACTGTTACTTTAATTGATATTCTCTCCCTTTCACTGCTAGACATTACATATGTTTTATTAGCCTGTCATTACAGCCGTTACTGCTTAAAAGAAAAGTCTATTTTTTAAGTTTTAATTTTGAAAAAGATGTTTTCTCCATCATGCATCTAACATCACGCTGTATATGTCCCCAGCAGCACAGATTTCATGATGTCTCAATTTTTAGTGTCGTCTGTATGACAGGAAAGTACGCTATGCTGAAGTCTGATATTTCTGATGTTGTTGATGGTTCAGACTCTTCTTATTCCTCTAACCTAAGAACTGAATGCAAGCAAGGCTTGGCCCACTCTTGATAAGTATAAATGTCTGCTAAGCTGGTTTAGTGTTGGCCTGTTGATTTTGCTGGGTACAGGTTTGTATGCATTCAGTGAACGAGTGCTAATCTGCCACACCAAACACCTTATCCCTCCGTATCCCAGCCCCCAGACTGTGCTACAACAGGGCTGTCGGTCCAAGTTTGTCTGCATATCAGAAGGAATTGCATTAGAATTATTACTGGCGTGACAACTGGCAACTGTTGGCTGATGTGATTATTGAACTAGAACTCTGCTGCACCTGCTCATTTTAAAGGAACATGGAACATTTTCGGTTCAACCTTCTTCAGTTTTTGTCCCACAACTAGTGCACGTCTCGACTAACGAGATCTTCTAAAAATGTCATCTGAGCAGGGCTGACAACACTGCATGTCTCCTGGCCAACCTTTAACACAAAGGGTGACAGTTGAAGGTTTTTGTCTCGGGAAAGTCATCAATGAAGAATGTTTTTAAAAAGTAAATTTTTAAGTTATGTAGTTCATCATTTGTTTTGTTTTTATTTATTGAGCGCTGTACTCCCTCCAGAGAAATGCTAAATACAGTATATAATCCGAACGAAGCCATTTAGCTTCTCCTGGTGGTGTCTTTGAACAAGAGGGTGAATATGAGGCTTCATTATTTGCTGTGCCCCTGACTAACCCCGAAAACTAAAGACCTTTTAATGTAGATGTAAACTCCCTGTGTATGCTGTTGAAACTGAAATCCGGTGGAGCCCAAGGGTGGAGGAGGGTGGGATGCTGGGAGGCAGTGAAAGGTGAATCAGCCTCCACCTTTGTTTCCAAGTGGCCCCGCTGGCTTTGTTTTGGAGCAGAATGAATTATTAACGGTGGCCTTCTGGTCATGTTTTTCATCAGTGTGTCCACCACAATGGTAAAGAGCACTGTGCTGAGAGATCTCCATTGACGGGCTCCGTTCATAGTGACAGCACCTGAACTGTTTTTAGTCTTTACTGTGTGTCTTATTTTTAGGTTTCCTGAGTGTCTGCTTACAGTGAATATTGTCTAATTTTGACTCAAACCCTAACGTACAGCAAAGCTGAAGCTTACTGGCTACCTTTTGCATTTCACCACAGCTTTGCTCCTTTTATTTGATATGTTTCATGACTTTTGCACTACTTCTTACCCAGAATACTTTATGGTTATATTATGAATTGCGTTTTATAAAAGGTGAGTGAATCATTGACTCATTCAACAATGGGAAGTAATACGTGTCATAAATGGCAGAAATCTCATTTATTTTTAAAATTGAATGCATTGAAATGCAATGAAAGTGATGTTTATGAATGGTAATGATTAACGTATTGTTGACAGCCTGTAAAGAAATATACTGAACAAAAACAGGAATCCATAGCTTAAGTTTCCTATATGTTTAAGAATATTGTCTGAAATAATGAATTCTTTGCTTGAAACTTTAGTCAAATCGAGCAGCTGTTGCCTTCACATTTGAGGACATGTCCATCATGTGGCTTGAATCATTAAAAAAACAACTTGTGTGTTTTAAAGAATAAGAAGAGAAAAAGATGAGGATAACATAAAGATGGTAAAAAAAAAAGGAATGACCACTTAAATTTAAAAAGAGATTCTGATAGCTGGAGCCATAATTTCGTTCGTGGTCGCCTGTGAATGACTCTTCCTCTGAAAGATACATCGGGTGTTCAAAAATGAGATTTTATTTTCATTTCCTAATTTTTGGTTCAGTAAAACTGGACACAGCTGGGTAAGGTATTAAGCTTCATAATATACAGTACTATACTGCTCTGTATTATTACAATTGCACTAATTGTAGTGCAACTCTACCATTCAGTTTTGTTTTTTTTAACGTTTTTGCTCTTTTTATCATCACCGTTCAATTTTTCTTTTTTCCAAACTCCTTACGAAGTATATAAAAGTCTGATAGCAATATTTGATATTTTGAACAAAGTTGTGTTGAATGTTTTTTTTCTTTTATTTATTTTTTGGCACGATTGTGCTGCCCACTCCTAGATACTTAAGTTTATTTCCATTAGCCCTTCTGCTTAGCCAATTTGCTGTCACTTGATCCTTTTTATCATCTGTCGGCCAGAGGATGCGCCCAACTGGCCGAAATGCCTGGCAACTGTAACCAAGGGGCAGACATGACTGTGCTAAGCTGTTGGTCGAATAAAGAATAAATAAAGTAACTAAAACAACTTAGGCTGGATTGTGACGATGATTTTCACAAGGATAAGTCATCCGAGATGTCAGACATTAAGAGGAATTCTTTCCCGCTCTCTTGTGATGTTTTCATGAAATATACATTTTGTTATTTTTTGCAGCTATGTTTTATCTCATTTTATGCACATTGGGCAAGGCTGGTGGCGATTATAAAACTAAGAGGAATGAATGGGACTGAAATAGAAGAAAAAAAAAGAGGCGGGTGAGATGGGGCGTATAGGGGTGGAGGTCTTTGGTTTAAAAAAAAAAAGAAATAAATGAAAATAGGCTGCGAGAGATAAGTGATATGTAAATAGGAAATGTATCCAAATTTCCCTCTGGGGGGGAAAAGCCAGTCTGAGACAGGATAATGTAGCAGGGAGCCTCAGGTGCAGCCGGGAGGGGAAGAAGCTGGGCGAGAAAGAAGGAGGAGGGTGTATGTGTGGAAAGAGAGAGACTTGAGTGTGCAAGCTAGAGAGATTGTGTGGCGAGGAAGGGAGGGAGGGAAGTGTAAGCCAGTCACAGCATCTCTCCTCACTGCACCAGGACTGAGGGACTCTTCGTCCCCTCGCTGCAGATTTAACTCATTTCCATCAGCGCAGTCATCTTTTTTTTTTTTTTTTTTTCCTCACTTGCTGCTTTGGACAGATGCATTGCATTTCCCTCTTTCTGTATGCCAGGATCTAAGGATTTATTTAGTAAAAAAAAAAAAAAAAACATTTTCCTGCTTGCCTGAGGTAAAAGGAGATATTTGCAAAGGACAGTGCTTAAAACTGGGACTCGACTGGGACTTGGGCTTTTCTTTATGCTGCTAGAGCGGATTCCTTTTGTTGCGTTGTCAGTGTTTCAGTCTGAGCGAATGACCTACTGAGAGAGGACTTAAAGGCAAGGCTATAGGATCCCATACATCTACAACTTGAATGCACTCTTTAAAGGACAAGTTATACAATGTACGATTGCATTAAGCACTTGAGGCGAAGGTATTAATCTGTGCCAACAGCTGCCAGTGCTTCAGAATGTCGCTAGGAAAATGCAAGTAACAAGTTCATGGGAAGAATGAGTGCATAGATGTTTTATCCCTAAACGCCTCTCTCCAAGTGTCTGCCACAGGATTGCCGAGGAGTCGAAGTGAGTGGAGCACTGAGTTAGTCAGTTGGCCTCACGTTGCTCCTGGAGAGTCCTTTCACCTGCCTGCATTGGAGTCAAACATTCCACGCTTTGATCAGCTGCTGAACATTTACATTTGTCTTGTGCAACTTGCAGTCCAAAACACTGAGAGGCAAGTTTACTCTTCTGGATTTAAAACTTTGGATAATTTTATCAGCGGGAGTAATTCAGAATTTTTTCTTTATTTATTTTCACCTCATTTTGCACGGGGATGCCTTGTAAACACATTTTCCCCCCACCGCCATGTGTGCTGAGAGCCATGACATTATCTCCTGCGGAGATCCCTGTGTTGTTCTAGCCTATGTCTGTGTTTTGATTCAGACAATAGCTGGGCATACATAGGCTCCAGACACTGACCAGAGGACCACCAAAATAAGGGAAGCCTGCTGTTACACAGTAAACACACGAGCACCCATGGCAAAGTGAAACTTTGGAATCTGCTCAAAAGATGATTCTTAAAAATTGGGTGTTAATGAAAACCTAGAGAGACTCTTTAGTGGTGGCCTCAAGTGTATTTTTGAGAGGTAACTGCACGCCGGAAATCCATCTCTTCTATAAGTTTGCAAATGGAGCCATATGCTGTTTGATTTCCTCTGAGGATCGGTGAAGTGAAGGGAGCATTGTACTCTGCTTTATGCTTTAACTTTGTGTGGTTTTCTCCCTCACTCCTGCGTTCTCTGCCCTTGTGAGGACAGCTTAAATCCCCAGCCTCCTGGTGGCAACTCTCATTAAAATCATGCGATGAGGCCACAGACTGGGAGAAAAAGCAGCAGGGAAACTTGCCTTTGGGATAGATGCTGGCAGCTGCACTAATGCTCCTCTGCTTTAGGTTTACTGAAGGAATAACTATTTTTTTTCTTTTCTCCACTCCTGATTTAGCCACCCACAACTGTCACTAACCATGTGTGATTGGAAAGGAGAGCTGAACGGCTTGTCCTATCCTCCTAGAGGCTGTATTGATTTTGCTCCAGTCAGTGTTCATTTGATTGAGACCCAGCTATGGGACAGTAAGGTGAGCAAGAGCATGAGTATGCTAGAGAGAATATTGAGCTTTGTGAACTGAAGGAGGCTGCAGACGCCTGGTGAGGAACCAAAGAGAGACAGGCAGTTCTTCAGTTTCAGCCTAGCCTCCTTATGGGTGACACTCAACGAACCTGACTCACCTTGTTAGCACCAAGAACAATGAACCAGTCTGAGCTGACAACAGACCCGATGCCAACTGCCAACAGCAGCCATGCAGACTTCTTTCCTGCCAGGGCATCCAATCACTCCTGTCCCCTGGGCTGGGGGTTGAAAGAACGCCCGGAGGCTTGCATTCTGGAGACTGCTGTCATAGTACTTCTGACAGTGCTCATTATTGCGGGGAATCTGACGGTGATTTTTGTGTTCCACTGTGCTCCTCTGCTGCACCATTACACCACCAGCTACTTCATCCAGACCATGGCTTATGCTGACTTGCTGGTGGGTCTTAGCTGCCTCGTGCCCACCTTGTCTTTGCTCCATTATCCAGCAGGTGTCCAGGAACCGATCACATGCCAGGTTTTCAGCTATGTGATCTCTGTTCTGAAGAGTGTCTCTATGGCTTGCTTGGCCTGCATCAGTGTGGACCGCTACTTGGCGATAACTAAACCACTATCATACAACCAGCTGGTGACACCCTGCCGGCTGCGAGGCTGCATCACCCTCATCTGGGTCTACTCGAGCCTGGTTTTCTTGCCCTCCTTCTTTGGCTGGGGTAAACCAGGATATCATGGGGATATATTCGAGTGGTGTGCTCACTCTTGGCCCACCTCTGCCCTCTTTACAGGCTTTGTGGTGTGTTCCCTTTATGCACCTGCTGCACTTGTGGTCTGTTTTACCTATTATCACATCTTTCGTATTTGCCAGCAACACAACAGGGAGATCAGTGAGCGGCGGGCACGCTTCCCCAGCCAGGAGATGGAGGCTGGTGAGGGGAATGGCGGTGGGAATCACGGAGGGCATGGACCAGATCGGCGCTATGCGATGGTACTCTTCCGCATCACTAGCGTTTTCTATATGCTTTGGCTCCCCTACATAATCTACTTTCTTCTAGAGAGCTCCCATGTGCTCGATAGTCCTGCCCTTTCCTTCGTCACCACCTGGCTGGCCATTAGCAACAGCTTTTGCAACTGTGTCATCTACAGCTTGTCCAATAGCGTGTTCCGCCTGGGCATGCGCAGGCTGTCACAGACTATGTGCTCCTTCAGCCATTGTGCTGCAGATGACAGGGATTTTGGGGAGCCTAAACCAAGGAAGAGGGCAAACTCGTGCTCCATCTGAAGTTAATACTTATGCAGGATGAGGATACTACTGTAAATCTGAATGTGTGACCTGAATTTTAAAAAGCTAAACAGCTAGTTCATTTGCAGCTAAACTGGTTGAACTGAAAATGCCTTCTATTGTATCAGCCTTTCAGTTGACACCAATGACAATTAACTGTTCGTTGAACTGCAAGTTTTCAGCGAGGTAGACAGCTAAATCTAATGAGAGACGTGCTCTCTGAGAGAACTTTTCCACCACGGTACTGCATAGGCTTTCTCAGCCTTTACATTCCATGGGATGATTTCAGCCAGGTCAGACTGAGTGGAAAGACGAAACTTTAAATTCCCAAAATATTTCGTTAGACATCACATGTTACCATGCTATTTCATTCTTGTTCAATTTTTATTTGTGGTTGTAAATTGAATCAACTGTTCACTGGATGTCTCCATAGTTTTTATGACTGTCATTTGTAATGTGCACTTAACTGTGCCAAAGCCTTGTTTAAAGGTTGTAAATGAATATTTAGAGTTTTTACACATTTAAACACGCACACAGTGACCATGACAACAGCTGCTGAATTCAGAAGGTGATATGGCCATGACTGTTTTCTTGAGGAAAGTGAGCAGTTTTTTTCTGCTCTTTATTTTACTTTACAGTAAAGGAATATATAAGAATTATATTTTTTTCTTCTTTCTGTTGATAATGATTAAGCCAACCATTGATCTGGTTTGCTTGTTGGAATTTTAGGGACGTGTACAATTGCAAAAAGTTATTTTAATGTAATACTCTATAGACAATTTTAGGGATTGTTTAAACCTACAATGACGTGAAATTAATTAAAAGAGTGACCAAATTAAATCCGCTTTTTTGTTCGTCTTAACTTGGGTATTAATCAGTGATGCACACAGCCAAATTTTCATTGAATTACTTTTCAGTTGTTTGCGAGTTATCTGCTGAATACGGTTGGTCGCCAGCTGATTGGTGTACCTTAACTGCAAAGCACCTAAATTTTGGATGAATTTTGATGAGTTTGTCTGACACTGAGGCCTCCGTATTCAGGGAACGGAACTGATGCTGGCCACAGATAACAATCCAACACAATATTTTTTCTTTTTTTTAGTTTAGCATTCCTGATGTGGCTGTGATATGAGTGTTCTACTCAGTTTGATGCATTAGTGCTCGTTACACCCACGTGTAACTTGCAAATAAATATTACTCCAATCTCTCCCTGTATATGGTGGGCCACCATGACTGTACTGTGAGCTCACATAGAACTGGCTGAATGAAATGGTGTTGGCTAATTATACATTTTCTATAATGATCTCTAGTGCAGAAAAGAAATATTTCATTTCAGTAACAAAAAACTTATTCCAGGAATTCTTATTCTGAGTCGCACCTTTTTGCTGCTTAACCCACCCACAACTGTGAGTAGACATGGAAAATGATAACCGTAAAAATCCATCCATCCATCCATTCATCCATTGTCTTCAGCTTATCTGAGGTCGGGCACCGTCGAAGTGCTGACCTGATTATGTAACCAGGTTTTTGGTGCTTTGTGTGACACAATTATCTTTGTCGAAGTTGGATTTTATTTCCAAGCAGCGGCGGACAGAGGCTCAGATTAATGTAATCTGATCCATCTTGAAGCCGCTGTGAGGTTAAAACTGGGCCGGTCTGAAATTACATGCTCGGTGTGTGAAAGATCAAGGCTATCAGAAGCTTATCTTGTCTTGGTTTGGCAACTTTCTGCTCAGACAATGCTCTTTTAATATCTCCATTTTTATCTCAGCTTTTCCAAATCTGTTGATGATGCATATGAAAGGCTGCTGCCCTCAAAGTACAGGCCTAAATGTCCAGGGGACTTAGAACTTGGTGTGCAGTTCTCTACCTCCAAAGTTACAGAAAACAAATGAGTTTAAGGGGAGAGAATATCTTCTATTTCTGTGCCAAGCAACAAAGGATACGGCTGCAGAGGGAACAAAGTTTTTGTTAGAATTAGAGTACTCAATTGTTGTCTTTTTATTAGCTATGGGTGATTAACTCTACTCCTCTAATTGATCAGTTTTTCTTTTTCTATTCTCTCCCAGCTTTGTGACTGAAACCAGTCTTGGGTATTTGCTTCATAAGCCTAGACCATAAATGTTGTTAAAGCAAGCTAAAGACTGCCTTTGGTAATTATTTTTTGCTCCATTCATTTCAGTCAGTTCACCTATAATCAAATACAATAATTGATTTAGCATTAAAACGGCTATGCTCTATAGTAACGACTTAGATCAGTTTTCCCTCTGTCTCACGGTGTAATGCTGCTCGTAGTGTAGATTTGTCCATTCCATCCTGTGATGGTAAACAATATTTTGTCTGTTATGTTTTAAAGCTGCATTAACTTAACTTTGTTTTTCTAACCTCTAAGGGCATGAAGACTTTCAGTCTTTTACTTATAATATATATATGATGTGTTAGAAAGCAGTTAGCTAGTTACACATCTAGACAAAACAGAGCTACAACATATGGGTGGGGTGTTCTTTCCCACTTGATGAATGTAAGTCCAGTATTGTTTTTAAACCCAGGTTTGGTAAGTGAGCATGGGCAGAAGAAATATATCTGTGTCGTTTGGTCAACAAGCTGGTCTGTCTTCATTGGCCTCTTGTTATGTAGACACCATAATTCATGTTTGTTTTGTTTTTTTCTTTTAAAGTTGGCTAATTTTGTTTGTTACCATTTGGTTCACAGAACTTGGATAACCAAATCATTGACACAAAATCACAAGTCTGAAATGCAGCTGTGGAAAGCAGCAAGGATGAGGGTTTCATTTCTGTTAAACATAATAGAGTTGACTCTGTGTTGCTATAAAGAACATATTGCTTTATGCAGCTTTAATGCATCTCAGACTCCTCTGTATATGTGCCTAAAGATGAGTTTGGTTGGGGGAAAAAGTAGTGGCGTCGTTAACATTACATGGACAGGCTGCATTTTTATGCCCTTTTTTTCCCCCTTGTTCCATCGTTGGACAAAAAAATAAGAGGAATTATAGAAAATTCTACAATTTTGCAACAGCAAAGATCAGCCGATCCTAACAGTTAAGTCAGCCATAGTCTGAGAGTGCAACTATAAAACGGAGCAAAAATGCACATTTTTTTCTGACCGATAATCGCACAAGCTCACACTCGGATGCCAAACCAAGACAACAGACCGGGTTTAAAATGCAACAGACATAAAAAAAAAAAAATCAGTTCCACTAGAGCGCTCCCACAATCTAAGCACCACTGAGCGGTTACCAGCACTGACCACAAACAAGCGGTTAGATTGCTAAGATATAAGTGATATTTGGCTTAAACAGCCTGCTGTATACACACTGCATTTTATGTTGCTTTAAGGTAAATGTGCATTTTGACCAGAAACTTAAGAAATTATTCTTTGATTAATTTACAATGTTTGCACTCCCAAATAAACTTTGATACGGTTACGGGGCCCAAAACAGTTTTAATTTTTAAGGAGTCTCTGGATTAATCCAATGGGTTTATTTATTCAAAAGAATTTGTTTGGTTAATTTGCATGAAATTATGACTGAGGATATTTAACAAATGTTCGTTTTAAAAAATACATCAGGCCCTCCAACGGTTCCCATCTGTTTGTAACACTGTACACAGTCAGCTGTTATTGGATTCTGTTTCTCATGACTTTGTGGTGAGTCCAGTTATCTTCACCAGAGCAAAGAATCAGTTAAGTCATTCATTGATCCGTCTGTCTGACTTCTGTGCACATGTTGCCTGGCGTCTACATCTGAAGAATGGCAGGAGACAGCAGATTCATCCAAACCTTTTGAATTCTCTTCTGTAGCCATATTACTTGGCACAAATGAGGAATACCAGAGGGTACAATGCTGCACAGCAAATACTCTAGTTCTAATATTTTTTTTTTTTATTTTTTTTTTATTATTATCTCAATAGGTTGTGTTTTTGGTACTTCTTTGGTGCATAGTGCAGTGGGGTTGTAGGTGAAATTCATAGGATCTTTACAGATCTTTACTATATAATCTTCACAACATGGTGAATGAAACAACGTATAATACAGAAAAAAATTGATGATAGCATAACTTAAGATAGTCAATTTGTTACAATATAATATAAAAGTTGGTATATTCCAACTTTTGTTGTCATAATTCTCCAGATTGCAGTTATTGGTCTGAAGTTGCATAAATATTCAATCCTTTGGTATCATTTTCTGTGACGGGTTATACACTGTTAAATGTGTGTCTTGACACAGGTTTAGAAAATCCAAAAGCCACTGATTTAATATTTAGAAGATAAAGTATTTGTGTCTGTGTTGCACTGACCAAGCTGAAGTGGTAAGAAATCGAAACTGTGTCTGGTTTCAAACAAGTCCTCTTACTTTGAAGTGCATTGATAGGACATTTAGAAGACACTAGGAATTTATTTATAAAGTTGTGTATAAACCTTTACACAGTATACTGTAAATGGGATTACTGTATGTAATGTCTGTGTAACTGTTTTTAATCTGCTGTAAACTCGCCTCCTCCCAAAATAGAAAAATAAACCTGACAAAATCTAACAGGTATTGTGCACCCATTTGTTTTGAACCAACCACTGTAGGCTGCTGATGTTTTGAGTAGGTGAGTGTCTTAAATTACACAATATCTATTTTTTTTATTTCAAAATTATGTCAAAGGCCACAATTTTGGTGTTGCTGCCAGCCTAATAAAGAGAAAAATAATAGATGTTCACATTCTGTGGAGTTGTTTTTGTGAATCGTGTGTTTTTATACATTCACTCACTGGTTAACTCACTGGTTAGCTCTCTCTATATATAAATATGTAGAGCTAGATTATAGAGAAAGTGAGAATCAGGATGCTTAAAAGAAGTCAAAGAAAGGTGGGAAGATTATTAGTGTCAGAACTAAAAGTGGGAAGGGGCAAGAGAGTAAGAGTGAGGATATGGAGGAATCATTAGGAGGATATAAGCAGTGTCATCCTCATTAGTAATACCCACTTTATCCTGCAGTGTCAGATGGGGGTTGGGAAGGGTGTATTCAGACCATTTAAGTGTTTTGTTAGAGCATCTTTGGCAGCACTGGCAGCCTCCAGTCCTCTTGGGAATGAACCTACAAGTCTTACACTTTTCATTTGGACGTTTCCCCACTCTTCTGTCCACAGCTGCTGAAACTTAACCAGGTTAACGTAATTTTCCCAAAGTCACTCTGGTGTTTTCTGAGAGACGTGCTTTATGTCATTATCTTGTTGAAATATGAACCTTTACTCAAGATTGCTGATGATTTTTCTGCATTTATTTTAACCTTTGAGTGGAGGGATGGTGTTTGTGAGTTGATCCTTACTGCCTGATCGGCTTCACGGGTGCTTTTGGGAATAGTGGCCAAATGATTCAAAATGTCATATCTGTGAAGATATCAGGTGCCTTTTTAAAAGATATATTTTCAATATGGTTTAGGATGCGTGCTGCACTGCTAGTTGGCTTGTTGGTTTCCTGTCTGAACAAGGCCCTGATTTTAAGTTGCTCAGTTTGCTGCAGCTTAAGTCTGTGACGTGAACTCAATTTGTAGAAGCTCATCATTCCCTTTCAGTTGAAGGGGAGTTTCACCAGAGCTTAGATGCAATTGCCATGGTTTTACATACATTATCGAAAAATGTTTGCATTTATGTTATTAAAGTACAGTGCTGTGACAAATGCTCAATACAGCAGAAGAGGTAGTTCTGTAACATAAAGCTATAGAACAGTTTTTATTTTTGTTTTTACTCAATTTATATGTTTTTATTTTTTATTTTTAAGACCAGACATATTTTTAAAAAGAGTTCTACTCTTATTGTTTTCTTCTTGTTTTCTGTATGAATGAGAGATGTCGATTTGGAACAGTATCTGTATTTGTTCTCTGAACAGAAAACAGTGTTTACGCTTAACATTTAGCTAAACCGAAAAGAGCAGCTCCCCAGTCCAGCCCAGCTCAATGTTCATGGCCAAGACGATATCAGGAATTCCCTTTCATTTCCACATATGGTGGCACTCGTCTAACTTCCTCGTTCTCTTTCCATCCTGCCACTTTCCTCCTTCCGTCCTGACTGAGAAAGGACCACCTGATCCTCTTTTGAGGTAGGGAAGTCATAATTGGAGAGGAAGCCTGTGCCCATCTTAGAGTGCTAATGGTGTAGCCTCGCGGCAGCCACCAAAAGCCTTTGATGGCATAACGAGGACACGCTCTTACACCCACACACCAACTCTCTCATACATCTTGCATGACTCTTTGAAAATGTGGGCTGCAGACTGTGGTCTGATAGCTGACAGGTGTACCCTTACTACACGAAGTTAAGCAGTTTTTAAACTGAGTTTAAGAAGGCAGAGGGTAAGGTCGTGTCATCATTTCATTACGTCTCATTATATTAGAGCTATACATATTTTTGAATAACTTTGCGTGAAAGGTTGGGAGGAAAAAGATAGTAACTTTTGAGAGAGATAAGTGTGTCATAATGTGTGAAAACCCATTAGAATATCTAAACTTTGTCTGAAATCACAAGCATACATCTACGCATTCACCGCTGTGATACAGAATGAAGAATTGACGTTATCATGTTGGGTTTTTCTCTGAATCACCCTGAGATTACATAAATTGTCATTTTGGCATTTAACAAATAGGATTTTAACCATTGCTTTAATGCATTTATACAGTCCTTCCATGGTTTGATTCGCTGTCCTTGTTTCATTAGACATGGCGGACAACAGTATATGATAATGTGACCCTTTGTGTCAGCTGTAGAACTGCTTGATAATATTTATGCAGCCATTGATGGTGGAAGCAAATGAATGATGCTGCAGAAAGTACGTACACTGTCATCGGAATATTGCAAGAGCCTCTCAGCAGAGCATAGAGAGGGAATATGACATTATAATAACAGTGGTGTCCTGGTAATTGCCCTGGCAACAAAACGGCAGCTAGCTCAATCTCCATTGAGAAGTGGAATCTTGTCAAAGAGCTCCAGAGCAATAAACGAAATATTTACCTGCCCACTCACTGCAGAATGACCTGGATTCCAACATTGGAAAATATCTAAAATGTGGAATCCCTCGCAGTCTCCATCAGCTGCTTTTGAGTTCAGTACTTCCATTTCACCTTTGGACCTGATGATTGCCTTTGGTGGACTTCCTATCCATCAGTGGCCACTTAACTACATTAAGAGCTTTCTATCTCTTGTAAGTGCTCGACTCTCCCAAATGTGCCTGTTAGTTTCAGCATTCTTCTCTCATGTTGAGCCTGCAGTGTTTGCCTTGTGGTTCTTTTTGTCTTTGTTGCATCATTGCTCTTTCTTTTTGTCTAGAGTCAGACTTACTTTTTGTCTCAAAAGTCACTTTATGAAATCCACCACTTCTATGGCTGGCAGCAATGATGAAAACCACAGCAGCTGTTTTTTTTTCCTCTCTGCTTAAATCTAGTAAGGAATAGTTGTTTGTAATGTTTCTCTGGGCTTTTCGTACATATGCTTTGAGCAAATTAAAATGTAAGTCAAAAGAGGCCATTTTGTTCCATCAGAAGTACTTGTTGGATAGTCCAACACTTTAAAAGCCTATCCAGAATCTGTTAACTTTTCACAAGACAGTGCGATGCTTTAAATACTTCCCTGTGAGACTGTCTGGTAATGGCTGCCGTTATCCCCGTGATTAAATGTTTTATCACATCATGCTGCTCTGTGTGACAGCCTGCCTTTTCATGAGGCTGTCAAGCGTGACCATTGCGAACATTCATTATCATTCTTGCAGGGCTGAAATTAAAGCATTAGCATGCCTTTACATCGTGAGAGGGACAGCTTCCTTCTAATGTGACTTTTTATCCACTAAAAAGTGAAGGTAAATGTTCATGGTAGTCACGTTGCTAGGACACTCAAGGGGTGTTGGCTAGGGAATGCCTTGTATCATAAATAATACAGATGCTCATGAATGTAGTAATAAATAAAGTGTGTGTGTGTGGGTGTGCGTCCTATAACAGGACCCAGCTGGCAGCCTTTTGTGCCGTGACTGTTGGAAGTTTGTGTGCTCACAGCCTTTTAGCATCACATACACATGCTAACAGAGACTTAATGAAAACCTCCAGAGAACCTTTGTCATTTGATGGGTTAGATGCACAAAAATACAAGGAAAACTACATTTATTTAGAAAAAGCATTGTATATAAAAAATATATAGATAAGTAAGAATAAAAAGTTTTTGTGAATCCATTTAATTTCCTTTAAAGATTTTAAATGGGGGGCTGGCATTGGCCCTTGTTAGCCTTGTTAACCTAATCTTCAATAGACCACAAAAAAGCACAACCATTGCTGAAGAGCTTTTATTTTCAAAAAGTCCGTAGGTAACTTGATATGTCATGAAATAAAAAACAGCTGCAGTGTTTAACAGTGAAAAATGTTGATTTAGTCTTTGAGTCCAAATGGATATATATTGTATTTACAGAAGTGAGTTTCAGTTGAAAATTAAACGTGGATTATTATCACCCGCGTTTAAGCACTTTAAGCACGCTACAGAAGCTCATTATAAAGAGGAAAAAAGAAATTCATCACTAATTTAGTTAATTATTACCAAGTCAGTAACTGGATTAAGAAATTTGAAAAAGAAAAAAAGGATATTGGAGAGGTTGAGTTTTTCAGGTGAAACTGTTGTTGTTCACCGGTAAACATCCCCCAGCCTTTGTTTGTTTGAGTTGGTTTATTCAGAGGTATAGGAATATTTAGGTCATTTATATACAAATAACTTCTAAAGCAATTTGGATCTTTTTATATCCCCTGTGGGAAGGTAATAGATCTGTTCCCCCTCTCTCAAGCTGTGAACACTGTGAGACAACTGGGCTGACCACAACCTCCACTTTTTGGGCAACGGAAATCTTTTTCAGACTTGTCTCTTTGCAATTCTAAAGAAAGATCTTTTTGCTGCTTTTTTCTATAAATTTTTGTCTTTCTCATTTTGTAAAATTTGATTCAGTATAAGGTTCACATAATTTATTGTTTTAGCATTTGATACAAAAACAAGACAGCCACACGCGCCTTAATAAACACTAAAGAAGAAATTTGTTATCATTGTTGGCCTCCCTGCCGACCTCAGCTACTGATGCTCTGCCAGCAGACACACAGCCAGCTTATCTCATTCTCTCTCACGGTAGTTTGTCTGAATTAAATACCAGAAGACAGTCAAATGACCCCCTGGGCTCCTCAGCATATCTCAGCACTCTTCTTACCTGCCCTCTTTTTGTCTTTCTAACCCGAGGCTGTATTTCTCATATGTCTAGACCTGCCTGTATTTGGCACTTACTTATGGTCAGCTGCTGGGATGGTCCAGCAGCTCATTGTAAGCAGGTGTTGATGCAGATACTTATTCTATTGGGGCGTTTAGTTTAGTAAGGGTGAAAGGACCTGAATAGAGGGAAAAAGAAAATATGAAGCAGGTCTGGTGGACTGTGTGACTGGTGTCTCATTAGAGTCTCTCTGTCAGTAATTGGATTTGTCAGTCACTCATTAGCTTAGTTCAGTAATTGTTATGTCTCTCTGTGGGAAACCGAGCAGGAGAAAAACATTCAGCAAAGGTGCAGCCTGAGGTGAAGGGCATGTTCCCACACCTGGTTATCTACCTTCGGGGTCATAGTGCTGGCTTTCACAACTCCATGAAGATAACCATAGACTGTATGAAAGAAGAGGGCCAAGCCAACATAAGATCCCCTGTTTGTTTTGATGCCTTGAGTCATTTTGTAATAGATCTCAATTACAATATTTATCTGAATGCTAACTGTCATCCTTTCTCTGGTTAAAAACATTTGGGGTTACATGCAGCATTTTTTCATTGCAAAAAAAGGAAAAAAATAAAAATGGATGTCAGAATCCCTTGAGGAAACTGATTTAAAGAAGCTAAGCTAAACTATCCAATTAATTTATTACTTGACTAGAAGTAAATCACAACAAAGTGCATGCAAATTAGTGATATAACAGTCTTCGAATACATTGCACATTTATTTATTCTATAGCTCTCAAAGCAAGCTAAACTGAAACTGTCACTGGCATAGTCCATAAAATGTTTAAAGGGGATAGAGAATCAAAATCGTCTTTTTCACGTTTTTGGTGTTAGTTCTGAGTCTCCCCGCTGTGGGGAGTACACACGAAGTGCCAGCAAGTGTCAGAACCTCTGTTTCAAGTACTCCCCCTTTTTTGAATAGCCCCCAGAATATCCCCCAATCCGTTTTTGTGAAAAAGTGACGTCACTTTTTCAGCAATCGCTCCCCCCACACCCAAGTCCACAGCCACCCCGTTTCAGACACGCCCCGTCGGCGAGAAACAGGAACTGGTGAGCCTTCCAAGGCTGTGAAAGCGGACTACGATCGTTATATATTCTTCCCCCGGAAAGCAATGTTCGCGATCAATGGCTTTTATTTATTTTTAACAGCATCCCCTGTACATACAACCGCCGACTTTTCCTTTGCGCTGCGCATTTCACGGAGTACAGTTTCACAAACCTTGCACGATTCCGAGCAGCTCAGTAGATGGTCAGTGCCGACAGGGACAGACACAGACTGCAGCGAGCTGTGCGCTCCGCTGAGAAGGTGATCGGCTGCACGTCTCCAGGACTATGGGGCAGCAGGTCGGATCACAGCTGACCCTTCTCTATTTGCACCACTCCCCTCGGGCAGGAAGCTTCGGTCCATTCGGACCAGAACCTTCTGTCACAAAAACAGTTTTTCCCCCTTGCAGTTGGACTTATGAACACTTCATAATCACCTCATAACCTGCCCCAGTCACTTTACCATCATTAAAATTGCACTAATGAAGCTGCACTGTTGTTGCTCTGTATATTGGATACTGTGTATTGTTGTACACACCTTGTACATTTTATATTCATATATTTTTATTCTTTATTTTTTATTATTATTATATCCTATGTTACATGTTTGCACCTTACGCCGCAGCAAATTCCTAGTTAGTGAACACTGTTCACTAACAATGGCACTAAAACGAATTCTGATTCTGATGAGCTTTCTTTCCAGTCAGTGTATTACTCTATAGCTCTGTTGTCAGTGAGAGCAAGGGCAGCCAATCAAGCAACGGCAACCGAATAGCACCAACACCTACCTGCATTTCATAATGAGGTTGCCAGATAAGCTCTGAAACGACGCCAATAAGGGAAAAAGACGCATTCTAAACCCAGCATAGTAACAGCTGTTTCAGAGAGCCTTTTAGGGAGGTTCTGAGCCATTACAGACCCAACCAATTTTTTGGGGGCTACATATCACATCACAGAACAAGGATTAATGCCCCATTCAACCATTCTCTGTCACCTTTAAGACTTGATATTTAGTGAGCGGTACTGTTCCCTGCCATCATGGGGCATGAATGTGGATGAATTGTCACCCATCTGTTATTTATGGTTAGAACTGGAGCTCCTCTAATGTATCTCTAGTTGAAGAAACTGTGTTTCAGAGCACTAATAATGAAGTTGTGAAGAAATAGAAATTATTAAAAAAATTAAATAACTACTGGCCCCAAAATAACATCTGCTTCTTTGTTCTCTCGTGTGTGCTTTAATTTTGAAGATATACGATTAGGAAGCCTGCAACCATATGTGTTGGTGTATATGTGCCTTATCTGCATTTTGGTTCTGGAAATGCTTTATCTTTCAGATCAAGTAATGAATAGATTGAAATGCCCACAAAACACATTCAGACACAACAAATCGCCCAGCTTTGTACACATGGATCTCCTTGTTTTCTCTCATGGACCCACTTAGTGTCTGACCCTCCACTTCACCTCTGTCAGCCCCCTGGGGTTCATTGTCCCCATAAAACAGAGATTCAGCTCATACCCTCCAGTAAAAACAGCAATACACTGAAAATGTCAGAGACCTGGGGGGGTGCACTTTATCCACTGACCTCTGTCTCCGTCTGTGTATGTTTTTCTATGTCTGCGTCTGTGTGTGTCGGTTAGAAGCGATAGGGATAGGTGGGCATGTCTTCTTGCTTCAGCACCAGTTTTTTTTTTTTTTTTTTATACATAGGTCTGTTGAGTATTTCATGTTTTGCACGTTGGTTACAGGAAGCTGTCGATATGTATCAAAGACACTTTACAATTACAGCTCCTTTGCCTTAGTCATTAACCATAAGAATGCATGCAAATACTGTAGATCACATGAAAAATGACAAGGGGCTGGCATAAATGCTGGAAAAAAGGAAATGATGCAGAGAGGGACACAGACTCATTCTAAAAACTGCTTTGTGAGATAAGTTGGTAATGTAACTTGTCATTTTGTCAGATGAGCTTTCTGATATGGAATAAATGCCTCCAGGACCTCCCTGAATCTGAGCGTCTCATCAACTAATCACCTCACGATTACACACTTCTACTCTTATAAGACTAAACAAGAAAATTTCTAGTGATCAATTGACTCTTAAGCAATTCTTAACTAAAGTAGAGAAGGTCCACAGAAACATTTTTGATCAAGACAAATGCAACACCTTCGTTCCCCTTTTAGTTCGCTGTTACGTGAGCTGGTCACTCATTTGACTGCAAGCAAAATGAGGAATTTTGCTCTATCGGGTTCTGTCTGAGCAATTTGTTGTGCTGCCAACCTGGCTATTTGAAATGCAGAACCAGTAAGACTATTAAAATGCCATGGCAGCGATACAGAGACAGACAAATGTGCAATCTGCCAGATGGGCCAGCTGTTGAACCCCGCACCGCCACCCACTGTCAAACCTCCAGGGAAGGCTACAGAAACTTCCTCGCCGGTAACCGAGGACAAAGGTCTCAGGGGGAGCTGGTTTTTAATTACCTCGCCATGTCCTCTGAATATCACACTAATACATTATCTCACTGCAGCGCCACAGAAATAACAAGCAATGAGGAGTGTTTATGGGAACCAGGTGAGTGCAGAGAGGTAGCTTCATTATTACATCTCTATTTTAATATGGTGTACACACTTTGAGATCTGGCACCTTTCTTTAGAATATTCATATTTGTTTTAAATAGATCTATTTTTATACAGATAATCTGAATTCTGATTTCAGGCATTATGGAAGATTTTTCTTTTTTCAAACCTTGCGTGTCACTGCTCTGATTTCCCTTACAGGGACTTAAGGGCTTAATCAGATTTTGAGTTGATCGTCTGACAAGAGAGCCATGCATATACTTCGTCAATGCCCCGTGGGTTTTCTTCAAACTGTGTGTTGTTTGTTTTTTTTAATTGAAGTCAGAAAGAGCCTCCGCTGAAATTAATGGCAAGCCTCTCACCTGCTTAGAAAGCATTTCACATTCGCTGAGCATGCATTTGCCCACATTTTTCCACAATAACACATCGACCGAAGGCAACCTCACCAGTCAATCAGGACATTTTGCAACTAAGCAGCTGCTCTGTACAAGGCCTTTTTAAAAAGAAGCTGAAACTTTATGAAGTGGAAATGTACAGAATGCACTAATTCACTATTAATTTCAACCCAATATATGACTGAAAATAACTGATCAAAATAACTATAATAAGATATTCCCAGTGTTACATATCGTTGTCCTCTGGGCCATTTTCCAGCTCACACTGTTGTCATGTAATAACAAATTTATTGCACTGTCCTCAATATGCTTTCAGTCTGGTGTAAGGTAACACAGTTTTATTTTAAGCTAGCTACAATCAAAATTTGACATTTTACATCCTATTTTCACCGAACCCATGTGTTTGTGCAGCTTGTACACGTGGCTGCATATGACCTTGTTACTGTGTATCTCGTGCTCTTTCACATTAGTTAGACATAATGTTTGTGCACAAACTTTGGAAAAAAAGATTTCATAAAATGTTTTTTCTTGTCATCAAGTGCGGTATAATGAAAGCGAGCTTGCACCATTGCTGTAACATCTACTCCAACTGATTTCTTTTCTCATACACACGAACACCACCCCCTTGTAAAGTATTTGTCACTTTCAATACTGTCTTTCTATTGAATGAGCTGCCACTTATCCAAAAGACAGAGGCCCGCTCATATTGTAGCTGTCAGTCATACAGGCACCACTCTCACCAAGCTCTTTCCTTGCATTCCCCTGCAATTACTTTTACGTCTGCCTGTTTAAGTTGTTTTTCCATCCCTTCATATTTGTACTTCAGTTTCTCTGAACTGTGCTTTGTCTCGTTTTGACAGCCAGTTGTTTTTTCTGATTTAGATCCTACTTATTCTTTTAATATAAGTTAAGTAAGCATAACCGGTGTAGACCAGTCCTTTCACTTCATGACAACTCTGACCTGGACGAGTTTCTTGGTTCAGCCGTGCAACAGGCTCCTGAACTCAAAATGGTGCTGGTAGCTCACAACAACTGTTCTCTAACATAGCTTACAATGCACCACTGCTCACTCAAGCTGTAGCTAGGCCTAGATATGGCAGCACTTAATTTTTCTTCCTCATTCCCGTCAGAGAAATACTGTCAAGATGCATTGAGTTTATTTAATCGACCCATCCTTCTTCTGTGGTGAGAAGGGTGAGAGAAAGAAGCTCTCTTGCCAGTAATGGGATCAGTAACTCGATTTGACAGTTTATGGAGATGATTAACACATAAACAGTGTTGTCCTGATTTTCATCATTGGCCTTAGGGTTGTTTTGCAGTTACACATGCTCGTGTGCTCGATGAGAACCTGTTTACAGTTGGTGCTAACGGTTCATTTTAGTGAAATGGTGCTCATATCTGTTGAAAATGGATGCTTTTATACCTCATTAATGGTAAGCTTTTAGAAAGAATTGAACAATTGAATTTTGACTTAATGAAAATTATTGGATGTGTATGTATTAACATGCTCACTCGCTATAGTTGGGAAAAACCTGTGTTCGGCAAATGGTGCAGCTGCCTATTGTTAGTGTAATTCTTGATGCAGCAATTCAGCAGGTGTCAAGCTGAGTGGATTCAGCAGAACTGCACTGTCAATTTCCCCATTTGTTTGGGAGAAAGCCAGTGTTTCCCAACAATTAACATGGTTGTCTTCACAGGGTTGCTCCATCTTTAATTATTCTGTCCACACGTCCTGACTTGAGACCAAGTAATGTGTTTTCAGGTTGCTCCTCGCAGTTTTAACACCAGCAGTATCATCTCTGATTTGCTGGGCTGTCACTTCAGGGCTCTGAGCGTTCAGCTGTTTAAATGGGCATATTTCGCTCCTGCCTCATCATTTTAGGAAAGCGTGGCTGCTTCTCGCACTAGCCAGCACCCGTGGGCCCCTTCTACACCCGAGAGTTACATAATACTGTCAGAAGAGAAGGGTGACTTGAGAGCTTACTGCTCTCTCTAAAGCTGTGCAGTTAAGTGATGGATGGAGCTTCTTCTAAGATTCTGCTTTTTCATTTGTTCCTTCAGGACACTTGACTGCTAATTCTAACCAAAGTGCCTGCAAATGTTAAAGTGGTAAGGTGGTTCATTATCTTACGCAAAGACTGTTTGTCAGGATAAACATGGTGTTTATGGACATACTGACAAATGCTTCTATCGCTAATTATCTCATGTAATAAGCTCCTGCAGTAAAGCGTACAAAAAGAAGGACCTTCATCAAATATCAGCTAGCTTCAGGTGAGGGGCCAGTGGCCCCGATGGTCGCCGTGTTTCATGATTCCCTCCTACAGTGACGGGGGGCCGGGGGGTGGGCTGAGAGCTAACAAGACAAAAAATGAGAGGACAGGCAAGCATCACACATGATGCAGGAAAACTGGTGTCAGCGGAGTTTCTCCAGCTTCCTAATTAACTGTTTTTATCGTGACATGACAGGTGTTTGCTCTTGTTGCCTTCAAGTATAGTATAAATGAAGGCGCAGTTCCCAAGGCGGTGATTAACATTTCAAGCATCCCCCATTAATCTTCTGCCCTTTTACTTTTTTCCTCTTTTATGCAGGAGAAGCGGTTTAGTTTCAGCTGAAGCCCACTGCTTTAATATGTTAAGCCAAAGAAATTCTTGAACAAATTTTTATTTCCTAATCTGAGACTTGCAGACACACTTAGTTAATTGAAAGACTTTTTTTACTCACATATTTTGGCATTATTGTTATTCTGTTTGAATTGACCTGTTACACCTTTTTTGATCTAGATCTACGTGTATTTTATGGATCTCCCGAATCTCCAAAGCATTTTTTCAGCCCTGATCTAATATACTCTCTTATACTTTATACTTTGACTTTTATTACCTAATCCATACCTATCATGTGCATGTTTTTATGGCTTGACCACATGTCCATGAGTGTTTTTCTTCTGCATAGCAGCACTATGTCTCTACAGGTCTTGTGTAAAGGACGGCCGTTTGATGGTATTTTTTTAACAGGTGGTTGCCTCTACCAGTTAGGCCTTGTCTGTTAGATGAAATGCTGTTGAAGGTGGAGTGCAGCACTGGACACATCAGCAGTTTTTTATTTTTAGCTGCCAGTGTTAAGTATGTAACCTGTTGGTAAGATCTGAGTAATGGTCTGTCTTCCCAACAAGCCCCCAGGCTACAATTAGAGGAAACCTCTTGTTCCCCTCTGTGTACATATCTCACTCCCTTCTCTTTTATCTCTCCATTTCTTAACTTCTGCCTCAATCTGTCTCTTCCTCTGTTTATCTGCCTTGATTTCTCCTCGTCTTGCCCTTACCGTCAGTCAGTCAGTTTAGAAGCCACCAGGGGAAAAGTCTGACAGGTACACACAATGCTGTAGTATGCGCATACAAGAATACACACACACACACACACACAAACTGACAGTACATTTGATTCAGACTGATGGTGGATAGTGTTGATGGATGTAACCTCTCTGCCTGTGCTAATGCGTTTTTAATCCCCTCGTATTAATTGTGTCATCTGTGAAATGCAGTTTCTGTGTGGATGAGTAATAGGCCGGCTCCTTGATGTGCTTGTGAAAGGGTGAATTGTATGCATTTCGGTTTTAGTTTTACTTTGCATTTTCAGACTGATGAAGTGATTAGTGCTTTATTGTAAGTAAAAGCTGATTATTTGCTTCTTTTGGTGTGCTCGAATGAACACTGACATTTTTGTACTTTTATGACATTTACTTTCATGAATTTGTGCTTTCATTTGCTACATGTGGCCCCACATAACCACAGAACGTAGTAATATTTCTGGTGTATACAGGTTTACTATCTGTCTTCTAACTCCGATAGAGCACCTTAATAAAATCTGCATGGCTGCTTCTGCCAGTTGAGAAGGATCCAACAATCCTTGTTGTGTTAATGTACAGCCTATCCTTCCTTCCATATTTTTGGATTATTGGAGGATTACCCTCAGTCAAGAATAGCCTTGTCTTTTCTTCAGATGTGGTGCTGTGTCTCCTATCCTGGTCTTATCACAACCGCAGATCCTCTGTCCTTCTGTTACCCCTGCCTGGAAGCTAACAATCACTAACAGCCATCTGGATCCCTCTGACTGTTTTATTCAGTTTATTTTCTATTTTTAATTCATTTGTGTCAGATAAAGAGAAATATTCAGGTGGGACACCCTCTGGTTGATGGTGATAGTGGTGGTGCTGATGCTAAATTCATCACTTATATCTGTGCCACATTCAGTAAGCAGCCCTGCTCCAATACCTGTTTGCAAAATACAGAGCGCCATAGGACCGCAGAGTTTCACCACTGTTAATATAACTAATGCAAGCGTAGGGTATGAAATCCATTATAGCCGCCAGCAATGGGAGAAATGAGCGGATCTGTCCTCATTAGCTGAGTAAGTACCTGCCATTTTTCAGTGCAAGAAATAATGGTGAAATCTCTTGAGCCTATTTTAGGCTCTAATTGTACTCTAAGGTCAAAGTTTGTTGAACTCGAGTAAATTAAGTTTGTTTTGTTCTGTACGATAATGTGCGTTAGTGAAACTGAATGGGGTGCTGTCATTAAATGATGCTGCTTATGAGGGTCCGGTTTCTTTAGAATTCCTCATCCTCCCTGCAGGTATCAAAGATCTGCAAACGTCAGCTTATGCTTGCATACACGCATATAAGCTCCAAAGAAGTGACTTAGATAGAAACTATTCTTCCAATGCACTTTTGGCAAGTGAAGCTAAACACTACTCTGCTTAGATCAATAGTATGTTTAAGTTTAAGTCCACTAAATTTAAAGCTATGAGGTAATGAGGGCAAAGACAACAGTAACTGTAGCTTTTTTCCACTCGACGTTTGACAAGCTCGGTTCAGGGTCTTACAACTTACCTTTCCTAAGCGTCTGTGTTGCAAGTTGATCTGTCACTGCAAGAGAGTAAACTGGTGCATGAAATATACTGTCAGAGAGAAAGCTTTGCTTATAAGACTGCACACTGACGGGCTTAAAAAGCCTCATATGTTTGCTCTCCGAATTTAAAATGAGAAGATATTAGGGAAATACTTTGGACACGTGGATGTTGAAAGTGGTGGGAAAAGGAAGTGAAAGAGGAATGGAGAGACGAAGCAGTTGAAGTTATTGTATAGTAGGGGATAAAAGTAGAAAATAGGGGAGTATGGAAGTGGAAAAGACTAAATATAAGCAAGAAAAGGGAACAAAGGAGCTGCGAGCAAAGAATTCAAGGAGAAATGTGCAGGAGGAAATTATAGAGAAGAGGAGGAAGGGATAAAACACGTGAAGGAAGGGGATTAGGCAGCGTAGAGGACATCCTCTCCTATATTTTGGTGTTTTTGAATAATGAGGCTGTTAATTAGCAGAGACATCCATGGTTTATTAAATCAAAGTGTTTACAACTTTCACTGCCTAGCAGATTTTTGCAGGTCCTCCCTGATGTGCCATGGTATTTACAGTGCCACGAATGTGTTTGTCATGATGGTGTAGTTAAAGAAAAGTAGTCCATTAATCATTAGTCTCTAATTATTTTTACCAGTGAAGCCATTACTCAGAGTTTAAAAAAAACAAAAAAACCTTTGTGCACTTGTCCTCTAGAAAATAACAAAGTGTAAATACTTGGTGCTTCTTGCTTTCTTTTTCAGGGAACAGTAGAAGGGAACTTTCAGAAAGGATGTGGCGTTTCACGCTTTAGGATGATGGTTTTTAAGGCAAATGTAATTTCTCTGAAACATCCTCCCACCATTGCTCTGATAGTTAAGGCTTTGCCCTCCCTCCCACATTTACTTCAACCTGAGAGACAAAAAACATGGTAGAAACGGCAGAAAGCTGGTTAATTTGTCTCACTATTGTCTATGATGGATTGTAACGGTAAATCTCCTCTCGCTATTTGAGTTAAATCTTTTTTCAAACTTTAAACTGAAGACTGAGAGCTTTCACCCATGCTTCCTTGACCTGGAGCCATGCAACAGATGGCCACGGTGAAACTTCTGCACCGCGTTGAAGTTGTGTTGTACAGGGTGGGCTGGGACCGGAATGCAAAGGGAGTCTCTTGAGGCCTCGGGGCAGGCTGTTTGGAGTTCTGTTGTCCAGTGGCCTGCTGCAGTGGACCAGGGAAATGACAAGCGGCGCAGGCTACGGTGACACAGCGCTCCTCAGAGACCTGCACGGAGCCCAGGGGAGGCTGACGGGGCATTGGCAGCTGTTGCTGTCCCCTCTCGTCCCATCTCCAGTGCTTTGGACACGGACTGCTCGACAGTAATGCTGTAGGTTGGAGTATAAATATATATTGTGAAGTTTTTTTTGTAGTCATGTTAACAAAAGGGAAAATAATCTCTCTCTTTTTTTTTTCTTTTTTTTTTTTTTTTAAATGGCATCCAATCTGTTAAAGTTCTAGTTTTTAAGTATATTAAAAAATGGACTGTTGACTGTGGCAGGGCATGCTGTTCTGAGGATTCCTTTTTCAATTGTCGTTTTAAAAAGGGAAGCAAAAAAGAATCCATTAAAATCGAGGCCGAGGCTCTTGTGGTGATTGGCACTGAGACATTGTTGGTTTGATCTTTAGGGTCCCAGGGGTTTTGGACTTTGACCATCAGGGGTCAGGATTGTTCTGCTGCTTCCCGCGGAATGCTAGCTGCGATTTGCATCTTAGAAATTTGGAAGCTGTGTTAATTACTTAGAATCTCATCTTGCTCTCCAAGTTGTTCCTGAGCAGTTTTAGCGGCATGGCAGGGCGCGCGCGCGGTCCTGCTGGGTGAGGGCTCTGCTGCTCAGGAGAAAAGTTGTTGTCAATGCCAGAGCTCGAGGTTTTCCCAGGAAAACATTTCATTGTAATGAAATGATCTGGTGTTCTCCGTTTTCCCTGTCAGTGGTTTTGATGTTGTGTCTGATCACTGTAAGTAGTTTTGTCACCTAAAACAAAGCAGCGCAGAAACTCCACATTTCGAAGAAGTCAAAACTGTGGAATGTTACAGTTATTATTAATCCATTGGCAAAGTATTTTCAGTATTCATCATTAAGAAACACATCCAAATGTTGTAAATATTTGACATATCTACTATAAATATAACTAACATCCCATATTGAAACTTAGTTTTGCTGTCAGGCTTATAAAAAAATCACGATCACATGTAGAGGAAAAAAAACAAAAACTGCCTTAATTCCTGAAGAGCTGCATCTGTTGTTTTGTGTAATACAGGCACAATGTATGACAGTTTTTCCAATTCCAACACATAAAGCAGAACGACACACCACCTCTTCACTACAAATCTCATTAAGGCATTACACACAGTTGTGCCAGCAGCTTCTGCCAAACCCTTTGGTGTGTGTGCGGTGAAGCATTTAAACCTCATAAATTTTATTTAAACAAATTAAGTATATTGTAAGGAAATGGCAATATTCTAAACAAGGAATTATATTTAGCTAACCAAAATTGTAATATAGTACTGTAGTAATAGATGGAATGTGTGCATAATTAAGTTTGTTGGGATTTCATACACTTCAGGACCATCTTAATTTTCAACAACAATGTGACATGAATTGGTTGGATCCAATTCAAGCCTTACTATTAATAGATTTCAATATTTTTCAATTTTTCTTTTTCTTTTACATATACACGACTTCCTTTTTGATGTAGAGGATTTGTAGGAAAAGGTCATCAGCCAGACTTCAGCTAATCTATGGATTTACATCACGAGGTAATGATAATTTCAATCACTGGGTTGCCAAGAAACCCCAAAAGGGTATGTTGTCTTGTATTGTGCTGTCACCTTATTTCTAAGGTTTGACCGTCACAGCAACATTTCAGTTTCTGAGCATTGATGGACGACCAGTTAAGGAACTTTCAGGGAGTTCTTATTGTGTGGGGATTTTGGGCTCTCATGACCAGTTCCTTTTTACCACCTGCAGTGTTTTCCACAAATGTCTGCCAGTCCTACTTCTTTTAGACATTTGAACCTAAATTCCATCCAACATTTGTCTTTATTCTAAGGAAACGAGAGGAGTAGAGAAACAGTACAAATGCTTATTTTTTCCCTCTCACTTTCCTTCACTCACACACTCTCCAGTTCTGTCTCTCATACACACAAACACTAATCAAGTCCAGCCAGGCTAAGTGTTAGTTTATCTGCCCCTACAGTTAGTTGTTGGAGAGCTTTCCTCTCTCTGGTAGTGTGTGTGTGTGTGTGTGTGTGTGTGTGTGTGTGTGTGTGTGTGTGTGTGTGTGTGTGTGTGTGTGTGTGTGTGTGTGTGTGTGTGTGTGTGTGTGTGTGTGTGTGGAAAAAGGTGACATGGAAATAGCAGAGCGCCTTTCAGCAGTGTGCCATGACTTCCAGACCTTGGCCCTCTGACCCTCGCTCCCTCCTGGGGGGGAAAAAATAAACTCTGCCACTGTCATTTTTTCTCATTGTTCTACAGCAAAGGTTGCCTTTAACCACCAAAATTAAGGCAACAATCTGGCAGAGTTATTTAGAACTGTGTAATCACCAAAAACAAAAGTAGCTCATGTTTCAAATCCCCCTGACCAATAATCACACAAGCAGTATGTTCACTCAGGTGCTGCTTGGTGACGACAGAGCAGGGCAGAAAATCAATAACAGCTGAGCACACCAAAACCCACTCGATTACATCCAAGTTCACACAGACTGAGAGCACACACACAAGCCTATTAAAGCTTGTCGAATGTATGTCACGTTTTCTTTTCTGTCATCACAGGCTACAAAACAGTAGACGTGGCAATTAGAATACAAGCAGCAGTCACAGCAGCCAGTGAAATGACCATTTAATGATAGCATTACATGAAAACCGATGGGCTGAATTGGATAAACGTTTTATTCTGGAAAACCCATATTACCAAATGGGGGGGTCGAAATCCTTCACAAAAGCTTTTATTTCCTGCACCAAATTAAGCTCAGTGTATGTCCTCCTGTGACGATTAACTTCAACTTTACATCAAAATATCATCTTGAGAACTGCACAGCTAAGGAATTGGCAATGATGTCCTCCTCTTGATCACTGCTGCCCTGTGCAACAGGCGAGCTGTCTAGTTTTCTGTTCTTTAGAGCCGTTATTCGGTCAGCACTTAGAAGCTTATTGGTGGTGATTCGTGGTCTTACAGCAGGCCAAATCTATTTAACAGAAAGATATGATTAGTCAATTTAAATGTCATTTGAAATGGATCCCTGATTGCATTACTATTGGGTTGCCCACTATAAATCTGCAGAGGGCCCAGCTATCACAGAGCTGAACATTAAAAAGCAACAAAGAGCTGGAAAAATTCTGATGGGATGTCAACTGGCTTCTTTTGATTAAACCTTCACATTCCTGCACAAACTCAATGAACCAATTCAAGGGATTTATTTCTTCTGAAAATATTGGTTTATTTTAAATCGGGCATTGGGAAGATCATTTTATGACTTATGACTATGTTTGTGAAGGTGTTTGAGTATAGAAAGGAGTAAAAAAAACAAGTGGCTGAAGTATTGCAGAAGCAAACCGTAACACTGTTATCATCACATGAATCTGGGAGAAATTTAAAGTCCACTAACATGAACTCCAAGTATGATTTGAATTATTCTCAGCACTTGTTTTGTCACATCCGTAAAGAATGTTTTTTCTGTGTGTCATAGGACTCGGCCCAGGAAAGTGTCATCACTCGCGATATCCACCGCACTTTCCCAGCGCATGACTACTTCAAGGACTCGGATGGAGATGGACAGGATTCACTGTACAAGATTTGCAAGGTGAGCCCAAGGCATGACATTTACATTGTATTTGGAAAACGACCCACGATAATGAGACAACATTTAACCTTCTCTGTGTTCTGTAAAGCACCTTTTTGAAGGGACATTTATTTATTTTTTTAGGAACTGAATTGGTTGTCAGTAACTTTAAGGTTTAAAATCAGCACATATTGGATGATACCTCACTTTCTTCCTAGCTTCATGGGAAAGAAAACAAGTCTCTTACCTTGCTGTTTTAAATGTTTCCTTGTGAGCAAATAATTAGTCATATGAAATGCTAATTTTCAAATCTGACAAATCTTACTTATCCTTATGAAAACAGTCTCTTATTTTAAAATATTTTTTTGTCCGGCGAGGGTCTGCAGGAATTTGCATGGTGAAATATTTAGGCTCTAAATGTATGATTAACAGTACACTCCTTTACTGAGACTTTCAGATTAACCCCTCCTACACATTCCCCTCTGGACATGCATTCCAGTCAATGAACATCATTGATCTTTTCTCCTGTATTCTAAGTGGAATTATGTGCTGGGCATTATAAAGGTGGCAGATTTCTTCAGATTTTCACCAAATATAGATTTTAGATATCAAATATGGTCATGTATTTGCATAATCCTTCTTTTGTTTTGCACATCAATTAACTGGAAAGTTTTTTTCCACAGATTAGGGGAACAAAATATTCTGTGTGTCACAATAATTTCACGTCAGTGTCTTAGATATTTTAGCTCAACATCACGGGTTTCAAATCCTGGAGGACTTTTACAGGTGCCACATTTTGTTGCCAGATTACTGGACGAGAACTGTTCAAAATGCAAACAGTCGGGATGCTTCTTCATTTCAACTGTGGCGAGTATGAATCAACAGTGGTCCGAGGAGGGATGAACCAGTCTGATCTAAAGTGGCTCCAAGTTGCATTTTTACTGGACTTAAATTGTCGGCAGCTCTTCATCTGGGTGCCAGATAATGCACAGTTCCTGACCACTTGGTTTGTGCTATGCAGACAAAATGCAGAAGATGAAGGTTCATCAGTGTGTGTGTGTGTGTATATATATATATATATATATATATATATATATGTTTACTGCAACATTATAATTTCCCCTTGGGATAAATCAAGTATTTTTTTCTTTTAATTTTTAAGAAAAGGAATAAACCCTGAAGCATTGTGCTCTCCCCATTAAAATAAATGCAGAAACTAGGAGCTGTAAGGAGAGTACCCACTGTACTCACATCCTGAGTAAGTTATCTGTGAAGACACTGAACATTTTATTGAGACAAAAGCTTAGGTCAGCTTGATTGAAATGTGGCAAAGTCAATCTTAATCTCGCCACTGTCCTTCTCATCTAACTCAAGTGAAGTCATTTTCACACATGAATGATGGATAGGAGAATGTGCTGACAATTTGAGCCATCACACAAACAAATCACAGTGGGAGGCTTCTTGCTGGAGATGCGCTGTCCCGGCTGGAAATGTGAGGGAGGGGGTGCACAGGAACGGTTGTCTAGAGTGCGCAGGAGGAAGCGCTCGATGCAGATATTACACTGTGGAAATCGTTCTTTTTTTCTCGTTGAGAATAGCAGAATGAGGCTCCTTATTGTGTTGAAATGAGTACTGCATCTATCTGTCCTGCCAGACATTCATGAGATGGAACGTCACAAAAAGAACCCAAGAGTCAAAAGTCCAAAAAGTGATTTACTTCCAATTGAAAAACGAATATAAGTCTACACTGTAGACTGAAAGTTATGACTTTTCCATGAATGGATATCTTTTCTGGATACTTTTATTAGTCATTTAGTCTCACCATTATAAATCAGAACTTGTGTAGTAAACAGAATAAATGGAAGTATGTCGATTTTAAATTAATTTTCATAAACTGTATTTTTTTTGTAACCTGTCAGATTATTGTTTATTATGGTTTCACTTTTTCAACCATTTTTTTTTTTTTTTTTTTGAAATGTTTATTTTTCGTTTGAAAATAAATCCATGACCAGAAAAAAGAACGAGATCAAATTAGTTTACAAGTTTACATTAAACATAAATGGGGATAAACCGGGGGCTGAAATCAAAATTAGATTTAGACTGATGAACTAGAACTTTTGCTCTTTGTTTTTTTCCTAGCTCTGCAAAAGTAGAATATGTTGGTTAGCGCTCTGGGAGAACCTGTCAGGAAGGTTTAGCATCCAGTCTGGACCCAAGTAGGTCAGTGGCGAGCCAGCCTTCATTTGTATGCAAATCCATGTAGATTTTCAGCTGATAAGGTTGGTTGGATCTTGAGGCTTTACAGGCATGGAGGACCCAGGACAAAGTTTATATTCATCTTCATATCTTACTCAGTAATAAGCCTGAAGTCCTTATTTTTTTAACCTTTATTTTCTGGGGAAGGTCACCTGAGCTTCATGCTCCTTGTCAGTGATAATCTGTTTTATTCCGTGAATGTTCTACGCAATCGCACTTCAGATTAAGATACAAAAGCCTCAAACATCTGTGCACGGTCACCTGGAATGCACCCAGGAAGTCTTGAGCAACTTTAACTGCCTCAGTCAACAACACACTGACAACTGAAAACCTGTAACTCTCAGATAAGCAGAGCTGGGCGTTAAGGGAGTATCGTCTGTGTTTCCATGGAAACAAACAAAACAAAAGGGATGAGGAAGAAGGCAAACATGACAACACATCAACACACCTCATCAGCCTGGCTAATGTTGCGTGTCCCAGTAATCACTTAGTGTTTGCTTTCACACATTTTTATAGTCTTGATGCGAGTTCCAGCTGATATCCTGGTTACCACCATTTTGATCAGTTGCATAAAAACACACCGCGAGCACCTGCTTCCTTAACTGAACCTGCTTTTGATCTTTTTCCAATAAAATGACTGAATTAATCGACTAATGTCCTATAGAGAAGGCGGATGGGGGAATCGATCTTGTGCAGCTAACAACTAACGGATTACAAAAAATTATTCTAAGTGGAAAGTCTTAGAGTCATCAGTGGAAAAAAAAATAAAATAAAGAAGAATACCTTTAAAAAGGAAGATGATCAACTTCCGTTAGCACCATCGCCTCACAGCAAGAAGGTTCCAGGTTCAACTCCCGGCTGGGGAGTTTGCATGTTCTCCCCGTCTATGCGTGGGTTCTCTCCGGGTACTCCGGCTTCCTCCCACTGTCCAAAAACATGCATGTTAGGTTAATTGGTGTCTCTGAAATTGTCCTGAGGAGTGAGTGTGAGCGTATGTGTGGTTGTTTGTCTCGTTTGTCTCTGTGTGGCCCTGTGATGGACTGGCGACCTGTCCAGGGTGTACCCCGCCTCTCGCCCAATGACCGCTGGGATAGGCCCCAGCTCCCCGTTGCATTGTGACCCGACCGACAGATTCAGCGGGTATAGAAAATGGGTGGATGGATGATCAACTTCCCATTTCTGTATGACAGCATGTGTCGTTATGTGAGCTAATATTTAGGACGAGGTTTCACCTTTCTGCTCAGGTGTGCTGCACTCACTACAGACTTCAGTTGCTGAGCTAAACTACATGACGGGGTGATGACAGCACCTCATCACTAGGTATAACAACTTGCTGGATGAGGTCACCAGCCAGGGGGGAGGGGCTGTTGAGTCTTTGAGACCAAAACATCTTTGATGTAAATGGCAGTGGTAGCTGGCTTTCTTTTAGCCTTGGTGTGCATCTGCTTTTGACAATGAAACTCTGACATACAGTATAAGCTACAAGTCATGGACCCCACAGACATCTCTGCTGCTTGCTAGCACGGTGGATTTTGGGAGAGTTCTTTGCACACTGCACATCAAACTGCAGCATTAAAGCAGCATAACACAGGGATAGATGCAAATGTCCAAATACAGCTATCTCAAGACCCGGAACGGTGGGAATAAGGAGGAAAAGGCAGGTGGAAGTTGTTACTGGAAGATGCGGCCTCAATCTGCATGTTTGTGGCTCAGGTGTGGCAGTCATTGAGTGTCATCCTTGAGGGTACATTATCACCTGGCAGCACACTTTGCATGCACAGGGGCCTTGAAAAGCTTGTGACTCTAAGTGACAAGTGAATAAAGAATAGATTTCTTTTAGAAAATGTGCAAAAGTTTATGCAGTTTTAGTGCCGCACTTTTTAAACTTTTGCATTTTGTCTCTATAAAGCAGAAGTTTAAGTATATGATTTCCATATTTGCCAATAACTTTGAAATGATAGTTGTTTTTCATTTTACTTTTTGCTACACAGTGCTCCGGGAGTATGGAGTGCCGGACTCCTTGATATGGGCTGTTCGGTCTCTGTATGACCGGTGTCAGAGTTTGGTCCGCATTGCCGGCAGTAAGTCGGACATGTTTCCTGTGAGGGTTGGACTCCGTCAGGGCTGCCCTTTGTCACCGATTTTGTTCATAATTTTTATGGACAGAATTTCTAGGCGCAGCCAGGGCGTTGAGGGGGTCCGTTTTGGCAACCTCAGAATCAGGTCTCTGCTTTTTGCGGACGATTTGGTTCTGTTGGCGTCGTCAGACCGTGACCTTCAGCTCTCACTGGAGCGGTTCGCAGCCGAGTGTGAAGCGGCTGGGATGACCATCAGCACCTCCAAGTCTGAGACCATGGTCTTCGGCCGGAAAAGGGTGGAATGCTCTCTCCGGGTCGGGAATGAGATCCTTCCCCAAGTGGAGGAGTTCAAGTATCTCGGGGTCTTGTTCACGAGTGGGGGACGAATGGAGCAGGAGATTGATAGGCGGATCGGTGCGGCGTCTGCAGTGATGCGGGCTCTGCACCGGCCCGTCGTGGTGAAGAAGGAGCTGAGCCAGAAGGCGAAGCTCTCGATTTACCGGTCAATCTATGTTCCTACCCTCACCTATGGTCACGGGCTGTGGGTAGTGACCGAAAGAACGAGATCGCGAATACAAGCGGCCGAAATGAGTTTCCTCCGCAGGGTGTCTGGGCTCTCCCTTAGAGATAGGGTGAGAAGCTCGGTCACCCGGGAGGGGCTCGGAGTAGAACCGCTGCTCCTCCGCATCGAGAGGAGTCAGATGAGGTGGCTCGGGCATCTGGTTAGGATGCCTCCTGCATGGCTTCCTGGTGAGGTGTTCCGAGCCCGTCCCACTGGGAGGAGGCCCCGGGGAAGACCCAGGACACGTTGGAGAGACTATGTCTCTTGGCTGGCCTGGGAACGCCTCGGGGTCCCCCTTGAAGAGCTGGAGGAAGTGGCCGGGGACAGGGACGTCTGGGTTTCTCTGCTCAAGCTGCTGCCCCCGCGACCCGATCCCCGGAGCAGCGGAAGATAATGGATGGATGGATGGATGGATGGATGGGCTTACTTTCTTTATCTTTTTAAAGAACCATGTGAAATGTTTAGCCATAGTTAAGTGTTCAGGTCACTGACACTTACATAATGTAAGCTGTAGAGGCCAAAGTTGATGATGCCACACTTCTGTGGCACTTCTTTCACCTGTTTTTCTTATTTTTTCCAAAGACGATTAATCACTTTTTTTGTGTGGTTATTGTCAAAATGAGATATATTGGCATAAACCTTTCTTAAATAAAATTTGAAGCACTTGTTTTGGTCACATTTATGTTGTCTAAAACTTTCCAGAGTGAGAGAGAAACTAGGCATATCCTGTAATAATCCACCCCTCTGAGCCTATTATCTGTCCAGGCGAACAAATTTAGATTTCACCCACCAGGACCTCCCCCATCCATCTGTCAGCATCCACTTTTCCCAGCCGAGTTGGGGATGTGTGAATGCCACACTCCATCAAGCATGTCAGCTTGTAAATTACACCACAGACAGCACCACAAGAGTTCTCCATTACCTCCACATCAAACACCAAATTAGCTGAACACATCAGCAGTGAAGCTCTGAACGTCCACACTCATTTTTCAGACATGAAAAAAGGGTAGACAATCTTTTAACCCACTGCTGTTACCATCAATTTGCCTGTAATCAAGTGTGCATCCTTCAAAATATCTGAGGACGATAATGAGCTATTACCAGCTATAACCAGATTCTTTCTGATGGTTTTGCACATCGACCGCACAAAAGACTAGTATTAGGTACCGTAGAATGAGGCTTGGGGTACGCTGTGTGGTGCCCCATTTACCTCTGATTGCTCCAATGGAAGCAAATGTTGGAAGACTTTTATGCTGTTTGGTGTATTTCTTCCAGTTTGTCTCCCTTGCAAGGCTGTAGGCAGATGAGAGCAGAGGGTGCATAATGTGATCTTCATCTTCACGCATAACAGAAAAAATATGTCTGTGGAATGGTTTTGGACGCTGTATTTTGTGTGTGGATAGTTGTTTGCACTGTAAAAAGGCAAGTCTGTTGGCTCACTAGCATATTTAATGGAGTCTGTCAACTTTAGACAGTGGCTTTCAAGAATGGTCATCTGAAGTTTATCCTCCTGAATTAATCCCCCATACCTGAAAGGCCAAACTAGCCAGATCTCTAATGTTGGACAGCCTGCTTCTCCTCTTACACACCTATTTGTCATTTTGTATTTGAAAAACATTTTGATTTGTTGCACCCCCCCAAATGCTCTTACTCCAGCGCTGCTTGTTGAAGAGTTATAAATACTTCCTATTTCCCATCCATTGTATAAGATGGAGCATAAGCCAAACCAAGTGGTGCACAAGTTAAGGCTTTACTATTTTGAAGAATTGTATCATAGCACAACTGTTCTCTAAACACTTGCAGCGCCCTCGTCAAACTGCTCTTAATAACTTTGTGAATGTAAGGACAGGCCCCAGCGTCCCCTAAAGACAGCAGTGTATGAAAAGATGAAGCATTGTTTTTCTAGATTTACATACCCTTAAGTGCTCTACAAGTGGTAAGAAAGTCTGTTTGCAGAAGTAACTGTAGAAACTTTTGCGTTATGTTTTCAGATCCAGGGGCATAGCTCTGTATTCAGAGAAAAAGGGACTTGTAGAAAGTGTCAGTGTGAGAGGTCGGAGAGATGCTGACAAGGATCAAACCAAAGAAAGTGGCAGTCAGTTCAGAGAAGCTCCTCTGGGAAAACATGGAGAAAACTTAAGTACTGGAGAGAAACTTGCTCCTAGGAAATGCCCTTTGTTCATGCTGACAGCATTTGCATTACAATGAGAAGACTGTAAACTTCTTACTTTAAACTGGGAGATCAACATGCCACTAAGGTTTTAAGATCAAATCATGTAGATATGACATCTTGCTGACTCTAATGTATTAACTAATAGTAGAAGAGGCAATTCTTGAGCATTAGGGCACAAGAAATATTTTAGTGTAGTTCAGATTTTTACAACCAAAACATTGGCTATTACTGTAAAGTAACTACAGTTGCACTGATGATGTTTTATGTGGCACTTGTTGCAGTAGTTAACATTACTGACTGTGAAACCAGTGCCGCACTGACCCTACCTTCAATAGTGTGAGGCACTGATTCCCTGAGGGGAGTTGATCGTTGTGCTGGGATAGCTGCATTACTTTGTTATTGAACTGTGCGGTTCAATAACAAAGTAATGCAGCTATATAAGTGTGGATGTCTGTAAGACTAGAAGAGGAAAAGAGGATTTCAGAAAGATACAAAACATTGGTTTGTTAGGCTGGTTGTAAGAACCGCCCGTCTATAATCTTAAATACTGGAAATACTAGACTTGGAAAAAAAGAAACTTTGAAACTACATTATTTCAACAAAAATAATTCACCCGTAACTTGGTTTCATTACATACATTCATCTTGTTTCAGCTAGATGGAGCCTGTTTAGATTAGTCCTAAATACCTGGGTACTGGGTACACATTCATATGGTATATTTTGATATACCTCAATTATGATGTCTCTTTACCAGATTTCTGCAGCATGCTCCACATCTCTGCTTAAAGCTGCAGTCTGCAAGATTTGTTGTTGTCATATGTAAAGTCCTACTTTTTGGCATTTTAAGAGTTTACATGATCTATCAGAACGCTTGAAGTTGAAAACGGTGACCTCCGTAGTCGCAAAATGCAAGAAATGCTTATTTTTTAACCGAAAAATAAAAAGTTATTCAACTTCCTGTCCCGCCCCTTCAAAACACATGAGAACTCGTGCACGTCTACGTGCACGCCAGATGCGCCTACACGACTCCTCATTCATCAACTCACCTGTCATTTGCGATCATAAGACACAGTAAGTAGACTAGCCCGAAATGAAGTTCAATAGTCCAGATAAATAAGCGTGGGGACGAGCCTACCTTGTATCGCGCGTGCACAATCGGTGATTGACAGGCAGCAGAGCCCAGCTCGTAAACCTGATTGGTTACCTTTTACCGGTCCGGTTTGCAATTTTGTAAACAAACCTGCTGGCTTTGGAGGGACCTAGCGGGACATATAGGGGACCTAGAGAACTCATTTTTTTTTGTATTGGGGTATTTAATGTACTACTTTCAGAATCCCCGGACAGTTCCAGGCATTATGCTTGAAAAAGAGTTGCAGACTGCAGCTTTAAGGTTGGAGGCTCAAGGCTTCAACTGGCTGCTCCTGTTGTGAAACGCCCACGTTTTCTTTTCACTAAACTCTCATTGACTGAATCTTACCTTTGTCAAGTGAAAAGAATCCATTGAATAAAACTGAAAATTTGGATCTCTAGTTGTACTTCACTTATTTATGGGTTTCGGTCTATCAAGAGAAGACTGAAATGTTTGAAACATTTTCAGTAATTATTGATACGTTGTCTACAACATCTTCACTGTCAGTGACCTCTGGTTTGTTTCCGATAGAGCAATCAAATTAAAGATGTTTGTCTTTTCTCTGTCTCTTTCTTTCTCTCTCTTGCAGGCCTACTCTGTCTATGATGAGGAAATTGGTTATTGTCAGGGTCAGTCGTTTCTTGCCGCTGTTCTCCTTCTACATGTAAGTAAACTATCAATCGCTCATCCATAAGCGAAACCTATCTTTTCTGGTTAATGTATATTCCTCTCAAATATGAGGTCATTTGATATGATATTAGAAAGCATGGCTTCCTATTCTCATACAGCTATTAGATTTATTTCAAATTCACTCAGAAGCTGGATTTCCATTCATATATGCTGTGATTTGTAACCAAATTTTTTTAGGAAAACCTGCTGAATTTCATCTGCTGCTGTGATGCGATTTTTATTTAAATTTTTTTTAGGGTTAGTGCCTTCTGCTGCTTTTCTCTATGAACAAATCCACCAAACTGAACTGCAGAGGAAGATGAAATGATGTAATCATATGATGTAATTCAAGGAACATCCATCAAGGCTAACAAAAAATGAATAAATTATTATGTTAGAAAGCCTAGCAGCAGAGAGCACAGTACACAACAGAAATTCATAATGACTGATATTCCACCTATGCCCTGTATGCATATGTATGCATACACAAGACATGATTTCTGTGCTTCATTATTATTTGTTAACCCCATTACCATTGCGGTATTTACTACAAATAAAAAATGCATATAAATGCAAATACTAGAATAATACTAGCTTTTTACCCTTCTTTTTAAAAGTTTTCTGTAGCAGATTGAAATTCACTTCAGTTTTCCTACAAACTAGACAATAGTTGGAGTTGGAGTTATCAAGGTTTCAGCACTTTTGTAAAGAAAACAAATAAGCATTGTGCTCCTTTGTGCATCTACCGGGATCAAGTCTGTTAGCTTGTACAATGTCTGATAAAGCAGAAGGAATATCAATAACAATATCACAGTCTGAGTAGAACTTAAAGAAATGGATAAAAAGAACAGAAAGTTGCTGACTGCTCAAATAAAAGCAGTTTATAACAAATCTGAAAAATATATATGAAGGTAGTGAAAGTATTTCCTGTTTGTTGTGTGTGGCGCTGTAGGTCTGAAAAAAAAAAACTAACAAAAATTTTATATGAGGCAGTTAACAAAAGACAGATGGAGGAAAAATGGAATAGATGAAACATGAAGGCGGGAGTCCCAAATGGACGAGAGACTGTGGTGGAAGTTTGGTTGAAGTCCAAATACCAAGGGCAGCAGAGGTTAAAGAGGAGTGAGACAGTGGGGAAGAGGAGAGGTCAGGAGGAGCTGGGGTGAGTTAGTAGAGTTATGGAGAAGAGATATGAATTTAATCATGGGCAAGAGGAAGGAGTGCATAGGAGGGGGGTGAGAGGAGGACATTATGTGGAAGGAGGAGGCTGTAAACGGGAGGAGGAGATATAAACGGGACAGCAGCAGTAAAAGAAGTAGAGGTTATACAGGGGGAAGAGAAGACGGGCGGATTATGGAGGAAGAAGAAGGAGGGAGAGGTTATAGAGAAGATGTCAGGAATATTAATAAGCGTTCAGGTTTACCTGCAGGAACCCATTCAGACCCAAACATACACTGTCACTCTGATTAAATATCTTCTCCCTGTCTGCAGTCGTGTGTGTGTTATAGGGGAAATGAACCCAATTTTACTCACAAACACAGAATTCAGCTTTCTCTCGTACCCCTTATCTTCATCCATCTGAACAACGCTCACACTGAAACACACAGGTGTAGGTAAATGCACACAGAGAGGCATAAATATTTCTTTAACATGAAAACACCTGAAGGTTTGTCCTGTTTGCCCCTTGTGTCCCCTCACGCCTTCACCTTCATTTTTTTCTGCCTTAACCGCTTATTTGGAAGCAGACAAATGATGTCAGAAATAAACTGTCTCAATTGTCTTCCGTCTTAGTTAACCGATAGAAATGTGGACATTTGTCACAACCTTGTAAAAATAAAGTCTGACCCAGGTGTGGGACCATTATAGTGCCTTACTTGAGGTTTTGTATGACCACCAAATCCCAACAAAAGCTTCTGGTTTCCTGAATAGTAATGGAAGCACATTTTTGGACGTTTAGTTGTTAAGTTTTCACAGGTGCAAATGGAGGGAAAACTTTTAAAGAACAGACGTAATATGGCTACTATTACAATGAAATTGACTCATTTGGATTACAGCCAACTGAATCGATCTGGATTGAATCGGGACGTATCTTTAAAGTAGCTTGAGATAACTTTTTGAATTGGTGCTATATGTAAATAATCTGAATTTCAGTTGTCCATGTGTTTGCAGATGCCGGAGGAGCAGGCCTTCTGTGTGTTGGTGAAAATCATGTATGAATATGGCCTCAGGGCCCTCTACAAGAATAACTTTGAAGATCTTCACTGCAAGTTTTACCAGCTGGAGAGGCTGATGCAGGTTAGTGATGCAGCAGATCATCATTTTTGGAAAGAAGATTGAATGCGTCTCAATTTAATTCAAAGTAACGTAATGCTAATGTCACAACACTGACTACAAAGATGGACTACGGAGTCATACGGGTCTCGTTACCGTGGCATCTGTCAAGGAGAAGGAAATATTTGGCAGAAAGTGAAAAGTCAGCTCCTGACATTGATGCATTGTAACCAGGAACTAAAGGGATGAGCGTAAGGACCTGAGAGGCACTGTGAATAACTTGTGAATAAGAGGACGGGGTCAGAGCATCACCTAAATGTGCCAAAGGTGCTCCAAGAATAGGTCACCTGGTGGACTGGTCTCAATGTCACGGGCAGCTATTGTTCACTGGTTTGTGTGGGAAGCAAGAACCAGCACAAATTGCTAAAAAACCTTTAATATTGAATAGAAACTTTATTCAAACTGTTAGACTGCACAGTGCATCACAGTTAGCTGCATACGGAGTCACACAGTCCCTGTCTGCTGTCCAATGAGGGCCCACAGTGGGCACCTGAGCATCTGTGCTGGTATAGAATGTTGTATTCTGATGCTCAGGACAATGTTCTGCTGAAAAACTTTTGGCCCTGATATTTTTATTGGCATTACTTTGACATGTATCCTGGCTGTTTTTGTATTTTAATCTACACAATTTTAGGCAGTTGGTTTTTGTTCAGTAGCTGATATATGTATGTGGTTTTCTCCTTTCTTTAGTGGCTCACATTTTTCTCCAAAGTATGAAAATTTGACCCGTAGAGGCTCATGTCCTTCAAAGCCACAGAGTTGTGAGTCACCTAACATTTGTAAATACCTCCAGAAATAGCTGAACAGTAATAAAATAAGATTTTAGCTACAGGTTCCTTCATTTCTTGTTGCACATCTGTATTCATTCAACAGATGCTTTAAAGACCTTTGGCTGAAGCCGAAGAAAAGATTAATCATTCTCACTAATGATGTTGCCTTTGGGGGGCAATTCTGTTCCAGCGACAAATTGAAATTGTTATCCAGTAATGTTTAAATACCATGAAATTCGCTTCATATATCTAGCAGTCCTTGTTATAGAGACAAGACTCAACCATTAGTTTCAACAAGATTTGGATTTTCCAACATTTTTCTTTCCTGATATTGGATCACCCCAGAGCTGTTTCATGTAATTACTATTTGAACAAAGGTTTGTACCTTGAATCTATTCACTAAAAAGAAAGGCTTCATAAACTGTATTCATACTTGCTTTGAAAGAAAAATTATCTTCTTATTTTTACCTGCGGTTTCATCATCTTTGGGCTCTTGAATGTTTGCTGTTGTCTTGTTGACTCGTTTAGTTTGAGGTCTGAAAGCTTTCTGTGTTTTTAGTCTGTTCATTGGGTGTGTAAAGTTGCATCTTTTTCCAATCCACAAGGTATGGTTGAGTTAGCCCCTCAAAGTCATCCTGGCCCTGCTGGCAGTCATCTGTTAACAGGGGGATCTACTTAGTTAGCACTGACTAAATTTAGTGTAAACATATTAGCATTGACTGCTAATTAGGTTTCATTTGACATGTGGCTGTTAGAGTGGTTCTCTATTTGGCCAATTGAACAGCTTATTGAGTGCTAATGTGTGGTCAATAGCACACATGGACACTTTGGTAACTGAAAGCAACACCAATCCATCCTCGAAAAAATTACGGGGAAAAGAAAGAATGAATTTAATGCAAAAATGTAGCATCTTTAACTATATATCTCTATTGAAATTTCACTATGTGTTTTTTTATTAGTATAAGTACTCCTGTAGGTATTAGCATTTGTCCTCGGTTTTCTGTTAAAGAGGTTTTTTCCCAATGAAATGGCATGATTTAATTAAGATCCAAACCTCTTGTTGCTTCTCCTGCTCAAACAGGAACAACTTCCAGACCTGTGGGGCCACTTCCAGGAGCTGAACCTGGAGGCACACATGTATGCCTCCCAGTGGTTCCTCACCCTGTTCACAGCCAAGTTCCCCCTCTGCATGGTTTTCCACATCACCGACCTGCTGCTCTGTGAGGTAAAGACAGTACACTGTATCATAGTGATGGAACCGTGACGGGAATGTTGTAGACATATAGAGTCCAATAATGGGAAACATGACAGTAGAAGAAAGGAGAAAGTAGAGAAGGTTATGAGGAGGGAAGAGAGTAGTGGCAGACATCAGTGTTTCTTATAAGGGAAGATGGCAGCCATTTAAGAGATAGAAAGACAAGACGGAGATGTATGGAGGTAGAATAGTGTTTCAGCTGAAGCTCTGACCAACTACAAGTAAAGAGTATTTCGGAAAAACCACCAGCACTTATGCATCTGCATTCAGCTCAGGCTTCCAGGGGTTGATGCTATCAATGCTTTGATATCATTAGGACCACTAAACTGATCTAGAGTGTTTTTTTTTTTTTTTATCTTCAAAACGAGATCTATGTGACTCTGAAACCATGCTCTTAACTTAAATAAGTCTGGACATCTGTCTTTCCCTAAAATAACAGAGATCCCGATTTTATTATTAATTTGGCTTATTTTCATGTATTTTTTAGAATACTGTGCTTTTTACATAGTAAAGTACAGGAAACCACCTCGAACACAGCCAGGCTCCTGGAGGGTTGCCGTTTGCCTCGAACGGCTGTGGATGAGAGAGCGAAGAGATGAGCACTGAGCAGGCTGGTGGGAGAAATGTTCACAGAATAGAAATATGCAGCTGTGGAGCCAGAAAGGTGCAGAGAGTTAAACGCACAAACTTCAAAAGAGACATGAAGCAAAGTTAAGGTCATGCAGTAATGTCATGTACATGCAAGAGGAGAGTTACAAGTAAATTATGGAAGAGCATACGCTGATAAACTCTTGTGTATCTATTTTAAAACGGGTTACTCTACAGTCTTGAAAAATATGAAAAAGTAATGAATTAGTCATTGTTTTGCTGGATAGATCCAACAAATGGAAGGCTCTCCCTATGTTGAGGTGTCTTTAGACAATGCAGTGGACCCCAAGTTGCTCCCAGTAGCAGTAGCTTTCATGGCGAGTACCCTGCATTGCATCTTTATATGAATGAGTGAATGAGGCACACATTACTGGACTTTATGAACCTAGCTGAGGTTAAAAGATGGTGTGCAGACTATTTACCCTACATTAGCAACATGTAAGACAGAAATTCGCTGAATCATACACTGCTTCGTCTTCTTTACTCCAAATGGAACCATATTTTTACGATATGATCAACGTGTTGTTGTACAGTAGACTAGAATGCAGTGGAGGCAGCCTGCTCCACCTCTGTGTGGGAGAGAAGTGGGTCAGAATGAGCTTCACGTCATCAAAAGCTTTAGTTGTTTTTTTTTTGTGGATGCCATAAATATTGTGAATTAACAGATGCCTTGAAAATGTATATTCAAATTTTGCTTTCCTATTTGTAAAAGAGACAAAAAGTATGGGGGAACCAAAATATGAGATTGTATAGGTAGCAGGAGAATACAGTAGGTAGCACTGGTTAGTTTGCTTCGTCTTTGGGCAGAAATATTGGTGTTTTTCCTTGTTTTTCACTGATTCAGGATTAAAACTTGAATAAAATGCTTTATATTGATTTGGTGATAATTGATTTGTATGATCTAAATTATTCAGAATGCTAAATATTTGCCAAATATTTGTACAGGAATACCTCAAAAAGTCAACGAAAAAATATAGTCTTGAAAAATCTGGAATTTAAAATGGTAAATGGGTCAGCGTTTATGTCTATTTGAATTGCTCCATCACACATTTTTGCGTGGTCTACGTAGTGTGCAGAATTACTGTACCGCTCAAGAAAAGCAATATTGTGTCATTGATTGACACTGAGGGAGGCGTGGCTCAGGAGGCAGACGTAACCGCCAAACAGACCCGGCGAAATACAACATGTAACGTGGATGAACGAGGAACATCTCTCTGAGGCTCTAGTCTGAAGATGGAGTGAGCAGCTGTGTCAGCACTGAGAAAGGTTTAATTTGGCGAATATTCTTAAAGTTCTAAGGGGTCAGGAAGAGAGCGCTGAGAAACAGCACATCTGCCATGACCAGATGAACAGACCTAATCCACAGCAGCAGCTTAAATTCTGTCAGAAGGATCTATGTAGCCATTTTAAGAGCGGTATCCCTCAGATACATTCCATTGTCCTGGTGACTAAGCAAAATAACGTGATCCACTTACAGTCACAGCCCAGGAACCTAATATTTGTCACTATTGCTTGCTAAAACCAAGTCTGTATTTATAGCTTTACTGATTGACATCTAATAGATTATTAGTATTTCAATTAACTGTCCTCAAAAAGTTTTCTAACATAAACCACCAAAGTCAAATGCTCTGCACTTCCTCCCCCCACCTTTTCTGTCTCCCTCCATCTCTTCCACTCCTCCCTCTTTCTGTCCTCCTGCTGGCCTGAGGCAGAACAATTAAAAGTTTCCCTTTCTCACCCAATGAGCCGCATGATGAGGACTTGCTTGTAAAACCACAAGTTTCGTACTCTGCATCCTTCTTTTCGACATTCGTTTTCTGACTTCCCCGCCTCATCTCCCCACACTCATTTTTTTGTTTTCTTTCAGCATCCTCTTTTTCTGCCAATTCTTCAACAACCCTTTAGCTGTCTTTCATTTTCTTACCAACCATTTCATCCCACTTTGCCTTTATTTTCAAATTGTTTTATATAGGCCAACCTCTCATTGCTGATTCTCTTCACCAGCTTATTTTGGTTGCACTTTTTACTCAAACTATCCTTTCTTCTTTCCAGTTTTTCCCTTATCTCTCCTTTTTGTCCCTTTCTTCCCATTTATTTAATCTCTCTCTTGACTTAAATTACTGTTTCACACTTTTATTTATTTATTTTAATGCCGAATAGACTGGTCATAAGGAAGCTCCAGGCTGTTTGAATGAATGTCACATCTGTGCATCAAGTTATTTTCATGTGATGACCAGTATTCATACAGTTTATTTGGACAAAGCACACCACACTTTGCAGTTTAATTATGATCACAATTTGCCCCATTACCTTCCCAGTTTGCACTCTCTGTATACTGTATCCTCTCCTCTCAGAATGCTTATCTTTCATCTCCCCGTGAATCTGTCTTGTGAGGATACACAGTCACTCTAAGGTGATATTTCCTTTTGTCATACACACCTTTGATCATGCCTCAGCATGGTAGCACCATCTTCAGGCCTACAAAGAAAGGTGTGTGGAGGCAGAGCTCCCCCTCTTTTCATTTTCTCCAGTTATTTTTGGAGCTGCCCAGATATTTTTAGCTCTGTGTTGCCATGTGAACCGGTTGTCCCGGAGACCAAGGAGAGGGATGTTCCCATGCATGGCAAGCATCAGTTTTACATTTTCTGTCTTTCTTTTTGTGTCAAAACAACAAGCCTTGCAATAATAGAGAGGGAAGTAAAAGCATGTAGTCACAGTTTTCATGGACATGTACGTCAGTCTATAAAAAGAAAACAACCCAACTCCATCATATGCCCCACTTTAAGAGTGTAAATGGTAATGTTTGACTTGCATAGCAGCATAAGTCCTAAATAAAACCAAGGAAAGGTTCACTTGGTTGTGTTTCTTTTTCATCACCTTTGAATCTGCTCTGCTCCGTGAAAGGTGTCTTAAGCTCTGCGCTCTGTCAGGATTTCATTGTTCTGTAGCTTCAGCACATTTGCATTTATTTATAATAATGATTCTAAGACTTAAATGATTGACTGTAATGGTGATGAAGCCAAAAGGAAAAGCTGTATGAACGAGTGAGATGTTCTGTATAAAACTGAGCTTTAAGATGTCTTAAAAGGTCTAAAAATGCTATTAAGATATTTGTGGAAATGCCCCTGTTATTTATATGGAAATAACAGTTTTTCAACTGCAGTACTTCAGTGATGTTTTCTAAAGTGCATTTTATAGTTCAGCTGTCTTTTTTTCTCTCTACTTTCTTCCCACAAACGTCGACTTTTCTGAAACGTAGTGGAAATTCTTGATGGCCTTTATTTCACTGTTGATATTTTAGTTATTGTTTCTCAAACAAGGTTTTGTTAAATGTTGTAATGACAAATCATTTTTGACACATCCATGAGGACAAGGTTAAAAGTTGCTTGTGATTTTGCTGTTTGTTTTATTAAATATGAAGAACTAAAAGATCCTGTTGACACTAGTATTAAGACCCTTTCAAACTCTTGTAACTGAGCTATTGTTCATCCTAATTTTGTCTGAGATGCTGCAGAAAAGCGTGGTACACCTCTCTTTGATCTTAATTCAATAAGAGTTCAGATATTTGAATAATAGTTTTTAAAAGGTTAGCTGAATTGGTAAAGACTTTGAAGGGAGTTTGGTGTTATCCACTAAGAACAGGAGAAATGCAGACCTATAAATGTCTGGAAAAAGTTAGCAGTACCTTTGTTTTCGTAAAGAAATGACTGATCAAATTAAATGGTTCTAACCTTTTTAAAACCTGCAGATGTGTTTTGTTGTTTCTAGACTCACGTATAATTCTGTCTCTTCCAGGGACTGAACATCATCTTCAACGTAGCCCTGGCCCTGCTCAAGGTTAGTGCTAAATCAAGTCATTAAATTCACTGTAACTGCCTTTATTTTACTATCCAAACAATTACTATCTTCTTAATTTTACATCTTTTTTTTAGTTTTTAGTTGTAGACTTTGTTTGTGTGACTGTTATAAATTTTTCATAAAGAAATAATCTCAGAAACAAAAAAAAGAGAGAATTTTTTCACATAACTATGGATAACAATTGTGCTTGAGGTGTTTTGAGTCCTCAGCCTAGTGTTGATGTTACCTTAAAAGAGTGTTTTGTACATTTGTCTCCCCCCAGTGTTTAAATCAGAAACTGCACCTTGAAGGGAGAAATGATCTGTTTTTGTTGGACAAATTTAGAAAATGTCATTTTAAGCCACTTTCTGACCAGAATACTACATCTGTAGTGTTTTTAACTTAAAGGGTACTCTTTAATTCATATTTTACTTAAAATTTTAGTGTACTGTTTTTAGCAGAACTTAATTTAATTTAGATAGTTTGTTCCTGTCAGCTAAAGTTGATGACTTTTAAACTCATGTCCCACAGTGTATGTAAAATAAACCAATCACCATCATGACCAGGCTAACTGACCTGGCATCATTTGTAGTGGTTTTGGTTAGACATAAATAAAACTAGTTGTTCATCAAGAAAAAGAACTGCATTGAAAAACAAAGAATTCTCCATGTTTGTAAAAGTGCTTTCAAAAGGGCTGCAAGATGGAGTTGTGGGAAGACACAAGTTAAGAGGACACCGGAAGATTTCAGTGGTTTCCGTTTTCTATTTGTTCAGAGCATTGTGAAAGTATCGTTAATGGAAATCACATGTCCCAACAACACTTTGCCCAGACTGGCCACAATCCCTCTTCTCTACATGAGCGAGCCAGAAACATATTGATCTGAAAACCTACCAAGAGCCTCAGTGAGCTTTAAAGGAAAAGAAATCTAAGCAAAATAGTTATTTTTTAACTGTATTTTTTTCTGTATTTTAACTTTATTCTTTACAAATTTGAAATAGGTTAAGCAATGTGGTGTAGCGTTATTTGTGATCATATCTGTTTGTGTTTTACATGACTATGGTCTGGTGGTTCCATGGAGACATTAATTTGACGGGACAGCCATTATTATCATGTGACTACATGATAAGCTTCCTTGTTTTATCATGTCATACACGTCTTAGTACTGAAACAAACACTTCAGTTAACATCTCTTCTTTTTTATTTCTTTGTATTATTCTAGTATAAGTTTCAGTTTCTGAATAAGTTAAAGTCATAAACACACTTGCTGAGATATTTCAAGAATAAGTTTGACTTTTTTTATTCAGTCATTGTAGTAACGAGGTTAAACTGAAGAGAATCTATGATGAAGTCAACCAGCATGAAGCTCAGTGGTTTTTCACTTTTTAACTTTTTCTGCCATCCAAAAAAAAAATAAATCTGGGTACTAAAAGGTATCTAAAGGGTATCTTTACTAAAAGTAAATTAAATGTTGTCAATATACAAAGTGAATTTATAGAACTTTTGGGATGCTTTCTAAAATGTATCAACAACTTAAACCTGTAATCTGTTAATTGCTTGAACCTTTGTATAACAGACACAAGTACAAAGGATTTTCTGTGTCTGCCGTGTCCAACTTGATGGAAAACATAAACAAAATCTACACGTGTAATACCGTTACACATCGAAGATTCTGCAATCAGCAGATTTATTGAGGTGACAGGTTGAAGGTTTCAGGTTATAAAAGGAGCATCTACCTTAATCTTTCCATGCACAGATGGGTTGTGGTACAGCAATTTTTGCCAGACTCCATCAGAGAACTATCAATAAGTTAAATTTACATATTTGTATATAGGGAAATCTCAGTGCAAAAGATACAATATGGAAACCCCCACCATGGGATATAGTGTGTGTTCCACTATGGGAAAAACACCTTTAAGCCCCCAGATGGCTCTGCATGGGAGACCACCATGATCAGTAAAGCCAAATGGACTCATGAATACTTTGAAAAACAGTTTTCACAAAGCCATATATCAGCTGTGTGCAGAAATGCTGCAGGATTCTCTGGTGATCTCACAGAAACGCAGTCTTTGTTTTTTTTAATTGCTCAAGATGAGCAGAAAGATGATGGACACACGTGAATGTATGGAGGTGCATCGATGCCTGTGCTATGGGTGACTTGCATATGTGTCAAAGCATCATTGATGCAGAGGCGCATATTGAAATTTTTGAAGAGATGCAGCAGACTTTGTGTGTTTGTTGCTGACGTTTAATTCTAGATTTCTTTGTGTTCTCTAAATACGATAAAATAGGTAATTGAAACTGAAAACAGTTCAATTTGTACGTGTGTGTGTGTGTGTGTGTGTGTGTGTGTGTTAAGTAAAGGTTAAAACCAGTCAAAAAATGATACATTAAAGTTTTTGTTGCATTTTGGAAAAGAAAATCTACTTTTCTGGAAATCGTGTTTGACGTGACATCAGGATTGTATCTTTCAAATATTACGTTTTCCTGAGATGTTTTGCACAGAGATGTTTTCAGATATGGTTGAAAAATATCTCTAAACTGAGGAAATTGGTTAGATTAATATAAAGAGTCTGTCACTATTTCTATTTTTTTTTATGGAAAATGGTCACACAATGTACAGATTCCTTGACAAAATAAGTAAATTAATAGAAAAAGGAAAAAAAAAGTGCAAATCATAATTCCATTGTTGCCATAATCATACAGTATATATATTTTGGAGAGGGAAATATTTTGAGGATGCAATGGTCGGAAATGGGAACAAATGAGGATGTGAGGAGGAGGAGTGCGGAGGGGGCTTCCACTGCCTGCTTTCTATTGGCCAGGCATGACGGCATTCTCCCCCGAGGCTCCCCCCTCCCTCCTTCATCCATCCTGCACTCCTCTCCACTCTCATCACCCCTCCCTCCATCTGCGCTCGCCTCCCTCCCTCTCTGCTGAGCAGTCGCCATGCACATCACAACAGGAACACAAGGTGTAACGTTAGCAATCTGAACCAGAAGGAGCAAAGCTCTGTTTTTTTCCTCTTCATCTTTACCTTCCATGGATGCAGACTTGGAGCGTTTTTCCCTCAGTTCCTCATTGCCTCTCCTTTTTACCTTTTCCGTTTCTGCCTCTCCCTCATCTTTGTTGGCTGGATATTTATTTCTCCAACACGCTACTTCTGTCCACCACCCAGACCTCTGCAATGGAGCCGCCCCTACCGGCTGTTAGCCATTAGCTTTTAGCATCACAAAGAGCAAGAGAGACGACGAGAAGTGGCTGATGGGAAACACTGTCATTTCTTTGCTTTGCCTCACCCCACCTTATGTGTGGAGCCAACATTCCTGACAGTGCAACAACATGCACTCATCCAAACACTTGTCTATGTAGTTTGTTTCGCTGAGTGACAGGAGTGACTTCCCATGAGAAAGAGAGTGAAAGATCTTCTTCAAACTGCTCCGGACTGGATGCCTGGCTGCCTCTGCTAATAGATATCCGCAGGGAAAAAAGACGCTGAAGTTCACGCTGGAGCTGCGACTGGAAAGTACTTTTACTGCTTCATGTTGTTTGGATCTGCACAGAGTTCATGCCAAAGGATTACCAGTCAACGGGAACGCACACTCAGAGAGACTGTTGCGACACCCTTTTTCTTATTAGCTACTTTTGCTCCTTTTTTTTAATCCACGCATCAGTGATCTGCGTGTGACTCAACGAGTTCAGCATCCTCTCAGCCATAACCACGGAGCATCATCTCCTGCAGGCACAGAAGTAGCATATTCCCACAGTTATCAAACCTCTGCTATGCTGCCAGGACTGCCTGCCCATGTTTTTGAGGGCAGGTAAAAAAAAAAAAAAGAGCTGTTTTTTTTATCTTCCCCCAACTGTTTTACATTTCAAAGAAAGCTAAAATCTTAGTTTATGTTAAGGCCCCCCTCTTATTTGGAAAGGGGGCACAGAGTGTATCAACTGCTTTGATGTCTCATCTCACTGACTGAGCCCTGAGCTGCTGTTCAGACTGAGGGGAATTTTCTCAACATCTTTGAAGACTGATAACGAAGGAAAAATAAAAGGGAGAAAAAGGTGCAGTGCTTATCAGTCGCTGCAGTTTGCTGGAGCAGCAGCCCACGTGTCATTCAGCTTTGTTGCTAGGCAACAGCATACTGGATTGGAATTGGTTGGAGGAGTTTGCCAAAGGAAGATGAGAGTGGGTACTGTGACTGGATTTCAGAGTGAGTCTGGCAGGTAGCTGCTCTCAGCATTATGCAGAGAGGCAAGTCAATGCAAGATTTTCTGACTGTGATTCTGTCGCACCAGAGGGCCGTTTCTGGGCTCTGACAGTGGTACAAGCTGAGTGGCCTCCACCAAAATGTGGTCCACTTGTTGAAATTCTGTGGTGCCCAAAAGATCAGATCAGAATCAATCCCAATGTTACATATATGGGATGCCGAGGCTGTGTCTGCTCTTGTGTGATTTCTATGAGCTTCCTGAACATCTGTTGTGACAGATCAGTCGACCACTTACCTCTCCTGGACATTGACCACAAAACAGCTTGCTCAAGTTGACTCCACAATCCTCCACGGTGTCTGCTCTAGGCACACCCTTCCTCAAGCTCCCCTCCAGCAACTGAGAAACCCACTGTGACATTCACACGACACGCTGGAGTCATCTGCCACCCTGGCCCCAGAGCGGGACGGCCCCTCTCCCTCGCCCTGCCCCACCCCACCTCCATCTCCTCCACAATCGTGTCCACCCTCTCCTCCCCCTATACCGGCCCTAAGCCCACATCTGCCCCTTCCAGCAGCACGCAGGGCGGTGGAGGATGGAGAGGGACAGGTGGAAGAGGGTACCCACAGCAGTCAAGCCTCAGCAGACTCTTTCTGCAGGGCAATGGATCTTCTTGGGATGGGACACCGGCTCTTCGTCCCCAGGCTGCTGGCGGTGAGGCAAGGGGGACGGGGATATATATGCTGAGTGAAACAAACAGGCACCAGCATGCAGTGGGGGTCAAGTGTAATAGAATGCTAGTTTGACTTGTGTTGATATTGGGAAGAGATATTGGTGAGGACAGATGACATGAAACGGCACCTCTCAGAATAACGGTCTCTGTTTTTAAATTGCATGTGATGTAAGGAAGGGTTTGTGTTTAACTGTGTCTCTGTGCATTGAATCTGAAGGTGGGAAATTCTGCCGCCATCAGGTTTGTTCATGTGTAACAGAAGCCAATTTTGCATAAATAATACAATGGTAAAACTCCTTTAGCGTATGAACCTCTCCGGCCCCCCTCCGTTTTCTTTTCATGTTGTTCACAATAGTAGTTGCTCTCTAAATGAAAATGGAAAATAAGAGGAAACATCACATGATCTGGTGATGTCATACTTTGACCTTAAAATAACAGACCCTGATAATTGATCAAACGCTCTCTGAGCACATAGATTGTCATGTCTGTGCATCTTTTCACCACAAGATGGCGGTATTTGTGTTGTTGAATGTTTACTGACTTGTTTACCATCCACTCTTCAAAAAGGTATCCATCTCCATATTCGGTTTGAGTTCATATAAAAGTAAAAATAAATTGAACTACTTTGAAAACTCTCCAGTGATCGTGAGAGATATAATTATGCAAGTGACATTAGTTTGAAGAACAATATAGGGAGGTTTTTTTTCTCATATGTGAATGCGAACAGAACAAGTGAGCAACACGTCGAAAGGAGATCTGCCCTGTGAGGTCCCTTTTAAGTTATTGGCATCCAGTTACATATAATGGAAGATAATGGCTGTTCTGGATGAGGAGGTAGAGCCAATGTAATTATTGAAAACTGAAGTTACCTAATTATATCTATTCCTTTTGTCTAATGAATGTAATGGAAAAGTGAAATGTTTAACTTTGAAAAATGCTGCGTTATCAAGGAATTTACATCAATAGATTCTCATTAAAAAGTCAACATTATAACATGTTAACTGACAACTTGGAAGAACAATCTGTTGGAGTTTATGAGCCTCATGTCTGGCTCTTAATGAATATCTTTTTTCTATCTCCACAACCAACCCTCCTTCCGCCTCTTCATGTCTCCCTCCAGACATCCAAAGAGGACCTCTTACAGGCTGACTTTGAGGGGGCTCTGAAGTTCTTCAGAGTTCAGCTCCCTAAACGATACAGAGCTGCAGAGAATGCACGAAGGCTTATGGAGCAGGCCTGCAACATCAAGGTAGGAGAGGAGCTCCACATACAAACGCATGTATTCAGTTAAATCTTAATGCTGTACTGATTGTTTGCTCTCCCAAAACTGTATTTACAACATGCACACACACGCAGGTCATTAAAGGAGATTATTCAGTGAGTCCAAGCAACACAGAATGGAATTTACTTCCTGGCATCTCCCACTGAGACACCAGTACATGTAACCAAAGGAGTCAGAAGTCCATTACAGTTGTTGCTGTTGTTGGGACTCAATCAGTGATATTCTGGTTGTCGTATGAAGTAACTTTTTTTTTGCACTGACTGCTGAACAGCTAATCGAGAAGCTTTACTTTTCATCTACTTGGTCGATAATTTCTGAGAGATTGGTTGTGTTTGAATTCCAGCACACTTTATAGTGATATCCAAAAAGGTCGTACTTTACCTTAGAGTTGATCCCTCTGGCATTGTGATGCTGAATATTCTCTTACTTTGAGAATTTAAAACCTCCGTCAGACTTGACATTTTGAAGGAAATAGGCCAACTGAGATGTGCCTTGAATTGATCTCTGTTTTGTTTCAGAGGTCTGACTGAGAGGGCAGCAAAAGAGAGGAACTGACTGCACTGTTTGACATACTGCATAGCTGAGTTATGTCATCTCCAACAGCCATTTGCGTTGTTCTCGGTGATTGATTGGTATTTTTATACCCCTGTGCCTTTAGTCTTTCTTGTATATTTGCTTTCATTGTTCTGAATATCGGTCTCAAAAGAGCGCAGCAGATAAAAACCTGGCTTCCAGGGATGGTAGTCATAGTTTTCCTCAGAATATGCGCGGCTGTTTTCTCTTGAATTCCTTTGGACACACAGACGTTATCGTCCTCCTGCTGACCTTAACGAGGCTGCTGGCATTTAGGGAATTTGCTGGAGTCACCAGAGACCAAAGTGGTACACAGTGTATTTGATATGTATGTGTGTGTGTGTGTGTGTCTATGTCAGCAGCGTGTGGCCTGATAGAGGAAGGAAAGAGTTGACAGAGAAAGATAAAAGTGATAATCATCCTCTTTCCACCCTCTTGCCGCTTCGCTGTCCATGGCTCTCTGTATCTGCATAGAGTTTATATTTTTACATGTTTTCTCGTCGTCGAGTAAAGCTTAGAGTGAGTACATAGATTGTAATACTAGTATTTTGCTCAAGAGCATGTTGGTACACAGTATGAGTGCTTGTATCACCAATGTTTGATGTATTTCATCATTTTACTACGTACAGGATACCACGCACTGCGGCTCACTCTTTATCTCTGGTTGTTTGGTAGCATTCTGTTTGTCTTGCACAATCTTGCAGAAATACAAGCATCTCACTTAAAAGGGCACTTTTGTGCAAGTTTGTCAGCCTCAAACGTCGACCACAATAGCTGCTGTGCTCCTTTTTCACACCAAGTCTCTACACCTCTGCAGGAGGCACAAACAGCATTCTTAGAACTAAATATTACGCTAATTGGGTGAGTGTTATTTATGATATCGTATAACTGGCAGTAGCTGGCTTTCCATTGCCATTAGTTGGCTTCTTGAAGGTGTGAATAGGAAAAGGTAAAAAAAAAAAACTTCCACTCATGCAAAAAAGGGTTTTATGCTTGCGTGGGATGTTTTTTATTTGAATTGAAACAACTTAGCAAAAACTTCAAATCATGTGACTCACCAGCTGTTTTTGGTCTTGGCTGGAAAACAATAAACTCACATGATTGATCGTAGTCTTAAATATATGATATATAATGTACAGTAAGAGAATATTATATAGCAGATCTTCCCAGAGATGAAAGTAATCCTTGATGAAGAGCTTTTTTCCATTTCTTTTTTTTTTAATCTTTTGCATGTCCACTTTTTTTTTTTTTTTTTTTTTTTTGCTCATCAAGGTTTGTTTAATTTGAATCGTCAGAGAATGGAAACGTGGGTATCCTGTGGGTTTAGGCATCTTTACTAATTCTGCTTTACCACTCTTTTACTCAGGTTGTACACTCAATTCTCAATTTCTGGACAAACATATTAACATTTCTCTGGACCCTCACATGTGGCAAAAGCCCCTGACTCACTTATCATCGAAGCACACATGCTGTGCAGAGACAGACTGTGCAGGCAGGTGAAATGATAGAATATGTAATGGGACGGGATGACATTACCTCAGGACAAGCTGTCTGTTTCTGCTCATCTCTGTATTATTCCCTGCTGATCTGAGTCTCCTCTTGCGGTTGGCATATTTATTTTTCACACCTTTTTGTTGGTCTCCATGAAAACCCACGAGCCATGTTCCTTTTGTCATTCGTGTCTTCTTTTTTTTTGGCACATTTCTCAAATCGTCAATGACAATGTCATTGCTCTTTGACATTGTCCTCTCACATCTGTAAGGAGACTAACTGCTTCGCAAGATTCACCCAAATGTCCCATATTTAAAGGCTTAGGCTGTTCAAATTGGCTTTGTAGAGCTGTGGTATACAGTTGGTAGCTGTTTATGACTACATTTCTGGATGTTCAGGTGTTCAGTTCGGCTTTAAGGAGGAGATGACTGACCTGATGATGATTTACATATATATATTTGAGGGCTTCTCTTTCACACCATCTTCCTTCTGCTTTCATATTCATGAATAAGTCTAGGTTTTTTTTTTACGCTTTCAAGGGTAATATTCCCTGTGGATGCAAGTATACAGAGTTAGCCAGTCAGACAGAAATGAAGATAAGAATACGATGGAACTAATGTTTTTCATTCACTGCTTTTCACTCTATTTTTACCACTGACCATCCGTCTAACTGCACCAGGCTCACCCATAGATCACAGCATCTCACATCAGCTTTTAATGCGTTACACCGCCACATGAAGCCAGGAATCCAGCTACGCCATGTCACATTTACTTATCTCACATTACATCACAATGCCTCATGAATTTGCCAAGCCACATCATTTCGAGCCCTTCTGCACCTCAGTATATCGCATCCCAACTCAACTCGTCTCCTTGCCAACCATGCTGTCACAGTTTTTATTACAATAAAATAGAACAAATAATAGTAAAACTGAAGAAACTCTACATCATGTAAACATAATAACTTCAACACTTCCTAAAAAGTCAATATTTTTGGACAACGATCAGCTAATTGGTTACTTTAGATCAGCTAACGTAAGGCCTCAACCGGCCACACATGGCACATTCTACCACAAAGGAAGTCAGTCCTCTCTTTGCCCAAGTCAGTGATGTTTGAATTAGATTTCATGAATTTGCTGGCTGCTTGTTTGTTATTGTATTGTTAAAGAAATGAAAAGCACCTGTGGAAAAACCGAATTCTGTTGGCCACATATCGACAAAGTGTTGGTGAAGCACCACAGCAGCTGAGATTCTTGTCTTGTAATTTGGATAAGAGATGAAAGGAAAGAGGGGTACTTGGATAAGTAGCTACTCTCTTTCCACCCACAGTAAATGTTGTCATTCTTAATATGATGTTAAATAGTAACTTCTAGATTGAAGGAGCCAATTTAACAGTTTGGAAGACGGATGATTCTCAGAGACTCCGAGAGAAATCGGGCAATCCAGCTTATTCAAGCCACATTGCTTTCTCCTCGACCACCCATTTACACATTTTTCTCTGTCAACATTTAAATCGGATCAGCTGAAGTCTATAAGCTGCTTTATACAGCGAAAGAATTCACCGGCGCCTTGGTTTGATGAACACAACGGGTAGTTGGGTGGCTTAGCCTCTCTGGGGATTATGGGAAGAATTTGAATTTCTCAGCCTTAAACATTCCCCAGACCGCAGCTGGAGTGGCTTTAATAAAAAGGGAGAGAAATGTCATGTATTCATTTGCTGCTCGGGGCTTGACTGATTAATCAGGTTTATACTTTTCTATCAGAAAAGCTAAACTTCAACAAACCGAAGCAAAAGAGGGGAAAGGGGTGTGTAAAGGGAGGCTGGCAGAATAGTATTTAGAGGAGGAAAGTTTACAGTGATGGATGAAGACTCCAAAGCCGCAGGCATACTTTCAAACAGACAACAGAAAAACAGTGACATTTATATTAGAATGTGACATAAGGGCTTGCAATCTAAGGGCAAAATGCATTTGATGTAAAATATCATATTGAATACATAGATTTTAGGAAACAGTGGATGACAATAACTAATTCTTTGTTTGACTGTAAAACTTGGTCCTCTCAGTGAAGTTGACAGGCGTGGTTCATTGCCTTTCAGTTAAATGTGTGACTCAGAACTGATTATTGAGTCATGTCCTTTTGCTTTTTTAGACTCATCACTTGTAAGATATCCGCGACATGGCAGACATAGCATTGGCATCAAACTATCTTTCTTTCACTCCCGCAAAGAATATCTGCTTGCTTGAGGAATTCTGTATTTACAAGGACTTTGCAAATTTCACACAGCTGAGATATAGTAGCTTCTTCATGCAGCAGACCTCAGTACTTTTGTTATCATGCAGTTCAGGACAGTTTCCACGGGTAAATGGCAACATCTGTACATAATTGCAGCACATAGACTACAAAAAGACATGAATGAGCGCATCTTCTGTCTGCTGAATGTGTGCGATCACCTTAAAGCGATGGTCCTGTTTTCTTCCTGAAAGACATCTACTTTTGTCAGACTCCAACTGCACCAGCTTGTCTTAATATGAACCCAAGACTTCAAAAATGAGTGAATAAACCATTAGTGACACCACAGAGACTTTGTCCATCTTTTATTTACGAATTCTGCTACCAACTTGTCAAAACATAGTTTTGGTCTTTATGGATAAGTGCCTCGATCATGGATACTTTACTCCTCAGTTTAAATTTGATTAAAACGAGGCCACTTTGAGTGACGGTTGAATGCTACAAAATAGATGTGGATTTTGTAATGAGAGCTTAGTCAAATCCATTCTTTGCACATGACTTTTGGTTATGGCTAAATTACAAACCTAAGGGTTCCTGCAAACAATGTTTCCATCAATGTCTTGGTTTTTGTTTTTGTGCCTTTGTGGAAAAGCAGTTAATGCGTTTTGAGGAGATTTCCAACTTATTCTTAATAAGTTGGAATGTATTGGGTAATTACCTAATTGACTGATTACATAAATGATCAGCTGGTTCTTCTTCTTGAAAAGAAACATGGCAATTATTAACTAATGTGGAGATAAAATATCACAAAGACCTCTAAACTTTTCATTCACCTGGGGTTCAGAAAGCTCCTGGTTACCAGTTCACATGCACAATGCTTCTTTATGCTGTTAACTGCAGCCATTAGTAATCTTGCCACTACTGTTACTACTGTAACAGATGAACATTATGCCGAATGGTTTATTGTTTCAAAAACAGTAAAGCTTTTCGAGTCAGCTTCAAACTTGCTGACAACTATGTGGACACGTAGATTTGGATTGTTACGAAGGAAACATGTCTCAAAGGAATAGTGAGTAGGATTCAGTGTCATCTAGTGACAAAGTTTCAGACTGCTGCCAAGTCAGTTGAATAAACTTCAGAGACTGCTAAAAACACTTTGGACCAGCTCTAGAGCCGGTGTCTGGTTGTCTGATGGATTTTAAATGTGGGTCCTTTGGGAGGACAATACAGCGTTCATCTGGGACAGCTTTGAATTCTCTTTCACTTCACTTTGTAGATTCTACCGTTGGAACGATGTGTAACTGTGAAGTCACTGTGGTTGATCTGACTACTTCCTTCCTATCGCTCTTAATCTCATGCACACCCTCTTTACTTTACACACACTCACAGAGTGTAGCTGTGTAAACAAGCGAGGAGCTTGTAAAAAGAAGGAAATAGGAAATAGAAAAAAGAAAACCTACAAACTGCAACGTAAAAAGCGTAAAAGAGAATACAGAAGGGCTGGAGAGAGGGGCACAAAAGAAAGGGAGCAGAGAGAGGGACGTGCTCACTGGAGAGGAAGAAAAAAGCAAACTCATCCTCCTTTGTCACACACTTCTAGCGTTACAGGGAGGGAGAGGGAGAAACAAACAGGTGTGTTGTACTGCCCTCTCACTCCCCACTTTGCCTCTCCTCCTCCTCGGTGGGCGGAGCTAAGCTCCTGTGGGACTCTTGAAGGCAGCCAGTTGCCTCCTACACTCACAGAGAGAAACAAAACCTGCCAGCTGAGCTCCGCTCCTATCCTTCTCCACCTCTCTTCCTCCCTTTTTTATTCATCCTGCGCTGCTCCTTGCTGCTTGGAGTAAGCAGGAGTCAAGATGATGCAGGAGGTGTCCATCGTGGTGGCATATGACGCTCATGTAGTCGACCGCCCTGGTGAGGAGGACACTTTGGCCCGCTTGGTCGCTCATTCCAGACCACTCCGAGCTCCCAGACCGGTGGTACGTCTGCTCTCCCGTCTTTCTGTTTTTGTCATCTTTTTGCTCAGTCTTTTCTTTCTTTTTTTCGTCTCTTCTTTTTCTTTATTTCTTCTCCACTATGTCCTGTTTGTTATTTTTTTTGTTTTACTTGTTTTCATTTGATGTTGCCGCTTGTCTTTTTTCTTCATGACAGCCCTTGTAGATTTGTTCATAAACAGAGGTGAGAAACGGTTTCACCGAAACAACATGTTTCTTTCCATCTGGTTGATGGCGTACACTCATGTATGAATGTGTGGGCGAGCGTCGTGTTACCTCTGAAACCGTTTCCGACGTTTGAGGTTACAGAGCTTTGTCAGTCAGTTCATGCAGAGCTCATTTGTGGCTGTCAGTTTGTTTCAATTACTGATATAAATGGAATCAATGCGGACCTTGTGTCTGTGCGTGTAAGTGTGTGTGTGTTTGTGTGCATTTTCCTCACATGGGTAATTTAATTCTATGGCCTAGTTTTCCTCAAATGTCCAGTTGATGTTGTCCTTATTTCAATATTCAAACTCCGGGGCTGCTCTATTATGCAAGTGCAGATCACCCTTCTCCCCTGTGCACAGGCGCACATTCTTTCTTCGAGGATAATACCTATGTGATCCTGGCTTGGAGGTTTGGGACCAATTCCATTTTCTGCTGCAGGGATTCAGGTCAGGAATCTAAAAGTGGGCCTGGTACCATTTCCTGAGGTCCTATGCATCTTTAATTGCATTTCCTGAGTCAGATCTGACCCTCTATCCATACACTGGCCTCTTGTATTCACACTAAAAGCTCTGGGAAATGGAGTATGGACTTTGATGATGCACTTTTGAGCTTTAAAATTGAACATGCGCGTGTTTTTTCTGTATTGATCATGTGGGTTATTGATGTGACCTCAAGGATCACACTGGGCCCTTGCTTACTAATGTCCCTGAACTTTTAGAAATATATAAAAATGTATCAGATGTGTTGTACATAGGCAAAAACAACACTGTCTTGTAATACTGTTGAAAGCGTGTGATGTCAGTGATCTAAAAAATGTAGCTAATTGCTCTGTTTTACTGACAGCAGATAAGAATATCTGGCAAATGATGATGCAAGAATATCCGTGGAAATGAATGCCCCTTCTATGCAGGAAGACTATGTAGGAGATTTGAATGATGTCTCAAAGTAGAAGAATGCCAGTGAAATTACGAGCTTTTATAGATGCAGTAGGGTGACAAGTTGAAAGAAAAATCTCCCCTTCATTTATCACCCTCATCCTATTTTTAACTTGATGGGACCAGCAGAACGATTTGAATCACATGGTATGGCCTTCTCAGTCAACAGATCCCAACCCAGTCTCATAGGAGATTGGGGCCCGATAGCTTAGACACCGAAAGGAGCAGTGAAGCACTGAAGCTGCTAAGGTTACCTTTCACCCGGTCACCTTGTTTGTGTATTTCATATCTGAACATCAACCAACGAGGAGGAAACAAACTGGAACATCGTGAGGTTGCAGATCTTTGGATTGTAGCTGTAGCAGGACTGTATGTTTGAATAACGGCTTTGCCTCCTACAGGTAAGCCAGGCCAGTTTTAGGTTGCAATTAATTACTTACAGTCATGCTGCAATATTTGTGTGTTTAAGGAGTGTGGGAGATCAGCAGGTTGTACAATCAGCAGCCAGAGCTCAGCTTGTCCATTTCAACAAATCCATATTTATTTGGTTTAAGGAATGCAGTTTGGTTTTTAACAAAAGCGCCGTCATTTTAGGCCTAATGAAAAACATTGTTGGAATGTTAATGGAAATGAGTCATTGCACAGTAACGTGCTGAGAAGTTTCTTTAGAGAACCTACACATTTCAACAAGGAAAAAAATATCATTTACTTGGAGTTTTGTGAGCCTACAGAATAGATCTATGATGATATATCATATACTGTACATGGAGACTGGAAAATATGATGCAACCAGCATGTGTACGTAGGTGTTTGAGTAGTTTCTGTATTAGAACGCTTAAGTTCATTAAATTAATAGGTTGTAACAGGTGGTTAGACCATTCTGTTTTATGCAGAAAGATGCAGACAAGTTGGCCAAGAAGGACATTGTTGTTCTGTCATTTTTTTCTGCTGAAGAAACCACTTGATCAAATAATCTTTAAAGGGCTCATTTAAACAAATTTCACTGAGTGAAGCACAAACTGCATCCTGCTAAAATCCAATCACTCATCAGACTAACTTTGCCACTCCTGGATGGATATTGTGTTTTTACAGCCATTTTTGCTCTCAGACTTGGAAATTGTCAGATTGAATTTGTTGATGCTGGACGAAAATCATCTGTTGCTTTTAGGGGAACAGTGCGTTCAATTTAATCTGCAGTATTATGTTACAGTAACGCGATTATTAAACGGACCGAGCTGCTGTTCCTTCCCACAGAAAACTACAAAAAGGATCTTAGTTCTGTTATCTGCTGAGAAGTTGTGTATGAGATAGATTACGCTGTGATGTTCACTCCACTCGGTGGTTTCTGGGTTGTTGAAGTCGGGTTAAATCAGAGGTCAGGCGAGGAGGAACACGTAGTGGCTGACCAGGTAGACTCCTTTAATAATTATTTACTTGAAGGGATTCTCCAGTGTATTGCTTGGCTTTCAAGCTCTTTTACTGGGTTATTTTATTCACTGGTTTTCCAGGACCGTCTCCATTTTTGCAATAAAGATATTGTGAGAAGCTGTAAGAAATTATGTTGCTTTTGGCTTTGATGTCATTCTCTCATCAATCATTTAATGCAGTGAAGGAGAAAAATACACTGAAAAGAGGGTCACGGGTAGATTATAAATCTCATTATAACTGCGTTGTTTCTGAAGGGAAGTGAAACTGGGCTATTGTTACGATTACTGTGTCAGACCTGTAGATACCAGATCCCAGAACACCACTGTATAAGTTGGATTTTAAAGTGTAACGTGGAGCACAAGGAAGGACTTTTTATTTTTCTGTTTTCTTATTTTTCTAAGCCCTTGAGGATAATACGACGTAAAATATTCAATTTCATCCCCCATGGTAAAAGCATAATGTGTTGGTTTTTTTTGGTTGCTGAGCCACAAAAACAGTAATCTAACCTATAGAAGCTTTTATATTTAATATACTAAACACTTACTGCTGTTTAGCTTTTCCTTAAGGATCTTTTTTCTAGTTTGCTATTTGGCTTTGTAGTTTCTGTGTGATGTTGCTGACACATAAAAAGCCTTGGCTCTGTCTTAAGTAATAACTAAACACTCGCATAGATGAACAAACATACTCGTGCCGGTCTCAGAGGAAGGGTTATGTGACTCAGATTGACCTGGAATCTCAATTATTGGTGCTATAGCAACGCTGTTTCCACTCTTGGGAGGTAACATTACCACTTACCTGAGGCAGACACAGGCAGGGGTGCAGTGAAATGAGTCGGTCATAAAGATCGTCTCTTATTTCATTGCTGTTTGGACCACAGAACTCGGTTTACTTCTCACAGGTTTTCACTCCTCAGCCTCATTTAGTCTCTTTACATAAAATGGAGTGACAGTGATCTTGCTTACTTCAAATTTAATTGCAGAAATGAAGAAACTAGTAAAATGACTTTAAAGCCTCAGATTTGGCCATATTTTGTACTTAAAAGGATAAATAATGTTTATAGTAGAGAGAAGGTTCTCTAACTATGCTTCCGTCTCTGGAAGAAATGAATGACTTGTAGTGATATGATAATCATGTAACTCGCTCTGTGAACGGAAAGTTTCCGATGCATGAGGCGAATTCTGAGAATGATGACGACTTGCTGATTTAGAGACAGTTGTGTTGTGCAGTGTAGTCTTTGTAGACCCTTTCAGTTTGTGCTCATGTAACTAAACTCTGATCCCTCTGACAGACAGTGCTGTTTTTTACTGGGGGGGGGGGGGGGGGGGCTGAGCTCAGGACAAGACAGCTGAATGAGGACTAAATGAACTCAAATTCACCACAGAATACACAATCTTTGTTGTTGTCAGGTTCCAACCAAAAAGCTGAAGAAGTTTGAGAAGGAATATCAGACCCTGAGAGAGAGCCAGCTTCAACAAGAAGACCCCATTGACCGATACCAGGTATGATCCATAATCACACGTCACCTGTTTTCTTACACATTCCCATCTTATTGTATTTTAAGCCTTTTTAACACCTGAAGATCTTTAAACACGGGCTTAAATAAGCTGATTAAATATGATTGCCAGTGGTACCATGTTTACTTCAGTAGTACCCTCAGAGCCGGTCCAGTATCTACCACTACCTTCCAAGGGACAAGCCTGTAACTACTAGAACATGAAGGGATGGTATTATACTGTATTCTACAGGATATTCTGCAACGATTTCTTACAAGCGTGACTTTCTGAATAATTGGACCAGTTTATTATTTTCGCCCTGACCGCAGATGTCTGTCCCGCACGACGGGACTACTTTTGAGCTCCTCGAGTTACAGTCGGTGTTTCAGATGGTGTAGAAAAAGCAAGCTTCACACACTCTTTTTGCATGTTCGCGTGTGCACATGAGTGTCATTCCCATCAATGCTGGAGTTCATTAAAGGAACTCCTGCAGGGTGGTTTGATGTGGGACCGAGTGCTGATCGAGCTTCTTCCTATTGCACTCAAGCTAGATGTTAGCGGGTGTTAGCAGGTTTTTGACCAGTATAGAAAGGACTGATTTAAGAGCAATTTCCTCTCCTCCTGTAGAGTTTAAGCTGAATAACTCCTCGGACATTTTACAGTTTTAAAGCCCCTTTTAAGTAGCCTTTTTTTCCCCAAAAATGAATCAGGTTTCTAAGATTAGAAATCTCCCGTGAACACAGCTTTGTTTTGTCAAACCGCGCCTGACTATTTGTGAAACTATTTTGACTTGAAATGTGACTTATAACACAGCACTTTAATCATCACAAACACTAACTTCCTGAAAATTATTTTTAGGTGAATTTGACAGTCTGTTGTTAGACAGGCTCAGCTGCAGTGACTTTCATGTCTTCCTCTTCAAAAGAGTATTTTCAGATATTTTTTAGACGGAATACGATTATAGCACCACTCCATTTCATCGGCTCCAATTTTACACTTTTCCTTCTTCTTCCTCTGGGTTCAAATCTGTTATTCCTTTATTTCTTCAAATGATCTCTCTTTCTATCTTTTTTTTTCCATTTACATTGAATTAGCAGGAGTAATGTACACACAGTTTGCTGTTTTGCTGCCTTCTTTTTATCGAGTTTAGAAGTAAATGATTTCTCTAACCAGTTTTACTTTTTGACAAAATGATAGATGGTTAGTCATTTTATGTTTGGCTGCTCTTTTCCCGCATCCCCTTGCTCTTTTCTTTTCTCCTCTCAATAAAAACATACTCTTCTGAACAGCCTCCAATACTTCAGCTTATAATGATCAGTGGATCAGAGTGCCCCTAATAGTCGTCACATTAACGTTTTACAACCATATCTAAGCCAAGTCTCAGATCTATACATGTAGGACGTGTCAATGAGGGCACAAGACACTGTTTCTCAGCTCTGTTTTCTTAGTTAAATAAAAACAAGAAACTTGCCTTTGTTGAATAATGTATGTTAGTGATAATTTATCTCTAAAAATGTCCAATATCAAGGCTTTTGCAAGCTTTTTTTAAAAAGAAGAATACGATTGAGACTGGAAAATTGGTCTTTGACAATAGTACGGTAGCCATAGAAACAGGGTATGACAGCACACTTACATCCTTCTTCACACACACAGTAACATGCGCATAAAATGAACTAAAAAAAAGACTTATCACTTGTGAAAAAGAACAAAATAGATGACAAATTCTGGAAACAATAGTAGATCCAGTCACACAACTAACTGTTAAAACTTCTATATGAAGAAAAACATAGAATTACCTCCAGTCATTTTTCCCATGAGACTGGGGTGAAGCATAAACAGGAGGAAAGGAAGGAAGGAAGACTTTAGTTGCAGATAAGATGTTGGGCTTGTCCACGCTGCTCTATCAGCAGTGGAAACTGTTTGCTACAGAGGAAAAGCTCTTTAGTTATTTCGTGGTTCTGTGGTTTCTTACTCCAGGTCCGGGTATGTATTCTTTCTTGCTTGTGTTTTTATAGCTAAATATCTTGAAAATCTATCGAGTGAAATCTGCGTAGAACTTTTCTGGACGGACGTTCTGGGTTTTTTTCTGCATTCTTTCGATAATTGAAGACAATAAGAGAGTAAAACCAATTATAAACGGCCAGAAACCATCGAATCGGAAAGAGAGAAAGTGAGTCCGGGAAGTGTCACTGAAGTGAAACTGTCAGGATCATGTGTTGAAGTTTAGTCAGAGCTGCTGGGCGCTCGATGTGAGGACGTTATTGTGACTGTGGACAGGCGCCCGGTAAGCTGCCTCTGCTCCAAAAGATTATTTAATGAGTGTTCCTGTTCAGGCTTTTATTGATGCGTTTTCCCTGTTCTTACAGGATCGTTCCTGGATGTTAAACTTTCATGAGAAAGACTGATAGGATTTAAGTTGCTCAAAATTTTCATGTAAACTAAGACATGAAGTATGACACATGGATGGCTTAAACACAGACCGAAGGATATAGTCGATCTCGGCCAGTCTGCTGTTGGGAAGTGATTATTTTATTCTGAAGATCTGCTGCTTTCAAACTACAGAGTAGCAACAACAGAAGGCTTTGGCTGCATAAAGCTGAAAACCAGCATTACACGAATTGTATGAGAAGTGCTCTATCACTTCAGATGAGATACTTGTGTTCACACCAGTCATGCATACTTCTGGGTGTATGATTGCAGTGGGCTTAGAAAATGTCAGCATTGTAAAAGTGACAGGATATCAGGGTCAGATGACCACGACAACCATGACAACTGTTCGTTTTGTGGAAGCGGGGCTGTCATGTGAGTCAGTTTACTGACAGGTTGGTGGTCATGAGACTCCACTAATGGTCTGCAAAGGCTACTTTAAAGTGTGTGTAGGCAGGAGTGGAGGCCTGTATTAGCATCTCAGGGCTGCCATACTGAAAGAGAAACAAAAGTAGAACGGGTACTGTAGTCTTATCCTGATCAAACAAAAAAAGTTGTTAAGTTGTTTACATTTCTGGACGAATGATGGTGATACAAACAAATCAGGAAGCATGTTGTAGATGGTAATAGATCCTTTAACTGTGTGTGTGTGTGTGTGTGTGCAGAGGGAGAACCGCCGTCTTCAGGAGGCCAGTATGAGACTGGAACAGGAGAATGACGACCTGGCACACGAACTGGTCACCAGTAAGATCGCCCTTCGGAACGATCTTGACCAGGTAACACAGCTTTAGAGAATATTTACACATGGTTTATGTGCTGTATTTTTCCCTGATTGGTGAACCAAAGTAACCAAAACCCTTCCACATGAACTGTGGTTGTTCTGTACATTTCACATTGTATATTTACAGACACATATCATTTGATTAGCATTTATTACAGGTTTGTAGTCCCTTTTTGATGTGTGTGAAAATAGTGCTTTGCTACAGCTGTAAATAAAGAGTCTGTGCGTTTACACGCTCTCAGGCTGAAGATAAGGCGGATGTCTTGAACAAAGAGCTGCTGAGCACTAAGCAACGCCTGGTGGAGACCGAAGAGGAGAAGAGACGTCAGGAGGAGGAGACGGCTCAGGTAACACTCGTCCTCCTCTAGTGAAGGACGGCTATAACAAACTAAACAAAAAGACAACTTTTTTTTTTTTTTTTTTTTTTAATTATCAATGCTACTCATATTTTAATTTATGTCTTTGTTTTTTTTAGACACAATAACTTTAGTAATTATGTCAATAGAGAAAACAGATGAGGTGGATTTCTATTGACTGTAAGATTTGCAGGCCGGTGTTTTGTGTTCATTTTATGGAGTCATAGCCAGTAGGTGTTATAGTTGCTTTATTCTGGATCAAGATTGTTGTAATCTTGAAAAAATGAGAAGAAATAAACTGAGACATGATGTCAGAGGCTAACCTCCAGTTTGTGCTTAAAGCCTTGATCCTGAAGGTCAGAATGGTGGCTCCTTGCATACAGAAGACAGCCTTGGTACCAGTGGGATTCTTACAATGTGACGCATAAACAAACAGGGTTACCTAAAAGCCAGTGTGGCATAATGTCAACCTCACTTTCTCTGCAGACTCGTCTACATAATTAGCCATAAATGTTAATGGCCCACACTTATCTCGGCTCTAGAAAATTTCTTATCTATGCACTCTATATACAGTGATATATACAGTGTGTGTGTGTGTGTATATATATACATATTTATACACACACACTGATGAACATATCTAGGGAAACATTTAATTTCATTTATTCAAGGTCTGACCTGTTGATTTTGATTTTGGCCAATACCGCTTTTCTTTCTTAGATTATAGCTGACAGCATTCAAAACTATTCTTGTACATTTTTCTTTCTCCTCTCTTCCTGTAACCAAAAACTTAAAGAAATCAAGTGCTCCGGGTTACTAGACAGAGGTATTTGGACAAATGAAATTCAACTGAAACCCTCTTTATGAAACAGATTTTAGATTCTTAACCTTTTCTTTTATCGATCCTTCAACATACACAAGTGGATATAGAATGATTGGTTTCAGGTGATTTATTAAACCTCTGAAACGTCCAGTGGGGCTTTTTTTCTCTGTTTTTTTTATAACCTTGTAATAGCTTTAGTTAGCTATTCTAATTGCATATTTAAGACCAACTTTGATACCACCTGACTTTTAAACATTTGAGGTGGCTGTTTTACACATTTTGGGGTCAAAATATAGGTCAATGAATGACTCACACAGAGAAACCGATGCAGCGGAGGATCAGGCCACTGAGTTGACTCTCCTTGTTTATGTAGTATTTCATCATCTGTCATGTTCCTCTGTGTCTTGCAGCTGAAGGAAGTGTTCAGGAGGGAACTGGAAAAAGCAGAATTGGAGATCAAGAAAACCACAGCAATCATCGCTGAATACAAGCAGGTAACAGAACAACTGTCTCTTTGTCCTTAGACTCTTCCAGTTTGACACAATTATACTGAAATTATGTTTACTTGCTTTTCATCTCTTAATAAGAGTTAACTGTACACTAATAAAGCCCAGAACAGCCCAGAACAGTTTTATGTTGAATACATGATGTTTTGATTGAGATTACATTCTTTACATAGTGTACCTGTGATCTCATTAGCCGCTTTCAGACTGTAGGAACCATTGGCAGTTCTAATAACCTTTTAATCCGCGGGGCCGTTTTCTCCCGTGTTCGGACATACAGGAACTCGGGGCTTTCTCCCTTAGTTCCTATAACTATTTAGCTCCTTCTCTGAGGTCGGGTCTTTTCATGGTTCTATAGAACGAATCTAACAGAGGTGTGTGGTGGTCGGTAGCTACGCCCCATGTCATGCTATCACGGCTGAAATGTCTCCTCATATGACACAGACACAACCAGCGGGTGTTTAATAAGTTAACTTACACTGGTCTCATTTGTCTGCAGCGCTCTGCTCTCCTTTCTTCCTTCATGAAATGAAAAAGTATCGTCTCCTGACTCTCTCTGTGAGCTCTTCCAGCCTCGATATTAGACGCCTGATATGATCGTCCATGATTAATATCACCATCATGCAGACCATAAACACAGTGGCCTCCCCGCTCTCCATATTAGCTTCATTGTGGTGTTTTTTCTACTCTAATTACTTTTACGGGTTTTGTTTTGTGTTTGAATGTGGCGCTAAACGGCTAACGGCTAACACGTCACTGAAGCAGACGGCTGCACGCGGCGCATCAGTCCCTATCAGGTCCCGACTCATGTGCGAATGCAGACTGAAACAGAAGGACAGTTATCAGAACGAAATTCGAGTAGGACAGTTCTGATAACTGCGTTCCTATAACTACTCTGTCCGAAAGCGGCTATAGTAGTTTGAATGTGTGATCTCGAGTGCAACATAACTCCCTCCCTGTGTTTCAGATCTGCTCCCAGCTGAGCACCAGGCTGGAAAAACAGCAGGCGGCAACAAAGGAAGAGCTAGACATCGTCAGGGTGAGATTGCACTGTTAATGCACAGCAAGCAGCAGATGCAAGTTAGGAGACATTTAAACAGAAGCCACAGTATGTTGCATCAAACAATAAAAGAGTTTCCAGCGCTGTTGTGGCTTTCAGACAAAGCCCAGGTTTGTTCATCAACACACCCATAAAGAACTTGATTTATACAGACAATCCCACACAAGTGTTTAGCCTTTGTCAAACATGCGATGTTGTTTTTTGTGGGTGTGGCAGAGGACTTTTCTGATTTCCTTCTTATTAAAGTGTGTTGAAACAGCATGTCACAATGATGCAAGCTGCTGTGGGAAATTACACAGAGTGAACATTCAAATGTCCTCACCAACCATAAAAAACAGACAGAAAAGATAAGGTGACATGAAAAATGACCCTCATTCTGAAATAAATGTGTGACATGAACACACAAAAGGCCATGATTTCCTGCTGCACTATATTAACTCAAGCTCAGATGTGTCTTGGTTTTTTGCACAATAAAGCTTGTTTAATTGTGCATGGCAGAGTAAAGCTATTCATCTTTTGTGTTTAAATGGATGACATGGCAAGGTTGAGTTTGTCCTTGAGCAGTGGTAGGAATCTTAAAACAGAAACTATTTTTAGATGTGTTTTTTTTTTCTTTAACACACAAAATGTTTTTTGCACCAACACTTGCTGTATGTGTGTGTTTGTATCACATTCAGAATAAAGTAATGGGCTGTGATCACTGCAAGGACCTGTTCGGCACCCTGGGGTCCCTCCAGGCTGCCTCTCCCGGCAGTGACAGGACATCGAACGAACCACTGGACGAGGAGAAGGATGGGCTGAAGGAGCAGCTGAGACAGCTGGAGCTGGAGCTGGCGCAGACCAAACTGCAGCTGGTGGAGGCCAAGTGCCGCATCCAGGTCAGTAGCACCGATATCCATAATAATCACAGCTGTTCCCAGGGCGGTGAGTCTGTAAGAATACTAATAAAGAAACGCATTTAACCGAAGATGACATGAAGATCTATATTAATATGATTAAAAATAAAAAAGGCTTATATTTGTAAGTAACTTGCCATTCTTGAGTTTACTTTACTTTATTGCACCCTTGCTGTTGCTTAGTGGAATGTTAAAGTAGTTGGCACATTTATAAAGATGAAGAGAAACACAGCACAGTTAAACATGATGACCAAAAATTCTGGCTTCTCTGTGAGGCTGCATCAGTGTGCAGCCGCAGAGAGTACTGCTTAAGAAAGAGCATAATGCAAAATAGATTACACTAAGATGATAAACAGTGTGCAAAAGCACAATGTGTACAAAATATGTACCCTCTAAGCACAGCCAGATTATTAATGAATGTATTAGAATACAGTGGCTCATTGAAAATGCCAATTTCTATTTGAATTGTCCATTGCCATAAAATGCTTGTGTAGACTAGTGTAAGAAAGAACCAGATAACAAGTCTGTGTACTGCTTCTGCTGACTGAGTCCTGCTCCTTTTGTTGCTCTGCAGGAGCTCGAGCATCAGCGGGGAGTCCTGATGACTGAAATCCAAGCTGCCAAGAACTCTTGGTTCAGTAAAACTCTGGGGTCTCTGAAGAGTTCTGCCTCCTCTTCCTCCAGCTCCACATCACAGACCCCGTCCTCGCCGAAGGATGGGCCTGCCTAGCCCCACCCCCCCCTCGCCCTTTTTGTTCCCCTGTGGGATGCACACGACAGCTGAGCAAAACGAGCTGAAGAAACTAGCTGCGGACAAATGCAGTATTCCTTTTCCAGCAGGTGGCAAAGTGGAGCTACCTGGCTTCTTGGACTGAAAATAGCTGAAAATAGGAAGGCGGGTTTGGTGGGGTACTGGAACAGCCACCTGTGCTTGAGACTATTCAGTGTCTGTTGACCTTCTCTGCGTCACAGGTAATGAGACAGGTGAAGCATCAGTGAGCTCTGACGTTAAAGTTCAGCGTTTTTTGCAGATTCAGCACACAGAAAGTAACCGGTCTTAAAGGTCAGTTAGCTCCACCTTGTGGGCACTCATCTCTGCTGCTGCAGAGTCGTATTACTCACTGGGAAATCACGTTTTCTGATTGCTGAAAATGAAACCTGCATTCAGTCTAACAAATAGGACATGATTTTAAATGATGGTGATGTAGCTCTGTCACAGTAGTATTATATATTTACTGTTTAAAGATACAATGACCAACATTAACCGTCTTCAGCGCAGAAACGCCCCCGCACTGAAAAAGGAATACTGCATACAGTTGTGGAGAGCAACGCAAACGTTGCATTTCTTTATAGTAATATAACGTAAACAATGTTGTCATATAAATATGTATAACTAATTATTGAATTTTTAAAATAATCCTGTACAGTTCTTTAAGAGAAAAAAAAAACATAAGAAAAAGTTCTTAAATTTCTTTTCTACTGTTTGGAAGTTGAATGTCATCTCTATAGATGTTGACGTAAGCACAGTGTGTGACTGATGCGGTCGGGTCCAAACGCTGAGAAGCCAAAGTGACAACCTGCAGAGATCTTTTGTTCAGTGTCCCCATGACAATTTTTTTTTATTTTTTTGTCTCAACTCCAGCTGAGCACTAACCTCGCCCGTTTCACCTTTAAGGATGCAGACCGTGCGCTCTTGTTTTCTTATTGATTCACTTTAGATCACTCCATCAGTTGTCCTCCGTAAATAATCTAGAGAATGCCACAGTCATTGTGTCAAGAACCCAAATATGTTTTCAAATTTAAACAAGCCACCTTACATATTGCCCGGTTGCACATGGTAGTTTGGTATTGAAAACTGTTGTCTGTTTATCTTGCAAACAAAATGCTCCAAATGCTGTTAACTGCATTTGGAGACATCAACGCTTATGTTCCATTTTCGGCCTTTGATTCTGTTCAGACTGAAAAAAGGCTTTCACAGAGCCAAATAACAGTCAGCATGATGAGACCAAACTTCAGTGTGTTAGTCTGCATCATGTGAGAACACATAATCAGCACCAGAGCAAGTAAATATACATTATGTGGAGCAATTCATCCCGAAATAAACCTCTATCCAAGATGAGGTAGCAGTAATACTCAGTCATTGCCAAACAGTCACGAGGCCATTCGTTTGACTGTGCCAACACCTCAGTTTCTCTTGCTGTGGTGATTTTCTTTTCTTTGCAACTCCTCACCCAATGAGAAGTATGTGGGTACAGGAGTCCTGCCTGTGTCCACTGTCGGATCATCTTACTTGAAGTCTACTTTATCTCTACCAAAGGAAAATAAACAGCAGAGGGCGCCACAAACATACAAAAACAAAAACAAAACCAGGACAAACACTGGAAAAATGTCAGAACTTCTAACATTTTGTGCTCATCATATTGTGCTATGTTAAATATAAAGGACTCGAGGATGCCAAAAAGTCTGTTTAGATGGAGCATAAATGTGCATTAGCACCATGTTAGAAAGCTACAGTGTAGCGGCCCCGCTTTATTCTCCACCCTGGTTGACACTAAAATCAGCCTTTGGACTCGGACCAATCCCTAGTGTACTTTGTGTACTTTGTGCGTGTGTGCGTGTCTGAATGGACGTATGTACATGTGTGCTCTGCACTGTAACTCAAGTTGTTGAAGTTGAAATGTTTTCTTCTTCACGTGGCTGCCTTTTCTTTTGACTGAAGTAGCTGGCTGAAAAGAGAAAAGCCATCTGGCTGTTTAAGTGTCAGCTGTGCCATAAGAGCCTCTCCATAGTCTTCCTCTGTGCTCCCAAGCATCTGTACCAACCTCCCAAGACCTGTGTCATTTGATCTCGTTGAAAAGTCTGCTGAGGCATCTTTTTCAGCTGCGTGTGGGAGAGGGGAGAACAGAGAATATCACTGAATTCCAGGTTTGCTTTGCATTTTCAGGACATTCCTTCTTCACTATTGTACATCCTTGTTGTCGGTTATTCTGTGAAAGTTCAATGTTAACTGTGGCCAAGTTGGAGAGGAGCTCCCCGTCTGTCATGTGCACTAACACACGTAGATATTTTAAACACTATTTTAACATGCGTTTGTTTCCAAAGTTATTTTTAACTGATGACTGTCAGCTGCCAATTTATATTCCTTTCTAATTCACAGTTAATTCCAATGATGCATAAAGCAGGCGGTGAGTCAGATTGCAGGTGTATGTTGTGTAGTTTACGGTCCTTTAAAGAGGGAGGGACTGCTCCTCAGCTGGACTGACTCCCGACACCGTTTCCCTGTACAGTAACTGTCCGAGCTGCATTAATAAAGTTCAGTCCTTCTGTTTATTCAGACACTTTGAGCTTTCATTGAAAAGCACAATACCGATTAAATATGCTCAAGCACTTCAAGTATGATGCACGTGTAAATAGTTGTGCAGATTTGATTTTTCTTTTTTAGTGAAGACGGTTCCATTTTCCTAAATCTTAATGATATTCATTCTGGCCAGCAGGATTTTTGATTATTATAGACACAAATTGAAGCACAAACTAAGAGCACATTACCTTAAAATAAGACAACAACTGTCAGTTTTACCTGCTGGTACACATCAGAGGGACAGGTGAGGGTTTTTTCCAGCTCAACTCACAAGAAGCGTTTATTATAGAGCAGTGAGATACAAGGACGCAAAGTTCAATGCAAATCTCTCCTCAGTCATAGCTCACTTAATAGGACTATGACCCCATGAAGGTTCAAACATTATTCAATAGAAAGAAATAAACAGAATGAGGAATGCTCATGATGTTGAACTACGTTATCTTTTTGTTTAAGTGCCAACAGTGACCCAGCCTTCGTTATCTGTAACAGGACAAAGAGCAGAATAAACATAAATGTCAGTTTCTCTGAGAAGCGTTCTCATGCAGCTCAAACTACTTGTCATACTAATAAATTGTATTGTGCTGAAACATCCCTCTGAATCTGTCATTTTATTAACCAAGCTGCATGTGACCAATTAGTTTTTTGATGGATATTTTTAAAAATGTAGGAAAAAGGAAGCATCTCTAATATAATTAGCAAAAAAGGTGTTAGATTTTATGACCAAGCCACATTGGGGAACTCACTGAGCAACCTTAAAGGAGGAGCTAAACAGCTTTAAAGATATTTATATTAAACGGCCTACGTTTCCCAGCATTTACATTATCAGCAATTTAACAGCTATGGGATGTGGCTCTTTAATGATTTGAGTTGAATTCAGTTTGAATGAGAAAACTTTCACACTTAAAAGCAAACATTACAGCCAATCAAAATCTTTAAGTAGATCAGAAATGAGCTATACACTGTTTTAGCTGTTTATCAGTCTAAACAGGTTTAAAGCATTATAACAATGACTAATCTGAGCATTTATCCTTTTATCTTGTGTGACTACATCGTTGGGAAAGCGGTAGCAATGCTGGAATGATAAATACTGACAAGTTGGTATGTGATATTTTTCGATTTCCACTCCTAATCTTTGACTTCAACGCTGCTCAGTCGGTCACTGAGCTCATCAAAGTAGTTGTCAGCAAAGCGAAGCATCTGAATGACGGCGGTGAGCAGCAGGATGTCGCAGTTCAGGTCCAAGTCCAACTCCTCGCTGTAGTTCTTCACTGGAACGACGCAGGACAGCGGCACACCGAGCCGCTCACTGGCCTCTTGCAACTGGATCACACAAAGCACATGACAAAAAGTTTCAAACAAACGACTTAAAAGTCTAATCTGCAAGTATTTTCTGTTTTAAAATGCTCACCATGTCTTTTATGTAGCCACTCGCATAGATTTTGGTCACATCCTCTTTCACCAAAGGGCAGGCTTCGTCTACTTTGGTAAGCAGAACCAGCTGAGGAATACCTAGAAAACAAGCAGAGAGCATTTCCAAAATGCCGTCAGCATTCTGAGGCACGGACTGAGTGCTTTTAAAAATAATTTGTCGTGGTTTAGATTAGCTTTTAAAAATGGAAAACTGTCCGTGTTTAAAATTACAATCACCGGAGCAGGACTCGGTTCTACTGACCCTTCAAGTTGACCTTTCTGCGGATAGCATCCAGCTTCTCCTCCAGCTTTGCAGGCATGATGGAGATCTTGCAGGCATCAATAACATAAGCCACACAGTGGATCTTGTCTCTGAGACCTGGGGACTTGCGATAGCCATGAACCTCTGAATGCAGAGGAGCGGAGGGGTTGAACTGAGTTCATGTTTCAGGAAAAACAACAGAGCAGTTTGAGTGAGCCACAGCCAAATCCATGTTTCAGTTCATAGAATGCAGAATGTTATGAAATGCTGTACCTGGTAGCAGTTGGGCAGGTGACCTTCGAGGATGCTGCTGATGTCATCTATATCCAGCCCCGCCCCTTTGCCTTCCTCCAGCCCCATGGTATCGCACAAGATGATTGGCAGAGGCTTCCCTTCTCGCCCAGCCTTCAGAGAGTAGGTGCGAAACTGTTGTGCAGAAAGAGATGGAGTAGTAGAGCAAAAGAGATGCTGGGGCAGTATTTTCATTTCCACATCGAACGCTGGAAACAGAAGCAACTGAGAGGATGGCACAGACCTGTGTGGTGAGGCTGGTGGTGGAGCTGCCTGATATGGCCTGGCTGGTGACGTGGCCTCTGAATACTGAGTTGATGGAGTTAAAGAAGCTGGACTTTCCAGCTCCAACTGGTCCAATGAGTAAAACCCGGGCCTGGGACACAGAACTGACTGTGGGTTTGTAAGTTTTAATGCTCTCCATCAGCTCGGTCCTCTTTCTGTGATGAAATTTAAAGGAGACATTTTATGACTCTTTTATAAGAGGTCTCACAAAAATGTATGAGGCAGACTTTGGTCAAATAGCTCTTGGTTTAGCCACAGTGGCACAGCCGAAACTCCTCGACTGACACCAAGCTGTTTTGAAGGGCAGATTAATTTACAATTAAAGCAGTTTGCATCTTCTGGCAGGTGTAACATATTAATTATTCCATTCAAATTGTTAACACATTCTTATAGTTCCTCAAGTCGTATCACATTTGTCAAACTGTATATTGTTTGAATGTAATAAATGTTAATGACATGGTGTGATGGTCCAAGTTACTTAGATTCCCAGGTTACAGCCCTCCATGGCCTCTCAAGTTCAGTGGTTTCTGTTGAAGAGAAAAACTCATTTATACAACAATCTTAGTGAATCAGTGAGAAATACACAACTATATATTCAACTGTTGTCTTTTTGGTGGTTCTACATGAATTATCTAAAGAATGTAGTGTCATTAGAATTATGTGATTCAAAGTGAAAAGTATAAAACTCTGCCCTGTTCCCCACATGCTGTTTATATTCTACCTAAAACAGGATTAGGTGTCAGCTAATTAGTTTTTGTGTTCCAGCAATACATGAAATACTGCATTAAATACTAGATTGTTATTTATTAAATGCAGCATAATTATTCTGATAAATGTCTATGACAACAAATTCCACATTTTTATAGAGAACTTACCCTCCACCTGGTAGACTTCACACTCAGTCAGGTTGAGGTCATTGCCGTGCATTTCTGCAGCAGGGAAGTTATAATAATTTCCTGGATTGCTGTACACTACTGGTTTGTTTCCATTGACAAGAACCAATGTTTCTCCAAAATAAGGACCAGAGGTGTTGATCATTCTCACTGCATATGGAGCATTAGTGACTGGATATGTGAGGAGCTTTTTTCCACTGAAGGTGAAAAGAAAGGCCTGGTCATCATTCACATACTGCCCAGACTGACAAAAAGGTTGTCTGGTGTAGCCTCCAAACACATAGCCAGAGGCGTTATAGCCCACAGACACTGTGGGGGAGTGGTTGTCACATTGCTGATGGAAGGCAGCACCGGTGAAACCGTGGACGCTGGCTTTGTACAGCAGCTTTAGTTTGACTCCTCCCAGCTGAGAGCAGATAGTTCTCTGCCGGTTCCTGTTTAGCTGAGATTTCAGATCGGACATCTCGTCTGCTGATGTGAGCTTCTTGAAGATACTGAATGAAACTTTGCTGTTTACTCACGATTGAATCTACAAAGACAAGACAGAAAGAAAAACCAGCATGAATTAAATAAAATGTAAGGTTGACAAAATTACAGTTTGTTCTTTTTGTGAACTGATTGAAACACAATGACTCATACAGCTTTCAGTTTGGTTTTAATGTCAGACATCAAGATTTTCAATTATTTCAGCTTTTTTTTTTTTTGATTGATGTTCACTCTTCAGTCTTTAGTAACCTGCAGGATTGATCCTATTCTTACCGAGGAGGCGGTGTAGCAACAGGTGATTCGGGGTCTGAGTGCACGTTTTTCATCACTTGTTGCTGTAGTCTTATTTGCACTTGTGTGTTTGATAGAATTTATATCATGTGCTGAATAACTCAGCCCATATTTAATTATTTTTCATACAGGTTCTGCTTTTGGATGGTCCAAATGGAAAAAATAGAAAGCTCCAATGGCCTTTTTGCATTTTCACCGACCAAATAAAGTTTTCACAAATCCTAAAATGTGTATTAAAGACTCTGTACCCTCTTTAGAATAATTATATGCAGATTTGAGCAGTCTAACTATAGTAGTTTTCATACAGGACACAGTGTTAGGTGATTAGAAAGCAAAAAAAAAGCAGTGAAACTGACCTTTTCAGCATTTTCACAAATCAGAAAAAGGTTTCACGAATCCCAAGCAATGAATCTACAGGGCCCGTGTAACGCTTTGCAGTGCTTTGATCCATTTTTAGAATTCACATGAATTCACATGGTTTACACACTTAGTATTAACCTAATTAAATAGGCTACTCATACTGAACGTTTAACAAAATGTAGGCTATTCGTGCCCAAATATAGCCTAAGTGGCATAGGCAACACTCAGCATCACCGTTTCTTTACTGATAGTGCAGTATTGATAGTGCGAAGGGCGTAAAACATATTACAATATTAAATCATGCCGCAACTTAATAAGGTGTAGCCTATCTGTACCTCTCAAGCTGACTTGCCATCCATTTCATTTGTAGGCCTATCCAGCCACGGCCGCTGTATTTGGGCAGGATGGGCAGAGCCCCGCCTTCCACACCCCCAACCTTTCTTTTATAGATAAAATATAGATAATTATAAATTATAGATAAAATCTTTATTTCAACTTCAATCACAGTGGGAATCGTATTACACCATATTGTGGCTTGTGACGGACTTTGCGAGTGGATCTGTTTTTATTTTCGCTGAAATATAGCCTACCTCCAGTGTGGCTGCTTAACGTTAGAGCTATGGCCATTGGCCAGGGCAGATGCCTGGTCTGCCCTCAGCTAAGCCCGGCCCCGCCGAACTCTCGAGCACATTCTACCAATCAGAATCACTGTAGGCCCCTCCGTAGCATAATATCATGTTACATTTAGCGCGCCTGTATAGATGCTATTGGGGCAGGTGTATGATCTGCCCTGGACATGGAAAGGACTCAAAGAGTTTAAGAAATATATTACTCCGCCCATCTCATCTTTGCGACAAGTTTCCCTCTAATTGAAACGTAGGCAGTATTAATTCCTTTCACAAACTTTCTCTTCGCTCATTTTCATGGGGCTTTTGTGTTTGTTGTATGGCAGACTTTTATGCGAGTGCGCACATCTCCCCCTGCATATGGTTGCATAGACTATTGGCCTATTGCGTATGCTCCATAAAAGCTTGCATTTTGATAACGCAGATCATCTGCCCCGCCTATTTTCCAGACCAAGAGCCGCTACTGGGCCTATCTCTACAAAACACATCTGGCGCTACTCGAGCCAAGACATCCCCCCGGCCCCCGCGTGCATGGTTCCGTCCAACCACGACGCAGAAATTGAAAATTGGAATATTAACTCATTTTACTTTCCACCGACAAATTACAATGAAATGAACAAACAACATCAATTATCTGTTTTCTGAGTTGTCTGGAAAATTGAAAATTGAAGTTTTTAACCCAATTTTCATCTTTTTCATGTGAATTCTAAAAATGGATCAAAGCACTGCAAAGCGTTACACGGACCCTACAGGCTCTTATATTCAGATTTGAGCAGTCTAACTGTAATGTTTTTTCACACAGGACATAATCTAAGGTGCTCAAGTTATGAAACATGCAGTTTAATTGCCCTTTATGCTCATCCCTATAATTCGCAAATGGCACAGACCTTTTAGCGTCATGGCGGTGATAAGTTTCGATTTCCTGAAAATGTAAAGTCACGCCTAACATAAAAATGAATAAAGATCAAGCAAAAATAAATCAAAACCAGAGTGTTAATCACCTGTTCATGGGTACTGTTTGCGTTTTAATTCAAAGTTGTTTTTCTGTCCTAGAGGAAATTTGTGTTAAAAGCAGCAGCACCAAAACCTCCAGTTGCAGAAGAAGGAAAGAAAAAAGAAAAGAAAAAGACATGCATGATTCACAAAAAACATACATGTCTTTAATAAATCACTCTTACCTCCTCTTCCTTGATGCAGAGATCACTGACTGAGCGCAGATGTGCTCCAGTCGGCAAAAATGAAACTTGAACTCTCAGACTGGAGTATGGAGCCCCTAAGTGGCCATAAGAAGAAAACATTTCCACGTTTAACCACAATTTGCACATGAGGTATAGCTTATTCGCTCGTTTAGTTTATTTATGCAGATGAATTCAAAGTAAACGCACCAGCAGGATGGAGGCTCGACTCCTTGTTCAGTTTCTTCAATGCTGAGTGTTCCACTTTTGCCATTCAGTCATAGATCATGCAACTACAAAATATATTACACAGTCTCATTTGTTACTTAGTGTATGCCTATGTATGTCAGAGAAGGAGCTGTTATGGGTCATGTGCTGTAACATGCAAATTGGTGCCATGAAGCAAAAAAGGACAGCAATAAATGGCTGCCTGTACCACCCCCTCTGTTGATTTAGAGAGTAATCAATAATAACCCTTTGAATCTCTGGTGAAGACTTAAACTAATAGTGTGTTGTCAGTGGCCACAGAAGACTTTTTGTTTTGTTACAGTAAAGAACACATCAAAACATTGTGTCGAGTGTTTTCAAAGAATAAGCCTCTGATGAGATTAGAGAGCATCCACAAAGGCGTTCCAAGAAGCAGCCTACCATAAATTTGTCTTTTCAAATCATTTTGAAATAATCTCCAATCTCCAGGGGTTTTGATTTTGGTTCTGTTTGTTTTGATTCCAGATGGTTGTGCTCCAGTGAGACGTCCAGTACCTTTACATTTTATTCAGTTACAACTTAGACATAAAAATGATTTATAAAACATTGTAACAACTTTCTTTCATTACAGTCGTGAAGTGAAAATCCTTCGGCCTTATAGTGATTCACTTCCTTGCAGCAGTTAGTTAAACCCACACCTTTGCTCTCCATAATTTTCCAAATATAATCAACAACAAACTGAGATTTGAGACACTACAAATTAACTACTACTGATCATTTTATATTTACAATGCAACTTTAATGGGTTTGGCACTGAAAGGCATGTGTAGGAGCCAAAATGCACATTTGAGTTTTTTCTTATATCTCCCTTTTTTGTGTTGTGCAAGCCCATTCCTGTCTCCCTCTTGTGCCCAAAGGGGCCATCCACCTTTCCTATATCTACAGGTGATGTCACCTGAGATGGCGTGGCCGGAGCAGGAAGTGATGGTCTTTGACCTAACTACCATGCAAAACCCAAGCAAAAGAATCCTTAGTTTATCTTATTAATCCTGCTTCATGTGGACATTATATATCTTCTAAGTTTTGTATCATCTTTTATTTTCATTAAACCCCTCAATATTTTCGGACAACCTTTTCTTCTGGATATTATTTTCAACTTGGATGTTTGAGTTAGCCTCTCCAGCTCAGCCACCAGTGGCTATCAATAGGAAACAATAGGACAAAGAAATAGCCAATACAGCATGAATACTTTTGTTGTTTAAAGAGAACTTACCCTCCACTCCATACACGTCATATTTGTCATCAGGTTGATGTCACAGGCAAGCATTTCCACAGTTGTCATGATTTCCTGGATTACTGTACACTTCTTTATGGCGTTTGTTGCCAAGAACAATGAGGATGAGGTCCAAAGTTGCTCTGGCTCTCAGTTCAGTTCAGTTCAGTTCAGTTCAGTTTTTATTGTCATTGCACAAATAGTATAAAAAATATACATTAGACAACGAAATTAACTTACAAACTCTCACCTCAGTGCCAAGGAATAAATAATAAATAAACAAGACATGTAACTTATCAAATAGACAAACACACAAAAAAGGACACTATACTAATGTCTTTGCATTGACAAGACCAGAGGTTAGATATCTGTACAGCTTTTCTCCCCTGAAATTGAAAATAATGGCTTAGTCATCAGATATGTACTGTCCAAACTTTAAAGTTTGTCTGTCGTAAACCTCTGAACGCATAACCAGAGGAATTGTCGTCTCTAAACCATGGAAGGGAAATGCACATGTTGCTATTTTATGCAAAGATATTGTTCAGTAAGCTACCTCCTTACATATCCAGCTTTATATCTTATTGAAGCAGCCAGAATGATACCAAATCTACAACCAGGATTTATTCAAATGTTCCCAAAATGCAGCCAGAGAAGGACAAAACTGCTTTATCCCTCTCTGCTCCTTATGCGTGGAATGACCTTCCAAATATCATCGGTGACACTTTCCTCTTGCTTTTAAGGGCCTTTTGGGAACTGTTTCAAAGAAAAACCTGTTTCTGTTTTATATAGGTTTGACAGGTTAAGAAACATGTTGGATTTAGTTGGTTTAGTCTTTCTTTCTTTTTTTTTACTCGTCATTTGATATCTTACAAACATCTGAAATTATCAATTTTTATTTGAAGTTTTGTTTTATGCCGCCATCTTGACCAAGATTCCCTGAGAGAGGAGAGCTTGTGTCTCAGTCGGACCTATGTGATTAACTAAAGGACAAATAAAACAAAATAAGATCAAATTAAATTTAACAAAATGTTCAAACAACAGGTTAAATTAAGCTGCTGAGGATTGGTTTCAAAATGTAGACTGAACACATACATGGAAAAATGAATTCCTCAAAGACAGCTCACATGAAATTTCACTATTATATTACAAAAGTTTCTTCCACTCGTGCCAGTAGGTCCATCTCAAATGTTTTAATTTTTACCTCAACACCTAAAGTCCAGATTTTCATGCTTATCTTATTTTCACTTTCAGGCGATTATAAGTGAAGAACATATATTTTAGCTCCATTAATTATCAGCCACAAATAAGCTTTATTTTTTTTGATAATTTGGATATAGATTGTCATTCGTAATGAATTATAAGGCTTAGGGTCAGGACTACTTTATTGACCACGGTGACACAATTTGAAAGCGTCCCTTTATGACCAGATTTCTCTCATTGAGTAGCAGCACATTTCTATTATGATGTTTCTTTATTTCTGAGGATTTCCCTCAATAGTCAAAATGTAAGAATTAGAAAACTATTTACTGCTGCACATTCATATTTTTTAAATTTTTTACAGCTGTAAAACAGGTCTGATCCGCACTGTTTCAGTTTAGTTCAACTGTGCTTTTGCTAACCACAAGAATTCTTATTCCCGTTAATCATTTTTAATGATATCAAAGCATTTGAAGAGAGGTTCAGAACTTTATTTCTTTGTAACCAGCAAGACAGTGATAAAGAAATTATTCAAGTTGACATAAATAACAGAAAAACACAACATGATTACACATAAGAAACTGATAGAAAAAAAATTACTTTTAGCAATAGGACCCATTAAACCAAGGGGGAAAGTACCCGAAGTAATATCACAACAATTTGAATATTCCCTTATCCAATCATAAAGCAAATCTAGTTACAAAAACCTTGTAAAAAGTACAAAAAGCTTTTTTACTGCTTTACACAGCAGCATGTGCCAGAAGGTAGAGCTAAACAAGGTTTAATGTCATACCAAAATGTGTTAAAGATTACAGTTCAGAATAAAACCTTGTGGTCTTTTAAGAAGAGAGAAACCAGTGTTACATTCTCAGATGTACGCTGTTATTTGCTGTGTACAAAGTTCAAAGGGACTAAGGGACAGAGTCGTATCATCATTTTGATGTGATGTTTCGTGGGTTGCGAGGCATAAGGACACGGATGCAGACTTCAAAAACAAGACTTGATTTATTTTTCAAACAGAGAACAAGGTTAACATAAAACACGGCTGAGCCGGATGACGTGACGTGACCAGAACTAAGAAAACTAAGGCATGAAATAAACTAAAACATGATAAACACAAAACTAAGAACTCATAACATGGGGAAAACCCCATGGACATGACATTTGAGGGATACAGTCATTCATCAGCTGCATCTCCTGCACAAATTATCATCATTCTTTCATTTCAACGCTGCTCAGTCGGTCACTGAGCTCATCAAAGTAGTTGTCAGCAAAGCGAAGCATCTGAATGACGGCGCTGAGCAGCAGGATGTCGCAGTTCAGGTCCAACTCCAACTCCTCGCTGTAGTTCCTTACTGGAACGACGCAGGACAGCGGCACACCGAGCCGCTCACTGGCCTCTTGCAACTGGATCACACAAAGCACAGTACAAAAAGTTTTAAACAAACGACTTAAAAGTCTAATCTGCAAGTATTTTCTGTTTTAAAATGCTCACCATGTCTTTTATGTAGCCACTCGCATAGATTTTGGTCACATCCTCTTTCACCAAAGGGCAGGCTTCATCTACTTTGGTAAGCAGAACCAGCTGAGGAATACCTAGAAAACAAGCAGAGAGCATTTCCAAAATGCCGTCAGCATTCTGAGGCACGGACTGAGTGCTTTTAAAAATAATTTGTCGTGGTTTAGATTAGCTTTTAAAAATGGAAAACTGTCCGTGCTTAAAATTACAATCACCGAAGCAGGAGTCGGTTCTACTGACCCTTCAAGTTGACCTTTCTGCGGATAGCATCCAGCTTCTCCTCCAGCTTTGCAGGCATGATGGAGATCTTGCAGGCATCGATAACATAAGCCACACAGTGGATCTTGTCTCTGAGACCTGGGGACTTGCGATAGCCATGAACCTCTGAATGCAGAGGAGCGGAGGGGTTGAACTGAGTCCATGTTTCAGGAAAAACAACAGAGCAGTTTGAGTGAGCCACAGCCAAATCCATGTTTCAGTTCATAGAATGCAGAATGTTATGAAATGCTGTACCTGGTAGCAGTTGGGCAGGTGACCTTCGAGGATGCTGCTGATGTCATCTATATCCAGCCCCGCCCCTTTGCCTTCCTCCAGCCCCATGGTATCGCACAAGATGATTGGCAGAGGCTTCCCTTCTCGCCCAGCCTTCAGAGAGTAGGTGCGAAACTGTTGGGCAGAAAGAGATGGAGTAGTAGAGCAAAAGAGATGCTGGGGCAGTATTTTCATTTCCACATCGAACGCTGGAAACAGAAGCAACTGAGAGGATGGCACAGACCTGTGTGGTGAGGCTGGTGGTGGAGCTGCCTGATATGGCCTGGCTGGTGACGTGGCCTCTGAATACTGAGTTGATGGAGTTAAAGAAGGTGGACTTTCCAGCTCCAACTGGTCCAATGAGTAAAACCCGGGCCTGGGACACAGAACTGACTGTGGGTTTGTAAGTTTTAATGCTCTCCATCAGCTCGGTCCTCTTTCTGTACAAAGACATGATGAAATTTAAAGGAGACATACTAAAAAATACTTTACATATAAATATAGATAGTTACTGTATTGATCCAAGAGGGAAATTATTTAGCAGTGTAGCTGTACGTTAACAACAATGCTTTCTCATCAACAGTAATGGACCGAGCTAGAGATGTACACAGTGTAACTCGTAGTAATACATGTGTACTATTGATCACTGTGTTTACATTTTTGTAAATATTCATTTTAAGTAACTGCACTTGGAGACCGACATCTTCATTCAAAACATGTCAATGTTTCGAATCCTTGATCGGACAGCCCTTTGCTGCGTGTTATTCCCCCTCTCTCTGCCCTCTGCTTCCTGTCTCTCTCCACTGTCCTATACAATAGGCATAAAAAGCCCCCCCCAAAAAAATTAATAATGTAATATTAACACACTGAGAGTGATACACTGCTTTCAATGTAGGAAACCAGTGAGGAGAGGACTGGTGTTGTGTCCGATTTATGACCCCGTTCCTAAGTGGCATAAATCGGGATTGAAAAAAATCGTATTTCGTGTGACTTGTGCTGTTCATACTGTCATGAAATAAATCTGCTCCAGGTCACATATGAGCAAAATAAACATAGCCTAACAAAAACTGGTTGCAGCACAAAACATTACTCTCATAGTTACATAGTTTCTCTGAGCTCTTAAATCCTCTGAGGCTGAGGACAGATGTAGGATTCATGCATATCAGTACAGCTGACAACAGAACATTTCCAAGCAGCCCAGCTGGTTGGATGCCAGCAGGTGAGCTCAGAGGGCGAGGCAGTTAAACTTGAAGAGGGATGTTAAGTTTACACTGAAATTTTGATTGGCTCATTGTGTGAAATTTTTTCAAACCTAAGTAGCCTAAAACAAGGTTTTTTTTTTAATGACTTTTTGAGTTGCTAGTGTTTTAACTTGTTTTAATGTAATAAATGTTAATGACATGGTGTGATGGTCCAACTTACTTAGATTCCCAGGTTACAGCCCTCCATGGCCTCTCAAGTTCAGTGGTTTCTGTTGAAGAGAAAAACTCATTTATGCAACAATCTTAGTGAATAAGTGAGAAATACACAACTATATATTCAACTGTTGTCTTTTTGGTGGTTCTACATAACTTATCTAAAGAACGTAGTGTCATTAGAATTATGTGATTCAAAGTGAAAAGTATAACACTCTGCCCTGTTCCCCACATGCTGTTTATATTCTACCTAAGACCGGATTAGGTGTCAGCTAATTAGTTTTTGTGTTCCAGCAATACATGAAATACTGCATTAAATACTAGATTGTTATTTATTAAATGCAGCAGTATTATTCTGATAAATGTCTATGACAACAAAATCCACATTTTTATAGAGAACTTACCCTCCACCTGGTAGACTTCACACTCAGTCAGGTTGAGGTCATTGCCGTGCATTTCTGCAGCAGTGAAGTTATAATGATTGCCTGGACTGCTGATCACTACTGGTTTGTTTCCATTGACAAGAACCAATGCTTCTCCAAAATAAGGACCACAGGTGTTGATCATTTTCACTGCATTTGGAGCATTAGCAACTGGATATTTGAGGAGCTTTTCTCCACTGAAGGTGAAAAGAAAGGCCTGGTCATCATTCACATACTGCCCAGACTGACAAAAAGGTTGTCTGGTGTAGCCTCCAAACACATAGCCAGAGGCGTTATAGCCCACAGACACTGTGGGGGAGTGGTTGTCACATTGCTGATGGAAGGCAGCACCGGTGAAACCGTGGACGCTGGCTTTGTACAGCAGCTTTAGTTTGACACTTTTCAGCTGAGAGCAGATAGTTCTCTGCCGGTTCCTGTTTAGCTGAGATATCAGATTGGACATCTTGTCTGCTGATGTGAGCTTCTTGAAGATACTGAAGGAAACTTTGCTGTTTACTAACGATTGAATCTACAAAGACAAGACAGAAAGAAAAACCAGAATTAATTAAATAAAATGTAAGGTTGACAAAATTACAGTTTGTTCTTTTTGTGAACGATTGAAACACAATGACTCATACAGCTTTCAGTTTGGTTTTAATGTCAGACTCCAAGATTTTCAATTATTTCAGCTGTTTTTTTAAATTGATGTTCACTCTTCAGTCTTTAGTAACCTGCAGGATTGATCCTATTCTTACCGGGGAGGCGGTGTAGCAACAGGTGATTCGGGGTCTGAGTGCACGTTTTTCATCACTTGTTGCTGTAGTCTTATTTGCACTTGTGTGTTTGATAGAATTTACATCATGTGCTGAATAATTCAGCCCATATTTAATTATTTTTCATACAGGTTCTGCTTTTGGATGGTCCAAATGAAAAAAATAGAAAGCTCCGATGGCCTTTTTGCATTTTCACCGACCAAATAAAGTTTTCACAAATCCTAAAATGTGTATTAAAGACTCTGTACCCTCTTTAGAATAATTATATGCAGATTTGAGCAGTCTAACTGTAATGTTTTTTTCACACAGGATATAGTCTAAGGTGCTCAAGTTACGAAAAATGCAGTTTAATTGCCCTTTATGCTCATCCATATAATTCGCAAATCGGAAGGCAAACTTCAGCGTCGTAGCGTCATGGCGGTGATAAGTTTCGATTTCCTGACAAAGTAAAGTCACGCCTAACATAAAAATGAATAAAGATCAAGCAAAATAAACCAAAACTAGAGTATTTTTCGCATCACCTGTTCATGGGTACTGTTTGCGTTTTAATTCGTTTTTCTGTCCTAGAGGAAATTTGTGAGATGAGCGAAAGTTAAAAGCAGCAGCACCAAAACCTCCAGTTGCAGAAGAAGAAAAGAAAAAAAAACAAAAAAAACATGCATGATTCACAAAAAACATACATGTCTTTAATAAATCACTCTTACCTCCTCTTCCTTGATGCAGAGATCACTGACTGAGCGCAGATGTGCTAGCCTGGGTGCCAGCCGAACTTAGCCCCGCCCATAAAAGTTTTGGTCGGGAAGTTCGGTCACAGCCCTTTTACAGCCCTTTTACTCATAATAGAGACTCTCTGTTTTTTTTTTTTTTTTTTTAATAAACTTTATTGAAAAATTGGTCATTACAAATTCAAAAAACAGTTAGGTATTCATAGTATTACATTCACATATTGTTAAATTCAAAGAACATTACAATGCCAGGGGTCACAGTGTTCAAAATAATATATAAGCTTTGTTAAATTAGTCCAGTAAAATATTATATAAAATGCATAGCTCAGTGGTCTTGATGGCTTTTTTGTTTGAAGAATATTGGATTGTTGTAAAGTATTGCTTGAGTTCCTTCTCAAAAATTAAAAATGATGGATTGTGATTAGAGAATTTGGATTTGTGTATGTGGTATTTTGCAAGTAGAGTAAGCAAGTTGTTGAGGTAATAATGATCTTTGTTGATCGCAGGATAGGAGTGGAACCCAAACAGCACATTCACATATGAAAGAGACACATCAGACAAGATATTCAGGGAAATAAATGTACAAACATCTTGCCAGAAAGCACATGAAACAGGGCAGGACCAGAACAGATGATAAAGATCTTCTTCACATTGGTTGCAGAATGAACAGTCCACAGCAATGTCTTTTTTGTATCTACATAAAAATAATTTACAGGGATAAACTCTATGAATCATTTTAAAAGAAACTTCTTTAATCTTGTTTGTAATCAGAAATTTAAAAGGAAGGCACCAGATTCTTTTCCAGTTCAAGTCTGAAGTAAGGCTATTCCAGTGAGAAACTACATTTGGAACAGAGATTAAGTCTTTTTGAAATAAAGCACGTATATTACAGTTGTTATTACTTTTCTTCGTAGAAAAGCAAATCTGACCAACAGTAGTGACAGCAGGGTCTAATTCCAAAAAAGACAGTTCAGATGTAATGGAGCTTTTAAGTAGCATAATCACACCAGACGGAACAGCGTCAAAAACAATAGCATATTCCTTTGGCGAAATGGGGATACTGTATTTGTTGAGAAATTCAGAGTAAGACATTAAAAAGCCATTAGAGTTGAGAAGCTGCTTGACTAAATAAATACCATGGTCAAACCATTTTTCCAAAAATAAAGATTTTCTTTTGTATAATATATCTCTATTGTTCCAGATATAATATCTGTGAGGTGAGAAATTGTGCTTATAAATTAAAGTCCAAGAAAGAAGCATTTGTTTATGGAAATTAGAAAGCTTTAGAGGAATCTTTTCAATGCTGTAGTTGCAAAGTAAAATAAATTTAAGGCCACTAAGTTTAGAAAATAGGAAGTTTGGGATAAAGTTCCATGTTGAGGATGGGTTTTTAAGAAATTGTTTTATCCAATTTATTTTGAAGGTATTATTTAGGGTTGAAAAATCAAGAAAATTCATTCCACCGTGTTCATACGAGTTCCTTAGAACTGACTTCCTAATATAATGAATCCTATTTCTCCATACAAATTTACATAGCATATTATCAACTGCTTCAGCGGTCTGTTTGTTCACATCAAGAGACAGGCCAGCATAAGTCAAACGGGAAATGCCTTCTGCTTTGGATAGCAGGATTCTTCCTCTAATCGACAGGTCTCTTTGGAGCCATGAATTCAGCTTTTTCTGTACCTTACTTATAATGGGGTTGAAATTCAGACAGCATCTAGTATTTTGATTTTTGTTAATTGTTACGCCGAGATAGGTTACAAAATCTTTCACAGGAATGTTAGAGATGGAGGATACATTACAATTTTTGAGAGCTAACAGTTCACAGAGACTCTCTGGTTCGATCTGGCTCTGCTCAGTTGGGAAATCATTATGCCCGACCAAGAATTGGTCGGACCAATCAGATTGCCAGGGCGGGCTTTATACGATGATGGACAGATGATCAATAGGGACATTATCGACTACGTCACTAAAGAGCTGAACACTGCTGCCGCTGGAGAGCTAGGGCGTGTAGATTCTGGCATTGAGTCTGTTCTACAGGATCTCCACATTGCATTCATTTTGAAAGACGAACAGAGGAACGCGATAAAGGCTTTTATCGATAGAAAAGATGTTTTTGCCGTCCTTCCTACAACAAGTGTGTGTCGCTTAATCTACGTCACATACTACGTTGCTCTGATTGGTTGTAGGTCTATCCAATTGAGCGAAGAGGCATTTTTTCTCCTGGTTCGGTTGAAACTAGCCTGGGCGAAAGCCGACTGTTGACTCTGTCAAACAGTCTGGGAAAACCCAAGAGGAATCCGTTTCCATGGAGGGCGGGACCTTACCCAGCAACTTAAATTCATTGGAGTAACGGAGTTCCCTTAACCAATCATAATGTTTAGAAATGACGTTGGTTATGCGCCGAGGTTCATGCTTACTCTCGCGAGGCTCTAGCTCGCGAATCACGCTTCCCACATCCGCTTTCATAATACCGGTACCATTTGATAAATCAAACTTTTCCCAAAGCCAGTTGGAAGGAGAGCTACGACATCCTTGCCACTAACAAAATTGACGAGGCATTCCTCTTGCTCTCGTTTTAATTGTGTAATGATCTCCAGAGTTGAGACAACTTCATGGATAGCTTCTAGCGTTCTTCCGTCGCCATGTTTATTTCCGCTGCGGTTGAACTACAATTATATGGACTACAATGGACTCCGCGCGTGAGTTCTGCGTCACCACTCGCAACTGTTTCAGCGGTATCAGACTCACATTCTGACTAGAATCGTGAGTATGACGTAGTCAGGCTACAGATGTGCTCCAGTCTGCAAAAATGAAACTTGAACTCTCAGACTAGAGTATGGAGCCCCTAAGTGGCCATAAGAAGAAAACATTTTCCACGTTTCGCCACAATTTGCACACGAGGTATAGCTTATTCGCTCGTTTAGTTCATTTGTGCAGATGAATTCAAAGTATGTCAGAGAAGGAGCTGTTATGGGTCATGTGCTGTAACATGCAAATTGGTGCAATGAAGCAAAAAAGGACAGCCATAAATGGCTGCCTGTACCACCCCCTCTGTTGATTTAGAGTGATCAATAATAACGCTTTGAATCTCTGGTGAAGACTTAAAGGGGATAGATAATCAAAATCATCTTTTTCACGTTTTTGGTGTTAGTTCTGAGTCTCCCCACTGTGGGGAGTACACACGAAGTGCCAGCAAGTGTCAGAACCTCTGTTTCAAGTACTCCCCTTTTTTTGAATAGCCCCCAGAATATCCCCCAATCCGTTTTTGTGAAAAAGTGATGTCACTTTTTCAGCAATCCCCCCCCCCCCCCCCACACACACACCCAAATCCACAGCCACCCCGTTTCAGACACGCCCCTTCCTTCGTTACATATTCTTCCCCCGGAAAGCAATGTTCGCGATCAATGGCTTTTATTTATTTTTAACAGCATCCCCTGTACCTACAACCGCCGACTTTACCTTTGCGATGAAACAAAAGATGAATTCACAAACTACTCGGTGTGTACAAAATGTCAACTCACAGATTTGGTACCAAGTGGTGAAGTGGAGGCTTATGTTATAGTGTCCATGTGTAAAAGTCCCTCTCAGATTACCAGGGTCAGGTCAAAGAGTCTTTATTTCTATGGAAAGTTCCTAATTGATTGAAATGGCCTAGAAGTATCAAAATGGCAGCCATGATAAGTGCAGGCTGAATTCTCCAAATTCTAAGAAAGAAAAGCTGCAATGCCTCCTTTAGTATTTAGTATAGTAGACAGACAGAAAGATAGATTATTTATTGATATTCTTCACCAATAGAGAAAAAAAAGTTGGAAAACCGTCCTCACGGATTTCCTCTGGGTTTTCTTTTTCTCCTGGTGGCACATGCCGTGCTCCGTAGCACAATGTTTTCAGCTGTTTCTTTATTACAATTGTGAAAACAATAAAGCTGTCTGTGACATTACAGATGGCATCAACAATAAACAATACTTCCAAAGGCTAAACAAGCAGTCTTTTAATATATTGACATCCTTTTTTAAAGAGCTCATGCCATCAAGAAGTTTCATAGTTATAGAAATGCTAAGGTGCTTTCAGGATGTGGTACTAAATAGAAACTCAGTGAGAAAATACTGTGCTGAACCGAAATAACCTGTAGTGGTGCTTTAGCTCTTTACATATGCTGCACCCTGAAGCAAATACAGCTCCACATGCAAATGCTAAGGAAGACACTTTTATTTGAAAATGCCAAGGGACATGTGGATGCAGAATCAAAGCTGATGAAATGAGCCCATATGAAGAAAAATAGAGAAGGTTCTATCATGCTGTGGGGCATACTTTGATCACTTGGACACAGGTATTGTAGTCATTAGAGGAATGATAAAATCAAAATTGGTGTTTCATTTTACAGTTGAAAATCAGGAAACTGGCTTTGAAGTCTGGGACCAAAAATCTGGAGTTCACATCCAACAGCACAAAGAAGTGATTGAAAAGAAATACAGAGTGTTTTAAACTGTAGCGAGCCCTGACTAGAATCCCATTAAAACTAAAGACAGCTAAAATCTGTCATTGCTAAATGGTGACTGCTTAAACCAGAGAACTTTAAGTCATAATAACAGGAGAATTACTACTGACACCACCAACGGAGAAGTGCAATAAGCCATTTAGAGGCTGTACTTTTGTGTCCTTGGTGTGCTTACATAGAGCAAGTTTAGTTATCTAGATATTTAAGTGCTACATTATGGTTAAGCAAGTTTGGTTAGTTTGCATTTGCAGTGCAATGCATTTAAACCGTTCTGTGTTTAGTTTATACGTCAGTTACTGTGTTATATGAAGTACCATCTTCAGGCTGTACAAGGTGTGAGATACACTATGGCAATCAGACACAATGAGCACAAGAGATCGAAAGATCCAACTGTGTTTAATCCAGAGTGTGAATTAGCCTGGTGCATCCAAACAAAGAGGAACCTGACACATCTCATTAGTAAAATCAACAATGTTGAAAAATGGTTATTCAAGAAAGCAAAATCATTGAGAACAATAAAAATGGCAGACAGAATCGAAAGCATAAAGCACAATAAAATGGAGATCAGATGAGCTCAGTGTGTCACTGATGCAGATCAGAAGAGATCAAGAGAGCAGATCAAACTCCTCCATCTTGATCAATGATATGGACGAGAGATTACAGTAGAACGAGTGACAGTAAATGTGTGCACCCCATGGTGAAAGGCAGATTAATCCTCCATGACTGCAAGTCTGGATCTCATGGACATCATTCAATTCTACAGTGAAAGAAAATATTAAGTGCAATGGACCGGATGAATGAAGCAAGTTTTCTTAATTCACTGGGTGTGGTAGAACAAATGGCACTTGTTTGAAGCCCAAAAACGTCATACTCTTACCAATGAAACAAATGAAAGCTTCTCTTTCAAATCGTGACACTGACACAAAAGCAAAGACTGCTATTTCTTAAAAGGGCATAAACCAAAAGGAATTCATTAAAGCATTTGCCTCGTGTGTCTTGGGCTCTGTTTACATTAATTCATTTCACCATTTCTTCGTGTCGGCGTCTTGCAAACTATTTACATTTACACTGAAACGGGGATCGGTTGATTCGCTAGTCACATGACTAATCAGCCATCACATCACATGATCGCCCTTGCATTTGGAGCATGAGCAACTGCTTTATATTAACCATTCTTCGGCGACAACAACTTGGTCCACGAAATTGTCCCACCATGCGCTGCTTCTTCCCGGTCTAACCCAAAAGCGGTGCTCCATGTACGGCTTGCGTTGCTGCTGTGCCTGGGTTCTCATCATAAAAGCCGAGTACCTAGAGCTCAGCACTGCGTATCCCCGTTTCTCCCCGTTTACAACTGCTAAAATCAGCATCGTATGCGAATGCTTACGTGGGCTCCGGCGTTTTTGAATCCTTCCACCTATGAAGTCGTATTCCAGTATTTTAATTAGTGGTGGGCCGTTATCGGCGTTAACGTGCTGCGATAATTTGAGAGTCTTATCGGGCGATATAAAAAATATCGCCGTTAATCTATTCTCAAAGTTGGGTTGGGAACTGGGTCAAAATAGGTAGCCTAAGCAAACTGTGATGACTTTTACCTTGATATTTTAGCTCGGGTGTGGGCTGATGTACTTTGTCTGCCGTTAGGTGTGATTAAAACAGAAGAACGCCACTTTGCAGAAGCCTGTGCTAGGCAGTTTATGGAGGTCGCTAATCTGTGGGGGATAGTTGACAAAATCTGCTCTGTTGGAACAGACAGCGCTCCTAATATGGTGGCCGCAGGGAGGATACTGCGCGTGTGGCGCAACAGCGACGCACTGCACACAACGCTATCTCAACAGCAGCACCACCTGGCCCTCCCAACAAGTGCTGAATATGAGAAGTTGGCGAAGCTAGAGAAACTGCTGGAGCCATGCATGTGAATAAGCTGGTCTGCCTAATGCTGCGTGTTCACCAAGAGCGACCTCCGCTGGAGAAGCTTCGCTTGAGAATTTGCTTTGGTAGCTTTGGTAGCTCGTGACGTCACATTTAGAATGTTAAATTCTTAAAGGCACCGTGGTTGTGCAGCACCCCCGCGGAAAAGAACATGAGGAAAGAGAGGGCAGGGACACGAATAAACGTTTTGTTATTTACAATTTGTTATACAAGATATACATCACGTTACAAATGATGTAAAACTACATTAGGTACACCTGAGAAGAGCAGGAATAGCAGAGGCAGCTGTGAAAAAGAAACTAAATTCGAAATAAAATCCGAAATAAATCTGAAATAAAACTTAATTGCAGTGAGAAAGGTATGCGTGGGGTTACTACACTATTGTATTGAAGCACTCGACACGGCAATTGCAACAGTCTCAGGATTAAACGACTATTGTTTGGATAGGAACTAAAGTTTACACGTCTGTTTCCGCGAACCCCGCGGATCGTCGGACCCCTGCATGAGCCATTTTAATCTAGATTAATCTAGATTAATTTCAAGATTTCAGTGAGATTAATCTAGATTAAAAAAATTAATCTATGCCCACCTCTAATTTTAATGTAAACGGACAGTGCATCCGCGATAGAAACGATATAGAAACAGATTAGTATAAACGGACCCTTGGTTGACACTCCTTGAAAAACAAGTCAGCATATTGCAGGATGTGGTCAACAGCACTAAGTAGCAGCACATCTGTGTTCACATGCAGGTCCAACTCTGCCGAGTAGTTCTTCACCGGGACGATGTAGGATGGAGACATACCCAGAAGAGCTGCAGCTTTTCTCATCTGCAAACACGCACACATCTCTTTTGTTTAGTCTCTTCAGCTGGTTGGGAACTACACCAGTCCAAAGAGGCATTTTATTTCCTTGCAAACTTATCTAATTACTACTTTATTACCTTATTACCAAATATTATATGTCTGTTTCAACTTACCGTGTCTTGAATGTTCCGGCTCTTGTAAACCTGAGAGATATCTTTGGCAGTTTCTGGACAAATCTGGTCAACGTGGGTCAGCAGAGCCACCTGATGAACACCTAACAGACCAAATCACAATGCTTTTGAAAGTGTCTTTTTGACTCTCTGCATAAATAATTCTGTCGTCTGCTCACCCAGGTCGCTGATGTGCTCTCTGAGCTTTCTGAAGGTGGTGCTGAGGCCTTTGGGGTAGGTTGCGATTTTAGAGGCGTCCACCACAAAAGCAACACAATGGATTTTTTCCTTAAGGCTTGGCGTCTTCACATAGCCAGCAGTTTCTGACGTCACTGGCTGATCTGGGCTAAACTGAGAGGGGGACAGTAAGAGGTTAGCTTTGGGAAAAGCAATTCACATTGTGTGCCAGTGTGTCTGTGGATGTTTCCCGCAAAACACTAAACTCAAAGTACAACTGAGGCTAATGAGAGGGACGGTAGTGTCTAACCAAAGATCAAAGTGTTGTAAAAAGTGACATTTTTCTCACAGTTTATCCTCAAGGTAACAAACTGTTCAATAATGGTAGACACATTCATTCAAAACATCAAAAGTTAACTTGAATTGAAACTTCCTGCATGAAGAGTAAAGTAAAGTAAGAAAGTTATATCTTCTGAAAACCTCGAAGTGAAGTACAAAGGACTTAAGGGGTGAGCCAGACCACCGTGCCAAATTTGAGTCTAGCTTCTAGTTTAGATAAATACCTCAGCGTTAAGAAATAAGAGATAAGTGCTGCACACTCCAGCTGCATGGATATAATTCATTAGAACTTTGATTGAAAAAAACCAACAACTTCTAAACGACTTAGAGCCTCCGAAAAGTCTTGACTTTTGACTGAATTTGACAGCATGTTTGTCACCTTATTTTAAAGTTTTGATTCACTTTAAAATAAGGTGACAGTGCCACAGCAGGATTCACTGAAAAACATTCAGTGCGTTACCAGGTTGTACACACCAGCGTGTTGTTCCTAATTTGATGAGTCATCTTGAGGAAAGGCCTGAGGGTGAAAACATCAGTCTAACTTAATAATAGTCACATATTTATGGAGCTAAGAGTGTGCAGCTGGCACAGTCTGTGATTTTTGTTTTGTTCTTTGCTTTAGTTAACTGTTTGTCTTCGGTTTTTACATGATTTGAATCTTAGCATTACTTTTAATTTCAAATCCCCCTGTGCTAGTAATCTTTTTTCATCTTTATTTCTCAACCTGTGTCCCCCCTCACTACAGCCTATATCTGTAATATCTGTAATATTTTTATGGAAAAATGCAGTATTACCAGCTCAGCCTGCTTACCTTGTGCCCCTCCGGTGCATGGCCTTTAATGACTGACAGGATGTCATGAAGGGTCAGCCCGGTCATCTCCCCATCCCCCAAACCCATAATATCACACAGCACGAGCCCAGATTTATCCTCTCCCTTCTGAGCATGGATGTTGAAGGACTGTAGCTGGATCAGACAAAACAAAAGTTAGTGGGATGAAACATCCTTTGCTGCAGTCAGAATCACGTCATACTGAAGGTTTGCATCAACAGTGTCCTTCAGTTCAAGCTAAAGATGATCATGTTTGATTTTTTGATTGATGGACAACAAAAGCAAGCTAGAGAATTAGGATGCTTTGTAACATGCTTTGTTACATGCCAGTTATCTAATTTTACATGTAGGTGTCTTCCTTTCATCAGTGAAATCCTCATAGTGACTTGAATCTTAAAGCTAGCAGGGATCTAAAAAGCCACACAAGGGTTAAATAATCCGTTGCTGTTCCAGATGCACCTTTTTCGTGAAGCTGGTCAAGAAGGAGCCCACCATGGCGCGGTTGGTGACTCTTCCATTAAACGCCGACTGGACTGAACTGATGAAGCTGGACTTTCCGGAACTGACCGGGCCCAAGAGGAGGACCCGAGCCTGAGTCACTTCCTCACAACTCGGCCTGTAGGAGCCCACAGTCTTCATCAGGGTTTTCTTTTGCCTAGGAAGGAATTAATGATGATGACTTTGATCTTCGGAATGATTCAAATGGTTAGAATAAAGGAAGAGGGGGGATTTATTTATCTGAAGAAAGAACAGAAGCGCAAATTTACTCACTCTTCTGTCCATTTCACATCCCTCCATGGAGATTCCAACTTTGTGATTCCAACTGCTGGAAATCCTTTTTTAAAAATTGATAAGGATTACTGATTAAACACTGTTAGCCACAATTTATCTCTAAAAAGTGAGATGCATTAATTACTCTTTTACTGTCCTGACACATTAAAAGTATAATGGTAAATCATCTTTAATGAAATGTTGTGTCTTGCAGCACAAGTGTGACATCATATTAGCCGTCTAACAGTGTTGGTGAGTTGTTTTCAGGAGTTAAACATGATGCACTATGATAAAAGTTTGTTAAAAAACTTCTCCTTTCCGTTAGCTTCATGTGATTTTGATGAAACATGAAGGGTTCGGAAACAGATACCATTTTTACACCAAAAGAAGCTGCTTGATTGGGTACACTCATTAAAACAAACAAATAAAAGCCTGTCCCATTTCGTCCAGTAGTCATCAATGCTCTGAGGCCTACAACTTCCAGTTTAGCCGTACCTCTCAGCAGGCAGGTGTGTCACCATGACAACAGATGGTACAACACTGTATCCTAATAATGGTTCTCTGAGACTATCAATTCAGTTTAAAACTTTTTATTTAACCGCGAACATCAGCCCCATGCAGTGGCAAAGAGGATAAGCTTTCAGCTGTCTTAAGGAGAGGGTGAAAAGATGTGAGATTTTACAGTTGGTAAACGTGTTTCTATAAAGAAAATTTGATTTGGGCCCAACCTCAATGAAAATGCACACATACACTTGGGCGTTGTGCTCCCATTGATACCAAGCAGAGCTGGAGATAATCAAACAATTTCACTTAAAAGCCAGATGTTAGTGGAGTGTAAAAAGGGTTATACACATACGCAACTTGAGCACAAACTGGTCTAATTTTGTTCGCAAAGCATCTTTACAGTGGAGAAATTATATGATAGGAAACAAATGTCTCCAAGCTCTTTGTATTAACTATGCTTGCATATTCAGTATCATAACTGGTCTCTGAAAAAAAATCCTGGCATGTCAGGGACTCACGTGGGATTTCGAAAGTTGCACCATCCTTTTTTTCTTTTGAAATGGTGTCTTTATCTTTGTTTGGAACATCTTTGGCGACTGCACTAAACCAAGAAGGTTGGACAGAAAATGATGGAGTAAAGCTGTGAAAACAAAAGTCATAGATCAGGGAAAGAGTTCATAAATTCAAAGGGACGTTGAGCATTTTGTTAATGATGTTACACATAAAACAGCAAAACATATCCTTTAAGCGAGGTCTTCTCTGCTTCCAGCAGTTTGTAAATGGCTTCTTCTTTCATCATTATCTTAATTCATTAAAACAGTGTCAACAAGGACCAGAATGGGTCATTTTTCTATGATTATCGAAAATATAAAAGCCATCTATGTACTATTAATTTACCCATAATGGAGAACACGATACCAAAATGCTCTCAGGACAGGAGAGTCTCTCCTCAAGAATCTCTAGAGTACTCATCTCTTCTGTAAATGTCTCCTTTTGACCTCTCTCATATGTCTCTATTTGTGTCACTCAATGTTTATATTTTGCACGAGATGACGCTTAAAGCTATGGTAGGTAATCCTAGAGAGCTAGCAAGAGAGCTAGCAAGAGAGCTAGCAAGAGAGCTAGCAAGAGAGCTAGCAAGAGAGCTAGCAAGAGAGCTAGCAAGAGAGCTAGCAAGAGAGCTAGCAAGAGAGCTAGCAAGAGAGCTAGCAAGAGAGCTAGCAAGATTCGAAAGTGTCCACTCCTCTAAGCTCCACCCCTCCCCATTCCGTCAGTGCTTCATCGCTGTGGGCGAAGGCAGAAAGCAGAGGCATCTGATTGGTTTTTTGTAGGCGACCAATCCGAGATCAGCGTCCCGCTGATCTCGGATTGGTCAGCTTTTTCTCAGTCCTGCAGCTGCCACAGAGGTCTGATTATTTTCGTCCCTTTTTCTAAATACATCTTGTATAGATTTCTCTCAGGATAGACGGACCATTTCACCCAGTATTACAAAATGTGTTTCTGAACAGGATTACCTACCATGTCTTTAAATGAAAACTCAAGGTAGAAAATAACAGTTACAGCCACTTCTCTGGGCACTGGGTAAACACGGTGTTTTATTGAATCTTCACGCACTTTTTAACAACGCTTGATTAAGCAACGTCAAATACATGCAGTGGGCTTCAACGCCCCTAGAGAGACGAGATAAGAGTAGTGTAAATCCACCACTGAGTGCAAAGTGAAAATGAGATCTTTCGTTAGATATAATTTTTGCATACGCACAGCAGATGTCTGACGCTCTTTGGACACGCTCGACAAGCGCGTCTAAAGTTTCCAGGTAAGAAGCCAATAGAAATAAAACGCTAAACAAAGCTTAACAATGAAACATCTACTTGAATATCATAACGATAGTAAATTAGCCCACCTGAATTTATCTTCAGTTAGTTTTTCCATAACAACCTGGATGTAGACGTGGCGACACGCAGCAGCTCAAGCAGATTTTTTTATCCTTAATTTTTTTTTTTTTAACCTTTCTTTAACCAGGAAATGGTCCCGTTAAGTTTCGTTTACTCGAAAAAAAGTTAAGTAACTTGTTAACGTTAAGGGCGGAGCTGCGGCTACAGTTGGTGTGTTTTGTCCTTTGGTTAGATTGCACTAAATCCTGTTCTGAATGAGGACTAGTGCTTTCATACATCTTGTGCTAACAGGGCATCAACCCGAAGAGACACCTGATATGTATCACAATATAAGTATGTCAACACTAAAGACAGTCTTGTGGATGATGTGTCTAAATAATTGAAAGTTGATTCCCTACTGATGGACGAAAGGGGTCAAGTCAGTGAATCCACTGATGTACTTTGAAGATGGAGGGGTCAGGCGTGCTTTTAGAGGTCAGAGTGTCTCATTAAATGTTCTATTTGACACTTTGATCATTTGTTAGTTCAGCAGAAGTCTAACAAAGGAGGAAATATAATAGAGGGGAATACCTGTGTAAATGTTATATGGTGATTTCTTACTGTTTGATGAGTGGAGCTGGTCATGTTGAGATGCCAGACGTGCTGGACACCAATATGTGCATTAATATCACATTTGTCCGAATGGATGACCGTTTATTAAGGTCTAAGGATCTCAATGATCTTGAGCCCCCCCCAAGTTCAAGAAGTAAGATCTAAATGTGAAAAAGAAATGGAGACAATTATAGTATATATCGCAAGGAGATAGGAAAAGAGGTCTTGTGCCTGGAGATATTCTTTTGGTTGTGGATTCTATTGTCCCTCATGCTTCTTGGCTTCTTTGTGGAGTGCTGGAAACCTTTCCTGATGAGAATGGTCCTGTATGGTCCAATGCTACACAAAGACCTGTAATCAAAATATTCCAGTGTATCGTAGCTTTAAATCTTTAATGGATGCATCATGATCTGAATACGAATGCTGATTACAGGAAACCCTGTTAAATATTTTTTATATATCTGTATATTTATATACTGCCCCTTTTACTATCATGGGGAATTGTGAAGAATCTGCCTGTCTTAGAAATTGATCCATTAATAATTGATCTGGTTTTGTTTGGGTTTTCGGTGTCTAGAGCTGAGGTCAGTGAAGTTCTCCCACATGCAGCACTGGTCCGAAAGCCACTGTACTTGCCAGCTAATATGTTGCCATTCAAATAGGAAACATTAATACTCAGTATTTCAGGTTGGAGTGTTCTCACTGAGGAATTTAGAATTGATTTAAAATTTAAATAGCTTGATTCTGAAATGCTGAGCAACTTCATTGCACCTTTAATGACTTAATTTCTGAGTGAGTTACACTTCTGTGTGATAAGATTAACAAAAAGATAAGGTTCACAAATGTATTGTGCATGTAGGTCAGATTTGCTGGGATCAGAGAGAAGAAAAATGTGCACCATGATATTATTATTTGATTTTATTGAGAAAATGTAATGTATAAAGCAGATAAACCCACCCCTCCGGCCCTACCCTTCCCCCCTTCTTTTCTCTTGTTAAGCGACCTTGGGTACCCTGAAAGGCGCTATATAAGTCCAAGTTATTATTATTATTATTATTATTATTATTATTATTATTATAAAATGCCGTGACCATTCACACAGACATGCCCAGGCAGACATCTTGACATTGGCTCTGCTGATTGTATTAATTTGAATCACTAGAGGGAGCTCTAGTCTTTGGTTCAAAGCTGTAGACATTAACCTGCTGATTGACTGCAGGGGTCAACCTGTGGCCACACTTCTCATTTTATCCATCACTGACAGGGCCTACAGCTTGTTACCCAAAACCTTCCTGCATGCTCAAAGAAAACGTGCCCAGCTACACTATCACTGCCATCACTCAGTAGGTTTTAATAATTTGAGGATATCTTGTTCTGATTATCCATCTGTAACTGATGGTGGTGACTGCTGAGACTTGGATGAGGAAATTGCCTTAGTGTGTGCGTGTGTGTGCTAAATTCTTCAAACTTGGGCTTTAAAGTGTTTTTCACCAAGGATACTTCCAGACGTGGACATGCTGGGGATCAAACCGCTGACCTTCCGGTTTCAGAATTAGCTTGAAGGGGTTTTACTCAATATTATTATTATTATGATTATATGCCATGGTGAGATGTTATCATTATGTACAGACTTCTATTTTCCAAAACTGCTTTTTAATGAAATCCACATATACGCTGACTTAATCCTTGGTATATGATGTGAAGTGGCTCTCCGGTTTGCAAATGTGCTGGTGTAGACTTGAGGAAATAGAAACGAGTCATTTTAAATTAGCAGTGCTCATTTGTTCAGGATCCAAAACACTACAGGCCGTGTTCTGACTGAGCTTGACTTTTTCTGCGATATTTGTTTTTTTGCATATTAAAAGTAAAGCCATTGTTTTTATTTTATTCCTTTAAATTAGAGTACAGTTTTGCTGTGAAGCTAGTGAGTCACTATCATTGGTAAACTGTTTGTGTTCTGTGCTCTAAGTGTGACTTTTAGCAGACAGAGCTGAGCTCAAGTTTAAAACACAAGGTATTCACATTCGTCTTTTTAGCCTGTCTTTTGCTACCTTACATTAAAACGGTCTCTTGCATTAAATCTCCTCACTGTTCTCATTTTAGAGCATTTTGTGTCCTATCTTCACCTATAACTGTTCCAGCTGCAGATTCCATCCCATCATATGACATCTCACTTCTTGAGTTATTACCAGATCATCTCTGGGTGGTTACCACCGCTGCAACAATCTGCTCTGCTGATTTCATACGAGCAAATAAAGAACTTAAATGATAATATTAATAATGACCATGATTTGATTTATGAAACCTAATTTTTCTTATGATGGCTGGAGATTAGAAAGGATTGATACACAGCAAAAGTGCCCCCCTAGCTAAGAACACATGGAAATAAATAAATAGATTCATTTAAAAGGGTTTGCAGAGGCTGTCAGCTTTATCCTGGTTATTGTGGCTTACTTATTGTGACTGAGGCCATGGCAACCCCTCGCTGTGTCAGCGAAGACACTGTTTGGACTGAGAGAGGGGACAATATGAAAACTTGAAGAAACCCCTGCTGAAAATTTGGTAACCCAAAACTGAACCTTACAAAAAGTCTGACACATCAGTAAATGTTAGACTCTGAGTTGCTTTGTTATTTTGGGGTGAATCTGAAATACAACCTGCCACAGTATTGAGGTCATGAGTGTGTGTCATTAGCAGTGAGTGTAACAGTTGATTATTTGACAGCAAACACTATGTATAGCCCGTTTTCATCCTGTGGACGGAGAGGTTGCAAAAACCATCCCACAAAGCAGTTACTTTAAAAAAAGCACCTCATGATTTTCCAGTTACAAAGTACTGTAACCAGAAAATTAGTCTCACGTATTTATAAATGTGTGTAATGAACACTTGAATAACTGCTGCCTCTGGGATGTGAGCAGGCTTTAAGAAATAAGGTCATGAGTTGATAATGAATACTTCTTGCATGGTTTGGTTAAAATGAACAACCTGTGGTCTCTCTGTTATATTATAAGATCTTCAGAGAAGTATAATACAAACTGGCTTGTTTTTCAAGGTTAGTTTTGAAAATGAAACTTGAAATGAATAATGCAATCATAGAGGGAAATTCAGAAGACACTACAAATTGTACTATGTGATAAGAATATTTTTACAAACCTGTAATCTGCAGTGATTTTATTTCAGCCACCCACAGCTACATAGATGTAGAATGCTATACTCATCATACTCACCATAGTCACCAATTATTAAAGCACATTGAGTTGCCTGTGGTATGAAATGCGCTATATAAATAAAGATGCCTTGCCTATTACTTTAACCACACTTTCTCTTTTCTAATTTCAGGTCAGGTCAGTAAATGTGGAAACCGTCCACACCTGACGCTACAACTCTATGTGCTGCCACAGTGAAAAATCAAAGTGCCAAGATTTTTAAACTATAAAATAATGAACTCATAGGGTTTATTTCAGGGACAGACAACACATTTAATATATTGAAAACATAAAGGTGATAAATGTAGCTCTGTGTTTTTATAAATGACTAAATGCTTTATGTTATTAAGAAAACTGGAGCTTGTTTCCTCATCATCGACACACGAAGGCGGCTCATTTAGATATAAAGCCAGGTTGTAATGATGAGAAAAACTACTAAAATAAAGCAGGAGGCTGTCACAGGCTGACCAAAGTCTTTTTTTTTTTTTCCAAGTGCACACCGGAAAAGAATCAAGAATCCATTGAAGAAAAATAATCAATGATCCATTGATTGTCCACACCTTTATGGCAGCTCGCCTTCATCATGTGGACCTGTGAGTTCAGTCAGTTTGGATAGCTCTGACTCAGCAGCCCCACAAGTTATCTATGGAGTGGAGAGCCGCAGGTGGGAAGAGGAGGGGGAACAGTCTAAACCGGGAGCTATCCAGACTATGTAGCCGTGTGACACAGCAGTCTGTTTTAAAGGCAGTACCCCTCACCTCCCCCCTCCACTGTACCCTTATCATCCACACTAGATGACACACATTTACTCAAGTTCTCAGTCTGTCTGCCTGAAAGCTTGCCAGTAGCCTCAATAACCCAAAGTGCAGTGACGGTGGAAATAAAAGCACTGCAGTGATCTGGATGGAACAGGCTGGAGCCAAGGAGAGGGCTTGCAAAATAAGAACTCCAAAACTGTCTGTACTTTTGAAATGCCAGGCAACACAAGACTCAGCAATACATTGCCAAAGGATTAAGTGGAGGATGAGACTGATGAATAAACTAAAAGGATAAATGTATCTATATCAATTGCATGTTTGTTTTTAACTCGGTCATGGCAATGTTAAGACTGTTAATGTTCATTTTAATACCACTCTGTAAATGTTTCCAATCCAAGAAGGCCAACTAAAACTTTTCCTCATTTTTGCTTGATTTAGGATTTCTTCAACTGATATAGATCGCCTGTTCATACCCTTAAATGTGACCCATAAGAGCATACTGTAAAGCACCACCCCTCCAAGTAGCAGGAGGGAAACACGACTTAAATGAGCATTTCCACATCAAATCAAAGCAGATGTCATTCTCAAGGTTTTCCTTTCACAAGCCACAAGATCCTCTCAAGGAGGAAAGAGGAGCGGTTGGATGGTACATTACATGCAGTGCTTTCAGTTAGGCATGCAATTATAACACATGTTAAAGACAAGCATATGACAGCTGCTACAACATGACAGTTACTTGAATGGACGCCATATTGTTAGTTGCCTTCGTTACATGTAAACAACATGTTATGAAGGCATTTGGTCACTTCCTGGTTGGGTTTGGGGAATAGCATCAACCGCAAACCTACTTAGTGAGGGTTAGAAAATGACCACAGTAAAAGTAAAATACATTCTTTTTACATATTTTTATTTATTTATTATTATTTCACATGTAGTTGCTCTCGCAACCATTGCATATTCATACAGACATACTGTAATTGCATCTGTCTGCATGAGCATATGACCCAGTTTCAGACAGTTTCATCATTTGAGAAATCTTTCCAGCAGTTGACAGATGTGAAATACTGTTTGTTTAGAAGTGGCTTATCAGTGTGTTGCTGTCTGTGTTTCCCAGTGCAAAAGAAAAAACCCTATTTACATAACCGCGTGCAATTTTTTTCCTGTCATCTACAATACAGAGTTAACAAGAGGTGAAAATGGTCACTTCTAATCTTTATGGTTGCATAGGTTATTTTGACACATTGACCTGTGTTGACTGCCTCTGTTCATTCATGTCAGAAAAGACCTCAGGAGGATCTCTCATTATTGAGCTCAAGTAGTGATGGGATATTTTATGCCTAAAGTTAACTGTCAGCTGATTGCATACAAAGCAGAGTTTCTCTTTCACAACATCTTTGTGGTTCTATAAAAGTTTTCCAGTCTCTGAGAATAAAAAACTGAAAGGCAAAGTATACCCCGAGGGCCTCCACAGATATCAGCCTGACTGCGTGCTTTCCTTGCTGTACTGCATGTTTGACTGTAACTTGTTTGCTGTTCTGTGACTGGAGGAAAGTATTCATACCTCATGTTTTTACATTAGCCACCAAAACTTTAAGCCACTAAATCATATATTCAGAGTATATTGGATGTATATCATATTATCTCACTGCTCTAGGACTCATTGTTCTCTCTCATCCAGTAATACTTGAATTGAATTTCAAAGGTTTTTCATTGCCACTGTCCTTGAACAAAACACAGAAACACCTCCCTGTTCATATTGTTCTCAAATTAAAAGCATCAATTACATCCACTCTATGAATGAATATTATGGTTAAACATAACTGCTGTTTTCCCCGCAGGTAGTCTTTTTTTTCTCACATGGTGGTTGTAACTTTCAATAGCCTCTGATCCAAGTGCCAGGTATTTTTGTCATGTTTTTCAGAATTTAAATGGTGTCTGTATAAATAGCCATTTAGATCATCTAATTTTGGTATTCAAATTGATAATCTGTTATCACCAGTTGTTTTCTAATAGTTGATTTATGCGGATTTTGTTTTTCGTGCACTAGAATATAATTCAACACCCAGTCAAAGCGCTACCTTTGTTAGCTGCTGAGATCTAACCGATGGTGCCTTGCTTGTTGGGCTGTTTGTTTTATTTTCTTCTTTGAATTTGATTTGCCAAATTGTGATGAGACAGTTAAGGATGTTTCTGTGTGACAGAAAGGGATTTATGACCTGGCTTGTTGTGGTCTCTACTCAGACAGACTGCCACCTATGACTCACTTTGAAACACCTTGTGTGTTATTTTGGTCATGTCTGGTGTTATACCCCTGTCATGACTGGACACATTATGTTGGTCTCGTAAATGTAGCTACAGAGGGCTTGAGGTGCCCCAGCTCAACAGTTGAAGTAAAGCACTAGAACTGTCTGCAGCGGACGTTTAATTTCTTTTGGAGAAGTTAGTGATAACAACTCTCTGCTATGTTGCAATAGCAGAAAATGTTCACTTGGACTTGTGTAACCAACCCTTTTTCCATTTTTTGAGGTGAACCATTTCAATTTGCACAATAGATTTTAGGATGCAGTCCTGGTTTAAGAGCACCACGATATTAGTTCTCCAGGCAGTGGAAGCCCCCAAAGTGTGTTTTGTCAAGCAAGAAAAGAAAAGCCAATGCTTAATTTTTGCATCACAGGAATATGATAACATAGTTCACAGTTCAAGAAATTAATCTTCACTTCATCTGTCTCCTCTCTTCTCACCTTTGAATTTTTTCTTTGCTTTGCTCAGCTCATCTTGTTTTCTTCACAAGACACACACAACTTCAGGAGTCATTTTCTTGAAAAGTCATACAATATAGGAGTACGAGTCCACATTAGTTCAGGAGATAAGGCAAACACACAGAAAGCAGTAGAACAGCGGCAGAGACCTTTACACTGAGCTGACATTAAGTGAATGCATACATGTAATATAAACTATGGACTTGACTACATTAAAACACAACCAATCAAGCGATTCAAAATGCTATCATTAGATAAACTTTGTTCACCAATCGCTAGCTCTGACAAGTTGTTATGATTGATTTCAGAGGTTTGAGACATAATAAAACCCTGGCAGTATGAACCTCCTGGTTTTGAGGCTCCAAATATCATGCAGTTCCAACATGGAAATTCTCAACAATATAGCTGGCTGCTTGTTTTTCTTATAATGTGTCCCCTAACATATATAAAAAACACCCTATATACATGTTAACAAAGGTTAAAAACTTGATTTTCACTGGACATGTTTTAAAAGGTTTACTGTGTAGGATCTAGGGGAATTTACCCTTCACTGACGCATAAACTAACGTGTTGGCTTAGTTTATATAAGCTCAAGTCCAAAAAGGTTGGGACACTAAAAATGAATATGAATAAAAACAGTGTTGCTGCTATTAAACTGAAGATAAGCAAATACTTTGAATGAAATAGGAGACGGTCTCACTTTCAACATTAGGTTCATTTCCTATGTTCTATTGTAATAAAAATATTCCAAATCATTGTAATCGTTGTTTTTATTTACATTCTTTAGCAACTAATTTAGCTGATATATTCACCCATACACCAACATGGAAAGCCCCTTCATGACAAAATTGTGTTTTGCTTGCTCGCTAACCTTCATGATATACGGGCAGAGTAGCACATGACAGGTTTTCACATTTTTGTAGTGAGAAGGGGAAGTTTCCCTGTGAGGTCAAATTGAATTAAGTTGAACACATTATCATACGAGGTGGTTTTGTTAAATCATAGCTGCTTTGAAGCCAGTTGCTGTCCAGCATTGAACCTTTGACAGGTGTAGCTAAAAAACTTTAGTCCACTTTACAGGTGGACAAAATAACCGAGTCATATGTCCAGCTACTAAACTTTTAAGCAGAGAAATAACATATTCATGAATGTTGGATTTGACTTACTGAAATAACTTTTTTGGTGTGGAAACACTTCATCATAATCTTCTTACTAGAGACAAATAACTAGAAATGTTTTCAGTCCATATGACAGAAGTCCAAATAGAATCTGATCAGTGTGCAATATTCCAGCATGTAAATCAATGAGAAAGCATCAATATAATTTGCACTATAGAAAGAAAACCTTTAATGATAGACACAGATCAGTGAAATTCTCCGATGCTATGCTTGCAGGCCCTCACACAGACTGGAAAACGGCCTTAATTAGTAAGTAAAGCTGTCATACGTCTCCCTGTTACCAGAGCTGCTTGTTTGTGCACGAGAGCCCACAAATAACAGCCATAAACAACTTTTGGAACCAATGTATTTTCAGATTTCAGTTGCTGTATATGGAAGGAGCTTCAAGATAACCAGACAAGAGAAGATCTCTTACAAATTGTTGATCGTTGTCAAAGAAGTCAAAGTCTGCAGAAGCTGTGCTGAGAAATACCAAAGCTTATCAATGTTTGGAATATCAACATCTAGCTATAAAATCCAAATCAAGTTTTTTAGTTTATCTCCACTGTTTCCATGCTTGTTTAGGTTTTAGTCAAATGTGTTTTTCTTGAAGTCTGCTGTGAAAAATCGGTCACTAAAGACATATCTGATCCCTGATTTTTATGCTGGCACTTTGTCATGTGAGGCAGTATATGCACAGTGGAAACTTTGCTGCTGCTGTTTCACACACGCGACACAGTCGCCCATGACCTCCTCAACTTTTTGAATCTGGACTTTACAGTTATGAGAGGTATTTATTTGCGTTGATGAAAAAGCAATACATAGCAGTACTCTCAGTGCCTAATCTCTTTGTTTAGAAAAGTGACTAAACTGACAAAGTGAAAGAAAGGGAAATGAAGGAACAGAGTAAGAGTAAAAAGAGAAAGGAAAGGAAGAAAAGCAGAAGAAGTGAAGTAGAGGCGAAGGGGAAAAGTCGACAAAAATAGGAAAGGGACAAAAATCAGGAAACGCTGTGTGACAAAGAGAGATTGCCAGAGGTAAGAAGGAGAGCTGGGGAAGGGGGCGAGAACCGGTCTGAACCAGCGTATGCTGACTCCTTGGGTTTTATATACTCCTCCTCTTCCCTCCCTCCTCCTCCTCATCTTTCCTCTGACTCAGACTGGCTGAACTTTTTTTCTTTTGGTGCTCCGTCATGTGCTTGTTGTCACCATGAAAAAAAAATTGATACAGTTTCCCAAGAAGTGTAAGAGGATCCGCAGCAGCAGGAGGGCAGGGGTGGTGATGTCGGGACGTTCCAGTGACAACCAGGTGTTTCCCTGCAGATTATGTAAGGAATCAGGGGGTGTCTGGAGAGAGTAAAATTGGGTGTATTGATTATCATACAGACATGCTTGGGATTGGTGGGATATTTCTGTTGGGACATTTTGTTCCCTGCCTACGGTGTGTGTAATCATCTCTATTCCTGGTTATAAGTTGTAGATCTATATTTGGATACTATGAAGATGAACTGGAGTGATGACGCCCCGTGAACGCATGTCTCCTTTACTGCATTGCATGAGTGATTTATTATAAGTCTTATAATAAGAAGTTAGATCTGTCATATTAAGATTGATTTTCTCCATGAAAGGAGATCTCATGGTATAAAATGTTCCAAAGAAACATTACAGTAACACAAAAGTAGATCATGTTTAATTTACAGTCATGGGAAAAAAAGAAAAAAAATTGATAACATTTTTCATGACCAAAATGATTCACCGAAAATCCACATGATAAAGAAATATAACATTTTCAATCCTAATGTAGAAATAAATTGAGTGAGGCAAAAGCATTGAAGATACCCACAAAGTTCAGAGTTTAATGACAGGCGTTTCTTTATGAACATGAATAGGATGTAAAATTCTGCTTTTTCGTTTGTTTCATTTGTTTTTTCATTCTGCCTCATCATCATATCAGCTGATTCAATATGCCTTCTAGAAAAGATGATGAGTAAAAAATGTGGAATTTCTCCCTCTGTCTGCGTTTTCTCCAGTTTTGTCCAGACATGCATTTTATGTTAATAAGTGATTCCACAGTAATCATAGGTGTGACTGTGATCATGCATGGTTGTCTGACATGTCCAGGGAGAACCTTGCCTCTTGTCCAGTGACACATGAAGTACACTCGACCGTGAACAAAAAAACTGATATATAAATCTCTGACTAAAAATAACAAAATTACATACTTTTAATTCTGTTGTTTCACAGCACTTATTTTTGGGGGAGCTTTGGCTCAGTTATTTTCAGTGAAAGCAGAATCTGTTGTCTAACACAGGTACTTATTCAGCCATTATTGTTTAGGGACTGGTCTCATAAAGCGAGTTTTGGGATTACAAAATAGATAGGAATAGATCAGTTTGGAATTAATCATCAAATATAGAAAAACCCCATTATAAAAAAGAGACACATGTTTATTACTAGATAGGGACTGTTAGAAAACCTTGATACTGGGGTGCAGGGGTGTCAGAAGCAGCCACGTGTCAGACTGTGGGACAAATTCCGTCTGAGGGGCCTGGCTGTCCCTCATAGGACTTACGAGAGCCGACACTATTACTCGACTGAGGCAGTTGCCAAGTGCTAAACGTACTCACATGAACTGGTTCACGCTGGCTTCTGTCTTTACTGGAGATCAGATGCTATTAATACACATTAAGGGTATCTGCAGCTTCTTTGTGTCAGTTTGCCACAGTTTCCATGATGGGTTGCTTCAAATGCTTCAATAATTCCTGATAGAAAATCCAAACAAGCTTAAGTATTATAAGCAAAAAGCACTTATAAAAGTAAAAAAGATTGTTATGCAAACACTTTGACTGTTTAAAAATAATTGATGACATTATTACAATATTCATGCAGATGCATTCGTAGCATTTTCCCGCTGTGGCAGGTTTAGGTGGAGCTAGTTTTAACACCTTGATGTACAGTGTAGTCCAGTTGTTAAAAAGGGGCCCTACCAAGATCCTGTTTGAGGCCATTGGAGTAGACATACTCATCATTGGACTGGGGGAAGCTCTGCCAAAGGTCAGATTCCTCACCTCTGACCCTAACTATACCAGGAGCCTTGCTGCATGCAGAGCAGTCATCAGTTCATTGTGGTGTGAGACAGCAGCCACTCTGTGCTGACTTACGTTTTATAGTATGTGACTGCAGGCAACTGGAGCAACCCAGAGCTGCTGTCAAAGAGTTATAAAATCATCTTTGTTTCTCTCACTGACAACACCACTAATCTGTCATCCTGTAAACTTCTGCCAAACTTGGACCTCTGTTTACATTTCTTTCACAGCACCAGCCAGGAAGAGAGGATTTTATTATCAACCTTGCATTCCTTCCACTATTTGTGATCACCGGTAACTCTGAAGCTACAGAAAGCACAGTGCTCTTTCTTTCATGGACATTTAAAACAAACTACATACCATGTTCTGGCTCTTACTTTTAGGTATGGCACAGAAATAAACAGATTTCCCCTCCCTTTCCTTTTTTTCCCCTCTCTATCATTTGACCAAATGGCTCAAATTATAATTATATCAGGAGAAGTTTGTGACACACTAAGAAAGGAAGCCTTTCTCTACTTTTGTGTGTTTAATATCTCAAACATTTCCCACCACAGTTAACCTGATCGGAGGCCACTTGAGGATGCTAATACCTGAGGTCTTGTCTGTTTTTGGTGATACCACTACAGCTTGTGTGCGATCATTCATTGTACACAAAGCTGACTATGAACAAACAGAGTTGAGACTACAATGTGCTTAAAAGCAGGTTTGTGGATTTTGCTTGTGCAAAATCAAAAAACAGGCCATGACATTAATACAGTAAAGTGGTGAAAAATCATGGTCTCTTACATCCTTTAGCAATTACTATCAAGGTGTACTCTTCAGAAGGACACCAGAGTATGTTACAGGGAACCTGTTCATTATACAACAGAGTGTGAACAATAAGAATTGTATAAATACATAGTGAAAAATCCCAAATCTTGGGCATGAAACTCCTCACCACCACACTGATTAGAACAATATACTCCACAATCCAAGTATGCACGCTTAAAAACAAATTTCTCCATTTGCCAGAGCCGAAAATCATTTCCACCTGGACAGAGGCGTAGAGGCACCACTTACATTTTCCATTGCATAACTTTCCAGCTGCATTTTATTTATTACTTTGGACATGCTATTCCATTCAATATAAACGCCAAAACTAACATGTTCATACTAAAAGTGCAGCATTTTTGCATGCTTTGTTTTGATTTTATCTGCAAGGGGAAATGTTTCCCTGTTTCCAATTCCAAGACATTAGATGGATAAATATAGCCCTCCTAAATGGTGCACGAAGAGTATATGCTGAATGATTAAATAACATGTGAATCTTATCCCACGTGATCCTTTTAAAAGAGAATGAAACAAGATTTTATGCTAAGATGGCATTCAGTTTAAGCTGCATAAATCAAAAACAATTTTTCAATGGAAGTATTGATAACATTTAAACCTTAGGGCCACGAACAATCCCTTCACTGCAGATGCTTTGTTTGTTTGCGTTTGTAATCAAATAGATTTAAGTTGCAGCACAACTCGCATATTTGTCACTACTATAGTGGAGAATCTTTCATTTATACCTTTGGTTCGTTCAAGGTTTACACCTGATCTTAAAACAGATTATGAAACAGATATATTAATCCACAGTGCACAACATGAAAAAATTCATAACAAAGGCTAAAAAAGTGTACAGTTACTATCAATTCCTTACCTTGCTGCCCACAGAGGTACAGCTTAAGTTTCGATTTGCCACCACATTGATGGCTTACGTCTACATAGATATTTCTATATGATGTCATTCACTTTCCACACATAGCTAGTATTCACTGTAAGTCAAACAACTATAGGATGGTTGGATGAGATTGGCAGGAGGCTAAACCATAGAAAGCGTTGAACCAGCAGTCCATTTGAAGAGATTGCTGGTTTAACACTTGCTCTGCACAACATTTTTAATGGTCATTGTACTTTCCTTGTAGATTTTTTTCTTATCTAATGTTTTCTCACCAGCAAATGATAAGGCAATAAAGGTAAGGGTTTGAATTGTTATTATCATACAAAATACATGGTTAGAAATTTCTGAAAATACATTGGTTCCAAAAGTTGTTTATGGCTGTTATTTGTGGGCTCTCGTGCACAAGTTAGAAAGTAAAAATCTATATGGTTACATTTTTGTATTCATGTCTCGCAATTCCTGTCATCTCATATTTACCTTACCACAGATAACAACAGCCAAAGAGAATACATTACCATGAATTGTGATGTGACAATACAAGTGAACAAATACTTGTAAACTAAATCCTCAACCAGTCTTAAATTATTTATCAGACAGAAATCCCGCTATTACCTCCCGAGAGAGTGTCACATTGAATAGTAGGGAGGACCCAAATTCAGATACTAAAGGCAGGTAATGACTTTAACTTACTGCAGCACTAAAGATGCAATCCAAAGTCAAAAATGGAAAATTAATTGTCCCATAAAGGAAGAAAGGCAGAGCAGTATATATACAGGGATAACAAATGAACTACAGTTTGTGAACTAGAACCAGGCGAGCGAGCTCAGCACAACAAAACAGGAAGCAAAGCTGACTAAGGCACAGAAGAAGTCAAGTTAAAAGTTTACTTTAAAGACAGAACAGAAATTCAAAAAAGCAGGGTCAACACTAGAACAAAGCAAAACATCATCAAACCCACAGACCACGACAGACAAAAGAGGAACATAACAGATGTAAATCAATTCTGATGGTGTTATTTCGCTGGTAATTAGACACAGAGTAAAAACTTGAGAATAGACTGAACTCACACTGAGTAAGTGCGCACCCAAAATGTTAAATACACTCCTCAACAATCCCGAATCCAATAAACTGTAACATACACAGATGAGCCACCACGTTAAACCTGCTGTCAGATGAAACAACAATGACTCGCTCATTGATACACAATGCTCTGCTGGGAAACCAACTTAGCAATCATGTGGATGTTACTTTGACATGCACCAATCACTCAAACATGCTCTAAACAAAACATATCTTTCCATTTCGAGGAATTCCTAAATAGCAGCACTTTCCCTCCAGGAGGACAAGCTAATCAGGAATGTCTGAAAGAACACCTCAGAAAGATCAAGTCACTCCACAACCCGCTGGACCCGATGACCCAGAGTGACTTGGTGGCACAACTGGTTTTAATGTTTTGGCTTATCTGTGGATGCACTGGATTGTACCGCAGTCAAATGGTGTGAACAAAAACAGCCAAGTATGTTGTTTGGTCTAATAGTGAGCAGACCCATCTGTAACAACTGCTGTTCGTGGTGTTTGAGTTTAACAGCTGTGCAAGTGACCCTCCTCTCAGATATGTCAACACATCGCAGCAAGTGCACATGCCCCTGTAAAACATAAAGATAGCTTGTATAGCTGCTGCATAAACTCTTTGGATGTCATCTATTAATAATCACTGTCATCTAACAATTGATTATATTCATCTCCTGGACATACGTTATAAACTACTGATGAGAAAATGTCAGTGATGGACAAACTTGGCCGATTCGGGTTGGTACATGTTATTTTAAGTAGTACTGAAATCAGGTTATATTAGGTTACAAAATCTGGTTAAACTGCTTATATGGTAACTGTTTTTTTTTCTTCAGTTGCAGCCAAATTTTTCTTGTTACTGACCCAAGCTTTTTAGACAACTAAGTCATTCAGTCCTCAAATCTACTTCCTCTGTCTTGAGCAAGATTAATAACACTATATTAACTTTTGCCCACGTGGGTTTGTCACACTGCTTTTTAATGCTCCAACCTGTAGATGGTATCCACCTACATCACTGTTTTACCTAGACACACCCTCTCAGTGGCAAACCATTCAACATGGCTGCCCTGCTAGTTGTGGGATTGGGAGTATAACAAGTGGATATCGCCTCATATTGTTGCCTGTTGGTCTTGAAAGGGAGCAGAATGTAAGATGGCTGAGTGAAGATTTGGAGTACCAATGATAAAAGTAAAACAAGGAAAAAATAAACGATGTCACCAAATGTAAAGATGGTGGAGAAAAGTTAAGGAATTAAAGAAAAGAAAAAAGACGTGTGTGTAAGAAGGAGAGTGCTCCAAAATTACAGACTATTGGTGTTGCTGCTAGTTTTTTATATATATGTACAAGGGAAGTGTATGCTTCTGCACTAAATATGCATATGTGCTTACAATGTGATACACAAACTTCTTTCTGCCCACAGGGGGGGGTGAATGCTGCTGGATGCATTCTCTGCATGCAGATAACTGTCCCACATGTCAAGACCCTCAGAGCTGCAAAGGGCAGTCGAGGTGCTAAATGCCCCCCTCAAATCCACCCGCCTCTTCGCTAACCTCACAACCTCTCTGTGGTGTTCCAGGAGGAAGCAGCACAAACCGGCATGAGCCGGAGCTGAGAGCTACACCCCCCCACCCCTTCTGCCTTCTTCCTCCCATATGTGCGTATACACACTCAAATTAAGTCATTGAATCTTTCTAACCTTAAACTTGACTGCGTCATTTTCCAAACGAACATTGGCTGTCGTACATTTTTGCTATAAGAACTTTCAAGATTTCAACATGGAAAATTTAACATGATATGTGCAGCAATTGAAAATAGATTTACCCTCAAACATCCATGCCAAATGTAATAATGCAAGTCTTTGTGCCAAAACCAATTCTCAAACTAATTCAAACTTGTGCCAAATTCTCATCCAAAGTCCAATCAAAATCCATATCTAATTATACTTCATCAATCTGAAATCATTTTAAGATGTTTTTTCTGTCTTGTAATAGTGTGTATCAGAAATAACATCAACTTACAAAAATATTGTTGTTATGGAAGGCTAATTCCTAAGAGAGGAAACAACGCACAGTGACACACACACACACATTTCCTCTTCTGTCCCCCAGACACCCTCTGAGCTCAGGCCATTCCTTTTTCAACTAATTTCTCTGTTTCGAGACTAAACAAATTGACACTGCCAACCTTAAACACATAAACAGTGATGTTTTCTCACCTTTCATTAACCTGTTTTAGCGTGGTTGGTTGTTTGGTGTTGAGTGAGGGACAGCCTTTTCTGAGTAAATTCTCAGGTATCAGTTCATTGCAAAATAAACTATTTTAGAGTAAGAATTTGTTTCTGTGGGAGAAAACACAAAGTTTAGTTAGAGACTTCCAAGCTTACAAGGCCTCTTCCTGTTGTTAAGGAGCTGGGAGGTACTTTGAGACCAACTTCGCATTAAATTCCCTCTCAAGGACACTTTTTTCTTTTTTCTGGAATTCAAACGGGAAAACCTCAAAGTTTCTAAAAGTAGCTCGGCAAAATCATTTTATGCAGCAAAAACATTACATGGACAAACTAAATTTAAATATCATGCTTTCAAATTTGTTTAAAAGTGTATTTTGGAAACATTTGCAAAGTATATGCAGGAGGTCATAGTGTAGTCCGATGACCTGTAAAGCCTTTCAAAAGCTGTTTTTGATTTTATCTCCCGAACAGAGGTTACGTGACTGCTCCTCCACCTCAGCTCTCACCTTGGAAGACACTTGAATGTTTGTTTTTTACAGAATCACTCAGAAACTGCTGGGTTTCATGAAACTCAGACTGCTCGTGGGGTTGTGTGAGGTACTGCTTAAGCAAAAAACTGGTCGGAAGAGAGGACTATGTTGTTTCAAATCTTTATTACATATAGTGATGGCATTAACTCTCAATTAAGAAATCCATCCCTATCACAATGTTTTCATGCCTGCAGTGAGTATTTTGCATGTGTGTTTTATACATCTGTTTTTTGTGTTTCAGTCAGACAGCTCTTGGTTTAGTCAAACTTATCTTTCCAACCATGATTCCTTTGACAGAAAGTGTTGGTGCTCCATCTCTCCCTTGATCATTTGGTTTATGTTACCCAGTGACTTTAGTGTTTTAACACATTTGTCTGTATCAGATTTATAGTAACACTTTAGCAGCAGTTTAAAACTACATCTGCCAAACTGGTAGCTGTTTCATGTATATATATTAGCATTCAATAACACTACACAGTATATGGGCAAAATGGAATAATGTAGTCAGTTCTAGAGTCCACTTTAATGGTGTTTTTTTTGCTTTTTTTTGTCTAACAAATTGTAGATCTTATGAGCTTATACTTAGAAAGCAGAGGTGTGGAAGAAAGCATTTTTTTAAGCTGCAATGTATTAATATATATTAATAGGACCTTAGAAAAATTTGCCCATGAACAAAATATAATTCCTAAAGCTTCTTTTTTTTAACATTTACACAATGCAGAAGTTGTGCATACAATTATGAAGTTTTGCCACAATTTTGTCTCACAAATAAAAAACACACCTATTTGTGTGAGGTCCTTAAGCACTCATACAATTGACAGTCACAACACATATAGAGAGCAAATATTTTGTAAGTCAAGTATGAAGAAGCAGGAAAAACAGAGGGGCAGACGTCAGCAACTTTTCATTTATGTGAGTCTATATACAGCACAGTGTAGCTGCAGGGTGGAGGAGGAGTTCCTGTCACGCACACATCATCGCTGATGAGTCTCGTGCTCAGAGTTGAGGAACACAGGAAACCCTCTCCTCCCCTCACCTTGTGCGACCCTTATCTCGGGAGCTTTGTGTGTGTGTACCGACGTGTGCGTCTGCCGACAGCATCTGATTTTTATCTCCACCTGCGTAAAACGCTGGCAGCAGGTTGGCTAACCGAACTTTCAAGAGAAACCTTACAAGGAGTTCAAAAGTTCGCAACAAGATTGATCGTTAAGATCAACATAGCCCTGAAGGCCTTCGGTGCACACCTAATGCTGTATTGCACGTGCGCAATTTCAAATGTTCCCACAGAGCCATATCAGTTGCTGGCTACATTTGTCAACTCTGAGCAGCAAATAAAACTTCATTGTGTTGACAACATGAAATGATGTAAACATCAAAGATGTATGTAGATAATGCCCACCCACCAGGCATTTGGGCAATAGTGATTACACACAGTAAAGCTGTGGAAAATATCTGTTGCCAGCAGATGCAGCAATTCTATAATAAAATCTAGTTCTTGAGACTTTGTGAGAATTCTGCTTAGATAAAGACCTTAATGTGTTTAAACTAAGGTGTCATGGATCTTCTCTGGGACAAAAGACAAAACAAAAATGAATTAAAAACAACAATATTAATGCGATAAGTTCCGGCAATCAGCTCAACCTTTTGGAAATTAAAGCCCTTCAGATAAACGAGGCTGCTTGTCAGACACCCTCTTTGCTGCAACCTCTCACCCAGTGACTGGACATCCCAGGGCTTCCCATCTGCAAGGCCGTAAACAACCTTTCTGCCCCCTCACCTGAATTCCCTGCTTACACAGGCTGCAACGTTTTGGAGCTAAGTTTGATCTGCTTACAGAGTTTATCAGAGGATCTTGATCATTTTGCTGTTTAACTCTCTCTTTATAGCTAGAGGTTGCACATTATCTATGCGTTTATATCTTTGCTTATTTTGTAAAGACATTAATGCTTCTGGATTAATCCTGTCATCACCTTTTAGCAGGTAACCAGCCTCAGATGATCCCCGAGAAACTGCACCCTGGCACATAAATAATGAGGTCGGCTACACAACAAAGGCCGATTTGCAGCTTGGCCATAACTGTAATGAAAAGACCCATTCAAGTTTAATTTTCATGTCAAAAGACGCTGACGGTGTCTAGATACAAGCTTTCCCTGTAAGTGGAGGTGGAGAGGAGATACCACAATGTGTCCTCTTGTTGTAAATGACAATACAACTGCCTACTTTGAAAATGGTTGAATAAAAGTTACCTTTTGTGGAAGTGAATCAAAAGAACAGAAGCTATTGTGAAGTGCCAGTTATTTGTTTCAGAACATCTGTCAATAACTGCGTCTTAGAACGTCTACATCGATGGGTACAACTCATCCAGACAGACACAATCAGCTCCAGGATCAACTGTGAGCCTCAGCTTTTCCCCCCCTTTATTTATTTTTTTACAACAAACTTGTTGGAATTGTTATCGGCCCTCTCCAGCTGTTTCTAGTTGCATTTCTCAGGCTGAATAATGAAGGTATTTAAAGACCTATAAACACACAGAACTCTCCGAATGTATGTGTCGCAGTCAAATGCACCACAAGGTGTCATTGTCATAAACTGTAAGTAGGCCAGCTGTCAGTGACACTTGTCAGTGAGCTTTTTTGTTCTTTTAGGTGTGTTCTATCTCGTGCAGCCATTTAAACTTGGTCTGCAGTCTACCGTTTAAAGGGCCATGTGATGTCACCACAGATAAGACTCTGTGGCATGTCAGGGGAAATTCTAGCTCTGTCTTAATTGGCTGAGCAGCTGACTTGTTTTTTTATTAAATGTGCATGACAACAGCACAGCCAATGAGGAGTGGGGTAGTGGGTGTGGCCTAAAGTTCCCAGCTGTCTGCCATCAGACACAGAAACACCCACACAGTTTTGAGTTTCACTTCCCCTTTGTTTTCCAGGTTGATGCTTGAGGCAAGTTCGTCCAGAGCTTTGCAGTCTTCTGCAGCCCCGTTTAGTTTAAACATGTCAGCCTTTGTGAGAACATTATGGTTGTGTCATGTTTTCACAGCTTCAGCATGGGGCCGGGAATTCAGAGGTGCATAACATGTCTGATGCACAACAACACAGTGGCAGATTAGAAAACACTTGCACAGATTTGGTTTGAACAAAAGGAAAAATTCACCTTGCAACATGCATTACAGAAAGCAACAGCACAATAGAAAAAGACAGACAATGTGAACATTTGCAAATAATTCAGCTCCGAGGGAGAGTGAAAGTGAGCTGTGCATCAACAAGCCTATGAGATTTAAAATGCAGAGGTAACATGTTGTAAAAGTGTGGCTTCTAAAACTAATCTAAAATATATTTGTTTGCATTTGAGACCCTTTAAGGTTTCTTTGGCTGATTTTTAATGAGCTCATGAATATAATCAGTTTTATAAGTCTTGATTAGAAATACCACATGCTGCCTGCAGTAAAGAGTCCAAAGGTCAGAGATGTTTTTGTTGCTGACTGCTGCAGGGATCTGTCATATAAAAAGACTTTTGATTTATTGATTCAAGTTCTAAAGAGGATTTCTGATTTGTGGACGTCTGCACACTCAACACATGTACATCAGAGTCACACAATTACCGTATTTATTTGAACACAGCTACAGACAACATGATGCATTTAAATTGCCTTTACGAGTGCAGCTACTCATATCTATTTTAAAGTTGTGTCTTAACTTGGAAGTTTTCTTATGTACTCGCACAAAGACCAGCAATGACAGTTTATGTGCATGCAACCACAGCTTTCACACATACAAGCAGAGAAATACAGATAAACACCAGGCATAACAGACCAAAACATGCAGGAAGAACGCCCACACAAAAGACACAAAACCCACTGCACACTTGAACACAGAGTGAGGCACGCACATCCTCCATATGTTATTTCATTTAAATGCCTGCAGCCTCAGCACAGCTGTTGCTGTTCAGAGGAAGCTATCGTGCACGTGTTTGGGTGTATGTGTAGTTGCCTTGTGCTTGATGTTCACAACACAGTTGTCACTCTGCCTGTTCTGTGTTTGTGCATTAAAGTCTTGGCCAATTCATTTTTGGCCTGGTTGTGCATTCATGAATGCGTTTTTAACAGTTTTTTTTAATGCATGTCATTGTTTGAGTTTGCCAAAGGGTGAGTGCGTGTTTTCATGCTCTGTACAGGGATTTGTGAGCACATTTTTCATGGATCCGCCTTAAAACCGAAAAAAATTGGGATGACGCTGAAGAGAACTCAGTCGTGTCTATGATACCTTAAATCTTTACATAACAGGGTGATCACAGTTACAACTGAGTGCAGTGTGACTTCCTCATATGTGCGAACAAAATGTACTGACTGTTTGTTGTTCCTGCCTTACACTCAAATCTGATGACACAGAATCCTATGTGTGTTCATAACTTTGTCAACATGCTTTGTTTGTTACATATTTTGTTCAAACTTTTCAATTGATATCAGGAAGAAAATGTCATGTTAAAACAGAGCTGACTATGGCATAGATACAAACAGCATCATTATGCATTATTGCTTACAATAATCATACTTTATATTTGGATTCACAAGAAAAATTATGTAATAGATGTAAGAGGTGAGTAAGAGCCTTGCTGCCAAAGCATGTTTGACGGATCCCACTGAGCATATGCCCATGCATTTTTATTAGTTTATTCTTTACCAATATCACAGCATTGTTTGTCATAACTTCTCATGTGGTCTTCCTTTTATTTAGTGTGTTGTTGCTCTACTGTGCAGTGGCTTTTGTGTACAGGATATTCACTCTGCTCTCCCACTTTCAGAGATAAAAAACCAGGTACAGTGTGTTCGAACTGCAGGTCACAAAGTGTCTCTGTTTGCCTTCATTCCTCCATCCATCCAGGAGTCAGTCTGCCTTTCTTTTCAGCTGCGAGTTTAGCTGATTTCAGATCACAGGCATGCAAACTGGTAAGGGGTGAAAAAGGTGACAAGGGTACACGGACACACGGCACGCGCGGAAAAGCGGAAACATGAGACGCATTAAGTTGTAAATTATACAAAATATATATTATAAAATATACAATATGTCCCATTTGCATTAAGTAGAGAACAGCTGTGCAGCATAAAAGATGAATTTATAGGTACAGTAGGCCTATCAATTGCATTTACTGTACTATTATGTGTTTGATATATAACATCACAGGTCTTCAAAAACATTTAACTGTAGTATCATACATTTAATTACATTAAATTTAACGAAAAAGTTAGTCCCATGGTCCTTAAAGGGATACTACAAGTATGTAGGATTAAAAGTTTAATTAATTACTGCCCCAAGACAGCCTATGCTTAGTAATAGCCTGAACGATAACTCTCCCGACCACTTTCGCGGTCCGCTGTCATTAAACCATTAAAGTGAACGTTTGGCATGCCGAGCCAAACGAGCTCCACGGGAAAAACTTATATCAGCAATTCACTTGACGTACCGCCAGAGACAAATTTGTATCGACAGCTGGCACTCTAACATGAAAAACATTCTCGCGGCAAGCTTAGTTAAACGGCATTTTTTCATGACAGTGTAAGTTTTGAGACATGCATGCCACGAGCACTACGTAATCCTACATTGTGCCCCTTTTAACTTCGATTGATGGTGCATCATACTGGATGAACACGAGTGCACCTGTAGGCTGTCATCATCAACGGGGGTGTGGGCGAACAGCGAGGGGATGGGGGTCGCACTCTCAAATACGACCTGTGGCAGAGCTCTCCGGACTCTGCATTGATAAACTCACGACGAATGAAACGACCTCCTCAAATGGGCAAAATGTTCCCTTTCCGTGATTATCGGAGGGTATTATGAAGGGGCATACCTCGTTAAAAAGCCAAGTCCGGCGACAATTAAGGTCTCCATTGACATTGGCTAAAAGTATTAGCAAAGCCCTGAACTTGTGTGGAAGGCGCTAGTTAGCCACTCTACAGTTACCTCGAGTAGCACTAACACAAACAGCGTTCTGTGAGGCGGTGAAATATCGAGGAATTGTAGACTATTTCAAGTCTGTTATCAAGACATTTAGCTGACACTTGTATTAAAGACACTATTAAAAGCACATTAATTGATCTAACGACACAATTCGTTATGAAGACTATTTCAGGACATCAGTCAAATTGTAGCATTTTAGCTTCAGAAGACATTAATCCCTACCTGTCCTTGTCGCAATTTCCACCGTGTGGGGGTGGGGGGGTGGGGGGAATAGGGGTTCGCCCTCCTCACTTCTGATTGGTGATAGTGCTTCTCTCACACGCCACTCTTGTCAGTCATTTGTTGTCACGAGAAGAGAGCGGCGGTGATAGGTCTAGTGTTGTTTTGAGGTTCACAGTTCCACTCGCTAGTTGACATGCTCACCCCCCCCCCCCCCCCCCCCATTTTTTTTTTCTCCTCGGATCTACGCGATTCAGAAGAATGACCCATTTTGATTTCAAAACGGCGAATTTCGCCGAAAGGTGGCAAGTTTGCATGCCTGAGATCAGATATGACACAATAGGCCTTCTGTGTGAGAGGTATTCTGGCGGTTCACTGCTTTCAGGTACAGGGAGTTCTCATCGCACTGCAGCCACATGCATGGTTTCACCTAACAACTGTCACTGTCAACAACACAGGACACAAACCAACAAATGTACATAATAGGAGTTGCATGAAATAAACTTACTTCTGGTGACCTAGAAGTCTTTTGCTTTCACATTTTGGTCATCTATTAAAGGTCAGTTTTATGGCACGTTTTCTCTTGAAGTCATTTCAAGTTTCTCTCTTTTTCTTGTCAAGTCTTGTCAACTTTCCCTCAGCCTCTCCAAGTTCTCTAATCTTTTTTCTTTTCACTGTTTCCTCTCTTTCTCTTTCTTCTCCTCCACTTCTGCTGTCTCTCCACCAACAATACATAAATGGTCCATCCTCTGGCAGGCTGTTGCATGACCAGAAACATATGACATAATCTGTAACAGCTGTTTTATAAAGATGGATGCCTGTATTGGGTGTGTGTTTTTAACATTTGATGGACAAGAAAAAGAACCTGTTTATGAAATGGTGTGTTCACCCTGCAGGTTGACAGCACCTTTAGAATGAATGTTACATGAATGAAACCTAAAGTTAGTGAGGCACAACAACAGTAGAAAAAAAAATCTGCACTATTGATATTTAAGCAATTTGTTAAAAAGAGGCTGTTTTAGGCAGCACGGTATTATCTGGTGGGGTGATACAGAACATACAACTTAATGTAAACTTTTTTTCCACTGTGGTTCCTGTGGTGCCAGGTTCAGGATAAACAAGCATTCCTTCTCGCCAAAATTAATTAAACACAGCTTCATAATAATCCTCAGAACACTTATGGCAACTTTAATAAGTCATTTTCCCAGTGCTGTGTGTTTGTGTGACCTGGACTAGGGATTAGATCAGCTGAGTGACCTCCTGACTCTCCAGCTGGGCTGCTGGCTGCAGGAGCAGAGAGGAGGAGGAGCAGAAGATGAGGTTTCCCATGGGGCTCTGGTTGATGGGTGTCAAGGGGTATATCAGGGGTTGAGTCTGTTTTCCCAGCTCAGTTTCCCTGAAAATATTCCCCACTGACTTTCTTCTTTCCAGCAGACAGTCTGTGACACAGGCCTGCTGTGATAGCAGAGCATAACTGAAAGAACGGTCCACCCACTGTACTTTCCGTTTATTCCTCACTTTTGTTTTTCTTTTGTTTCTCTTTAGCAGCAGGTGGCATGGCAGCCCTTGACTGTCAGGTTGATTTGTAACATGGAATTAATAACACTCATCTGGCTGAAATTAAAGGGAAATGCCAATGTACAAGCTGTGATTTAACACCAAGTTTGGAAGTAAAACTGGTTTCTGAAATGTTAGGAAAATCCCGTTCTGAGCTTCTGACAGAATTTTGTTTCACTTTAGATTTCAGCTTTGTAATTCAAAAAGGTCTGCTAGAGTTTTCAAAATCATAGTCATTTAGTTAAACCAAAAAGGAAGAAGAACTTACAGTGACATAAATACTGGATTGTCAGCAGTAACAGTTCAAGTATCACAAGTACACAGGAAAAACATCCCCCTTTTTTAAAAAAAAAAACCTCTCATATCGCATGCAGAAAATTATGTATGTACATATGAAACAGAACATTAAATGATTATTACCTGTTCAGTTAAATCAGCAAAACAAAGTGATCCAGGGAAAATCTACACCAATCTGTCCCCCTTCAAGTGAAGGCACAAAAAAGGAGATACCTGATGCCAGGAGCAGACATAACAGACATATGTTGGAGTAAGGAAAATAACTAAACCATGGTATTACAATTATTGATTTTACTTTGAAAACAAGGCATGTTGACCCTGGTGAAAGTCTCTCTTTCTATGAATAGTTAAGTGAGTAGAAGGTCAACTTTTGTCCAGAAAGACTCCAGAGGTGGTGCATTGTTCAACTATGAGGCCATAATGAGAAAATGCAAAAATGAGACATTGTTGGAAGAATCCTAAAGCAGAAAAGAGCTTTACCATGACCCTCGCTGTCCCCTAACAAAACACAATTGAAAATCTGAGGGCAGACTTCAAAAGAGCACTGCTTGTAAGCCAGAAGGTGCTTCTCAAAGTCATGGATGTTTTCCTGGTAGGATGAGACTGCTTTCTTGCATTCGGAAAACACACAATGTAACTGTTTAATTACACCTACACACAACTTCTGAAAATCTAATAATCTGGCCGGTATATGGTTTATAGCTGTTGAACCACTTGGCACCTAACAGCCATTTATACATGCAATTTATACTTGTTGTCTTTTGATATTAAGACATAGACAACTTTGATGTCAGAACAAAAAACTGGTGAAAACTTTGACTTGACCGTGACTTTGAGAAGCACCTGGAAGTCTCACAGAACTACAAAACTTCTGTAGGAAGAAAGAATAAAAGCTCCACAAACTAGAACTGAAAGACTCTGAGCTGCTGCAAAAAGCATTTACAACTTGTGTTCCTTGCCAAAGAGGTTTTTATTGATTATGTTGGGTGTCCAAACTTTTGCTTTGGCCCCTTGCCTTCTTGTTATTTTGAAACTATAAAAGATTGAGATATAAAAGTAATCTTGCTTTTAAAGTAAGCAAATGCTTTAAACATGTGTACACACTGACTCGTTTTGACTGGGTGTTTTCAAAGTGTGTTTTCATGGCTCTGTATATGTAACTACACATATTTGTGTCTGTAGGCACATTTACTCAGTCAGGACATTCATGTAAAAATTAAGTATCCATTTAACATTCAAAATCAATGTACAAATTGTATTAATACGAGAAAGCTGGGTGGACAAAAGGACAGTAAAAAAGTGGTGAAGTTAAAGGGATGCAAAGATGAGTGCTCACTAACGTGGGTGTAAACATGTGACTAATGACCTCTGTGGCTGTCAGCACACCAGCAAGCTTGCTTTGTGCAAGTTCTAATATACTTCAGGTTGACTGGTCCACTGTGCATACTGCCGTGCCTCTTAACTGAATCAAAGAAAAAATACTGAGTGCTTTATCTCACATATCTGAATCTGAATATCTTTGGGTTTAGAACAGTTGGCACGACCTTCCGAAATGTTACCTTTCTCTTTATGGACTATTTGACCAAAGAATTCAGAAGTGGTCAGTTAATGAAAATATCTGATAAGAATCATTAGTAGTGGCCCTACATGATGTAAATCAAGTTTGGAAACAAGCTTACATGTCAAAGCAGGGGAAGGAACATTTTCCTTGGTGGGTCAAAGATTTCTCAAATGCTCTTTAGAACAATCAGAACACTGACTTGAACAGATGTTGATGAGAAAAGACAAAGATACTTTTAAAGTTATTTGTCACAACAAGACAGTAGTAACACTACTGTACTTTGTACAAATCCAGTGATTAAGAAAGAATGTAATGTTGACTGGCAGCTGACAGACTGTCCAACTGGTTTGAAAGATGAAAACATCCAATGAAGTGTCATAATCCTGACGTGTCAGCCTGCCTCTTCTCTCTTTCTTCTCCTCCCCCATGACCTAATGATCCCCCTACTGTTTTTCTGAAAGATGACTCCCTGTTCGCCCACACCTGGCCTTTAAAAGCATGCTCAAAGCCAAGAGAAGGAACAAAACAAACCCAACAGGTTTCAGCTTTCCTCTCAATGAAAAATTAACTGCGGGAGAGAGCTTAGTATGAGGGAGAGTAGAAGAAGAGACATAGAGACGTGAGGATAAGGAGCTGTTTGGCCTTGTCGCCATCTGAGACAAGAGCCTGTTTTGCTGGCCTCCGACACGAGACCAGCAGGACTTCTTCTGAAGTAGCAGTTTGCTGTAAGCCTGCGGGTGGGAGGGGGTGGAAGGTTGAAAGGGGAAGAAAGCAGTGGTTGTGAGTGAGGAGGGATGTTGTCCTCTATTTAACCCTGACTATCAGTAGCAAACAGGTCATAATTCCACGAAGTCACATCCACTCTTAAAAAGTCTGAAGCTATGTTAGTCAAATAAATCAGCTCCAAATTCCCTGCCTGGAGAAGAAAAACACATTTATCAAAATGATAAAACGATGAAAGTTGAAGTAAAAATAAGGACAAAGATCCAGAAGTGTGTAGACATATCTTAGAGCTTTACCAGTTATAAATGTTACAATCAGGAACTATGAAATGTCCAAGAATGATGATTATTCTTTACATTCATCTTGTCTTTGTAGTCACAGTATGATTCACCATCACTTGACTTTCATCTTCCTTTTTGTCTCCCTTAAAATGAGTTTGAAACAGAAACAGCTAAGTTATTAGGAAAGAAAGACAAACAACTTCTTGGATCAGAACCTGGTATGAAGTTGCTGTGCTGGTTTGTCAAAAACAACCCTGCTCCTCCGTGCAAACCTCTGACACATTATCCTCTCCAGGGAGATGAGCTGAAACAAAAACACCACCATCCTCCAGTTGTGACGTCACAGACAGTTGTTGTTCCTCCCTCAACACTGAGGCTCCCTGTGAATAAAGATATCGACGAGAAAGACGGAGTAGCAGTAAAAAGATCTAAGGCACTACAAAGTAAGACAGCAGACTTAAACCATTATTTGCAATCAAAAATGCAAAACCCCATGATGGCACTAAAGTGAGGATCAGTTGTTCATCAAAATCAGTGGGAATCACACTTTGGGGACCATGAAACACTACACAAAAAATATCAATGAAATGCATCTAACAGTGTTGAACAGACTAATGTTGTCATCCCTGGAGCCATGCTGGCAGCAGTAGTCTGTTAGGTGCTGTTTTACCACAGCATGGCGAAAAAAACACAATGGCTTTCTGTATGAGTAGCACTGGCTTACCACCTGAGGCTTGGAAGAAACAGATATTATCTACTTTGACCGTGTTAAAGAGCTGTATTTAAACTCCAGCACTATGTTTATGGTAAGAAATAATCAGCTCATACATCAGTGTAACTAATGAGGAGCAGTTCACTGCTGTTTTCCAGCTGCCTGTTTACAGAATGCGAGTCTGCAAGTTCTCATATCAACCAGCCACCCCAGTTGTTTCTTATTATGCTATTTTACCTCACTACCTTAAAGTGTACTGTTTATAATGGTGGCATAGTAGAGCTAAAAGCTGATTTGATCTCTCCAACGTATCAGAGAGCACTAGCTGGATGCCTGAAATTGAAATAAGAATAAAACATTTCACCATGCATCTACCTGCAGCACTGCATGAACCTGCTGAGCATGGATTCATCTTATCTCTATGTACAGTATTTATTTGGTCTCTGTTATCAGCTTTCACAACAATAAATACTTTTTGTTTCACATTCAAGCAGCAAGAACTGAATCATAATTAGGTCTTCAAGTCATAGCATTCTCCAAAATAAAACTGCAGGCAAGGGAGTTTAACTTTCATGTTGGTGCCCTTTTTGTTCATTTGTGTGGCAAAATTAAGTCAAAAGTCATGAATGCAGATCTACAGATAAAACATTTAGCTAAAGGTATGAAAGTACCTGTCTAATTTTGTCCTACTTGTGCTGCCAAAACAGCTCTGATAACTCTGGGAATGAACACAAAACATCTGTCTGACACCAGGATGTTGGCAGTAGATCTTTTGGGTCCTGTGGGTTGCAGAGGGGGTCCTCTGTGTCTCTGGCTTGTTATGGTGCATCCTGAAAATTTTGGATTGAGATGTGAGAGTTTATGGGTTAACGTCTAAAGCACTTTGATGTGTTCCTCAAGGCTTTTCTGTTTTGAGGCGTAGCAAAGCACTGTGTCCTGCCGGAGGAGGACTCTGCTGTCAGGGATTGTGTTGACTTGGGCAGGGGTGTGCTCGGCCTGCAGTAATGTTTACTTAGCTGTTATGAGTCAAAGTGGCATCCACATGGATGCCAGGGCTCTGTGTTTCCAGCCAGAACATATTACTTTGTTTTTGACTTCAGCTGTCTGTGACTGCTTGGTACTTTCAAGCTTTTTGCGATTTACTCTTATTCTGCTGTAAAGAAAGCATGATGTTTCCAGCTTCCCATTTGTCTCTTATCTAGTCTGTAAATGAATGCTAAAATGAGTAGACATACAGTGACATGTCACATATGTTGCATGCTGAAGACTAAGACCACGGTATGAATAAGATCATCTGGGATCCATTCTGAGCTTGTGTTTTCCATGTGAAACGCTCACTAAATCTTATAACCTGGTGTGAGCTGCATGACAGCCATGTCATTGGCCTTCTTTGTGTCCTGGTGTTAATGCTTTGATGAATGGATTGTTATGCACAGCTTCATGTCTGGTTTCCCATCTGGTCTGAGGTCCTGTAAGCGTCAGGTAAAGTTATAAAGATTTGGAGAGATAAATACACAAGATTACTGAATATTACACACTATCATGTATTATACTGTGTACAGTTAGTAGTTTTTTATAGTTCTTGTTTTTTGTTATGTAATTTTCTTTCCTAAATCAAAATTTTTAACTTACGACGCTCAAAAGGTCTTGGTATTACCACAAAGTAATTATTTTACCTTTCAAGGTAATTCTTACCTGGCAAATAGGGAGTTTGCTAAAGGAGTTACATGGAATGGGCACGACTTCTCAGCATTGCATTACAGAAAAGAACAAACTTTCCCTCATTGCCTTATGTACCAGTTGCCTCTGTGTGGTAGTTCATCCAAAGGAAAGCAAACATTGAATTCTATTGTTTCTCTTTCACAGATAGCATGTGACTTCTCAAACAGACCTTTTTTTCTAAACTTCGAGTATTTTTACTGCTTACCTGACGAAACAGCTGAAAATATACGAAGAAAAGCTGAAAAACACATTCAATTTGGACGCATTACAACTAGAGTCCTACTTTTACTTGTTTCATTACCTACTTATAGGCCATGTCTTTTGCACCATGGCAATACTTTGAGCAAAATGTTGATGCCAGTGTACTAACATGCCTATAATATCAATGACAACAAACTATTGTCATTGTTAAACGCTACCTGTTACACTAACTATGCTAATTATGCTAACTATACGTTTAATAATGCTAGGTGCTAGCCAAGCTGGCTCTAGTTTAGCTTCCTGCCAAGCTTCGTTCACGGAGCAGGGTACGCGCACAGGGGGAAGGAGGGGGAAGGAGGGGGAGGGGGAGGGAGGAGCAGATTGCAGTTTGATAGACGGCATCAGAATCCAATCATTGTGAACGGTCCGTTCACAATGATTGGATACTGTTTTTCCTAGATTGTACGTTCTAGAGGCCACTAAAACTTTTCATATTTGTGTCAAAACTTTTAATTAATTGGTTGCAATGGGGGTGTGAAGAGTATTTCAAGCAATATGTAAAAAAATGTTCCAGAAAAAGATCCCCTACCCTGCCTTTAAAGGCATTAATTAATTAATGAAAAAAAAAATCCGGGTTACTGTAATTTTGATTTTTTTTGTCGTAAAGTGGGTGTTACTGACGTCCTCGTCGTGCTACTGCCACAGACAGCCCACAGACCTGCTGCCTATTTATTCATTCGGCTAAAATTCAAAATAAGTAACCCGGATTTTTTTAAGTAAGCGACGCACCTCCACGTTATCAGTGCTAGTGTACAGTAATTAATAAATTATAAACAGCATAGTTTGTGCCTGTATAAGCTTGCCCATAGGAAACCGTTTCATGGCCGAATATCTCAAGAGAGCAGCCAGACGCCTCGCGAATATCTTCGGAACAGCTCCAAATGACCAACAATAAGCAGGGGTGAGTAGAACATCATGTTATAATGTGAAATCAAGGGCCCAATGTCAAAAAACCGGTCTTATCCTTTAACATGTCGAAAAGCACAACATATTTGACTTCAGGGTATGAACAGTAATAGAGGGACCAAATAAATCATTTGCTTTACCTTTCTTATCAACCCCTCTCTGTCTTTCCTTGATCCACAGGTTGTTTAGATTTCATACATCAGTCAACTTTACAGCTTTCCACAGCTGAGTTTATAACCTTCATGCTTCCCACAAGGTGGAAAACACCTGAGATAGTGCACATAAAAACCAAGGTCAGTGAAAATGGCTTAATGGATTCTATGTCCTGTACAATTGTACAGTTACATAACTGTTGCATTATATGCAGCAACGCTAATATTAAAGGGGTGCTAAGATGCTAAGAGCAGAACAAAGTAACAAGCCTCCATTAATGTAATATTCAAAAGCAGTCTGAGCTGAGAATAAAGCATCAAAACATCAAAAAATTAAATAATGCTACCATTCACATGCCAGAAAAGTCTATCCATAAAGTACAGTATGTATTTGTTTTGATGCCCATAAGAAACAGCATCATATTACTATTCTTTCAGGTCTAACTGTAAGACTGAGTAAGTACATGTCACACTCCTTTATTGCTTTTTCTCCTTATTAAGGAACCAGATATGTTTTTGTAATATCATTAGTCTCATGTATCAACTACATGTGTTTTGTGGAAGTTTTGTGAAGAGATAGTTTCACCATTAAAAACTGCTTATTTACTTCAAATCATTTAATACTTTTTAAATGCATAAGCAAGATAATGATCTGTTTGAGTCTTAGGCATCAGCCCCAAGGGCTTAAAGAGGGTATGTTTGTGCTTTTGGAGCGTTTGTTTCATATGTTAAAGGTCTTCAGTGGAACAAAGCTGAAAATCCACACCAAAGAGATTTATACTCATTTGTAGAACTGCTGGAGTTGTTTGTAGTTCAAGGTTTTCCTCCTGGACTTAGAGGTAGTCAAAGAATAAAAGGACCTCTTGTCCTCTTTTCCTGCCGCCTTTCTTTTGATCTCTTTGGAAAACGTCATGAAGTTGAGGAAAGATGGCAGGAGAATTGTAATAGGTCGACTACATTCGTCGCACTTTGGATCGCCTTGTTGCTGAAAAGTGCTATATAAATAAATTTCACTTCACTTCACTTCACATTGCAATGAGATTCTGACAACATTTCTGCTAATCTGTGGTGTGGGTCTGCAAGTAATATTCTACAAAAAGCTCTTCAGTTAATTTGTCTAATATGCCTTTGACACTTTGTTTCGGGGAGGACATATCATACTTATCATAATATGATAGCGTTACATATTACTTCATATTCAGTGTTGGTTATTTAAAAGAAAAGATACATTTCTTTCTTGTCAGCTTCATGTAATTTGCTAAAACACCCATTTTTGCTTTTACGCCTGCAACACAAAAGAACAATCGTGCTCCATGTGCACATGTATGTACTGAATCATCTGTCAGGGATGCAACCACTCACTCAAATATTCCTCCTCAGCGCACACTAACAATGGGAGACTCACAACACACCTTTGAGCTCTGCCCTCCTGGAGATCCACAAATTAGAATTGCCTGTGGACGGTAAACAAAGAAAAGCAAGAGAATTGTATATCTTCAACTGGTGAACCAGCACTTGTCTGTGCAAGAACCTAACCCCCCCCCTCAAGCCACAATTAGATTCAGTGACATGCAGATAAGCAAAACCTAAAACAATGTTGGATATTGATCTTTAAATAATGGAAAAATGTTATGCAAAGGCTTTTGTGCCAACAGGAAAACCAGAGTAAAACCAGAGTCATTCTGCATGGGATCTGATGGAGTGGTGAAGTCAGAGCACTGACAGCTGGAGCCCAACAGCCCCACACCAGGAAGAGCACCTGTAATCAAGCAGAACAGGGCAAGAAGAGATGGATAGGGAGTAAAGATGGCCTGGGGACAGAGACGTACAACTGTTGACAAAAGAAAAGGAACAATGAGTGTGGCTCCTTTACTTTCCCTGCAAAAATTCTTCACAAGTCTGAGTTTGAATCTGAAGATTTGATCGCAGTGAAAGGAGTTGAACAAAGGCACTTAGGAGACACTACATAAATACTGGAGTAAAGCTGCCAGCAACCAGTGTTTACTCATTTGTTGCACATTTTAAGGTGTTGAATGATGCTAACCTACGTTATGTGTGTAAAAACAGAATTATCTAATCTAATGTTTTGCGTTGATGTGTTTATAACTAGAACATCACTGTTCTAAAGTATTTATTCATTTACTGCAGTTTTAACTCTGTTTTCACAAGAATCACATCATATATGTTTAGAGGTAGGGATTGACACACGTAGGTTTGATTAGCAGCAACAGCTCTAACCCCCTTAAATTTCCTTCTTCATGCAGTTAAGGCCGAATTTAGCTCTGTGAGTGGAAATCAGTTGATTAATAACATTTAAACAATTATTATTTGTAAAATATGAACCATTAACTTATTATGCACAAATTGACACACAACTCCAGACCAAACGAGTGTTGAATAAAGCCAAGTTAGAGAAGCCTTTCAAATATTGTTGAATCAATGGTCTTTACAAAGACGTTTTAGATCTTTCTTTTTACACCATGAATCAGAAATAATATTTGCCGCTTGGGGGAAAAAATGTGTTACTATTACATTACATGTTACATGTTTTAAGGAATAAAATGTTGGTTTTAAATGTAGAGCTGAAACTGGAAAGTTTGTGCAACTCATGTGGAAGTTTCTGATCCAGAATATGAAAAAAAAAAAAAAAATCATCTGAAGAAATTGGCTTTTAAAAAACATTTTAAAAATCCTCATAATTTAGATATGTTTAGAGAACATCACTGTTGAATACATACGGAAAATAAATTAAAGTGTTGGTGAAAATGTTGTGCCCAGTTAAAGAGCATCACTCCAAAACTGTTATAAACTTGGGAAGATGCAGTTTGGATAAGAGTCTTAAGGTAAAATGTGACTTTCAATATTTGTTTGCAGCACTGAATGGTGTTACTGTGCAATAATGACAGTGACTTATTTAACTTTTCTTTAAATTGATCTATCTTGTGTTATTTCTGGGACTCTTCAGTAACTCAACTGCAGTGTGAGAGCTCCTGAGCCATGCAAATCACCACCAGTAAGGAATCAAAATGGATCATCAGCGGTTGATTTAACACTCAAATTGAGTGTTTTTTTTTTTTTTTTAAATCTCAATATAGTGATTTAAATTTGGAGACCAGTCTTCATTTACTTTTTCAAAGGAAAATACATTATGTGCAAAACTAAATGTCTTATTGTCTTGTTTCTCAGATCTCCAAAGTTGACTCAAGTCTATGTTTGTCTCTTCATCTAGATCTTATTGACAGTGACAACAGCTCTGTTTATACGGAGACTCTTCCCCTGATTAGTCTTTGTTTACTTACCCATAAAGGCTGACGTCAGAACCCAGGATAGCCTTTCCTCCAAGGGGGCAGCCAGAGGAGGATGAGCTGTGAGAAGTGAACATGAATAAAGACCTAAAAGAGAGAGAAAGAAGATTCTGATAGACACAGAAAATATAATGTGCGCTTTGAAGGTGAAAAATATTTGTTCTTCTAGAGCATCTAATAAATAGATTATAACATACTGTAGCACAGTTTCATTCATTTGGACAAGTGTAGGTTAATATCAGTCTAGTCTTTCAATCAAATCATTAAACTGTGGAAAAAGAGGACTAAGGTTTGATGATAATTTCACCGCAGGCCTATAAGAAAAGAATAATTTCCAACAAAAAGTTGCAGAGGCATGAAAGTCCCTGAAAACCACTAAACAAAGCATGGAAAATCTGGCATCTCAAGTCAGAGACAATTTTATATTCTTAGTTTGTATTGTTGAACGACATTATTTCCTTGTGCCTCGAATTCAACTCCAGTCTAAGAATGTCTTTTGAATCTTGATTTTTCTTATGATGCGACATCAGGAGACGGAGATAGGAAATCTTATTTGTTCCAACATTAAATGTCCTCAGCTGTTTCTGTTGACGTAAGATCTTTAATTGAAACATTTTCTGCAAAGTGATTAGAATTGCAGATAAAGTTCCATAAGGATGTTGTTTGTTGTTGTTTCTGACTTGATGTTTGAAACCACAACGGCATGTTTGGTAAACATACAAACATTTAATGTTATGAGTAATCATAATTTCCTCCAGCAGGGAATCAGGCGAATTAAATGTCTCTTTGGTTATCTCGTGAATATATTTGGAGATTTTATAGCCTCCTGATTTAATCTTAAATTGGAAGATATGACATTTTCTGATCTTTAAAACGTCTTGAACATAATACATCTCAGTGATCAGTCATTATAAAGTATGAAAACACCACAAGTCTAGACCTTGTATCTCACCAATGCAAACAGTTGAGCCACTTATTTGCATCAACACATTTGAAAATAATTCAGATGTTTTGCTGTGCTCTCAAATAGCTCTTATTTACTGCAGCACGGTCAGTTTAACGTTGACCCCCACAGTTTCGACCAATCACAGCCCATCTTCATCCTCTGCAGGGAGTTAACTTCACTCCATCAGATCAGATCCAACAAAGAAAGTCTCATGATGGTGCAGCAACAAGTCCTACACGGAACAAATCAAGTTACAATAAGTTTTAGATTTTACATGTTTAGCTGACACCCTTATTCGGTCATAGGCCGGAGTACATGGCCTACTTTGATTCAGCATCACAGGAAACAAGAACTATTGAGAAAAGTGGCCTGCCAGAACTAAGGTGAGAGGAAGGCTCTGGGAAGAGATATAGAATAGGATCAGACAGGATCTCACATGTTGGTCTTTTTAATAAACTTCCTGTGAATTAATATCAACCCATTTTGGGTGTGCATACATGACCACTGAATATAATCCCTGTTCTGAGTTTGAACAACCCTGCTCTTGAGTTCATCTTGTGGCTCTTTTTCAGAGTTACTGTAGTCTAAAGACACTTTTACCAATATTAGGTGTCAAAACTTGACAATTTTTATTTCACAGCTCTACTAAAAAGGCACTTCAAAGAAGCCAAGTAACTCAGAGGTAAAGATGGACAGCTTCTGTTATTGCAAAATTTACCATGATATCTTTGCACAGGCAATTGATAACGTTCACCAGGGAACCAAATACTACTTAGTATAAAAAGAGATTTTACCAGAATTAATCTAATCGTGATTATCTTGGATGCTAAAAATTTTTTTTTTTCCATCTCTGCACTGGAACCTGTATCTGGTATTTAAGTCACTATCAGTGCCATTTTTTATGATCGGCCAAGTATGACATGTTCACTGCAGAGGCCACTTGGTAAACAATTACTGATATGGATATAAGATTGTGCTAAAACTTAAGTTGTATTAGTTAAGCAGGATAGCAGCTGATATTATTAGTTTTATTTTCTCATTGTCATGAGGATGTTAGTTACTCTCCTATTTTAGGTTTTGATTAAGGTGAGGTACAAATAAAATGTCTCAGACAGGGCAGCTCTTGGAGGAAGGGTGGTTGTCTGCCAGTTAAAAGGTCTGTGGTTCAATCCATGGCTTCCTCAGTCTACATGTTGAAAAGCCCCTTGGAAGAGACAATGTAAGGTACTTTGTGTAGTTAACAAGCCTAAAAGGCATATAAATCCAGTCCATTTATCCATGAAGGATGGGGATATTTTGTTCTCACTGAAATTGGCAGCTGTTGATGGGGCTCTGTTTCATTAAAAACTAAGTTCTTTTCCCCATGTGTTGTTGTCTCTGACAGAACATGTACATGATTCTTTTACGCACCAGGATATAAGTTTTATATTGAACTGACTTGGATGTTAGTTGTATTATCTTTACCGTTGTTTCGAATGGTGTGGATTACGTGGTTACTGTTATGATACTGACCAAGAAATAGCTCAGCTGAAAAAAGATCAAATAAAATCATCAGCTCATTCGAAACACATAGTCGTGTGTTCACTCTGGACTTTCACTGCAATATTAAAATAGACTTGACTGTGAAAACGGCGTCGCTGTCTATGCTATTTCAGTGCATCTTTTGGGATAATTTTCAGTTTAGTTTCTGGGCTTTTTCTGTTTTGAGATTTATTTTTCGAGACATGTCAGCTCTTAGTGTCTGCTTTGGTGTATGAATCTTGGAACACTTTCTCTGGCTTATGTCCTCCTCTGGCTGCTCTATGTGCTCACATCATGGCAGCGTTTTTTTGAAAATGGTTCATATGTGTTTTGTATTTAACATGTCAGTCAAACAACATTTTGGGTTACAGAAACTTTGCACACTGCATTTCAAAAGCATTAAATCCTCCAAAGAAAGATTTTTTTCACTGTTTTTATTTCTTTTACTTCTGTGCACAGGTGAAACATGATTATTTGAGAAATACACCACTTTGTTGTCATGACGATAATCACTGTCAACATTTTGTCCATTAAACATTAAGAAGAACTAAGTCTATCAATCCTTGTTGTCTAGAGCAGCAGCTGGCAGTTTTTCAGCTGTAGACATTTACACACTGTAATTATGATATGTGAGCCAGATTAATTTGATAATCCTCAATTCATATGCTGCAGATGACACAGCAAGGATATGGTGTGAAAAACAAACCTCTTCCCTCCTCCTTGAAAGGAGGCCAGCTTGATACAACAGTGTAAATTTGATTAAATGCTTTACTGAGTGTTTCAGCTGCTGTTGAGTATCAAAAATTTGGATTGTTTACTCTGATGGGATAAGAAATACTGTCAAGCTAGCAGTGATTATCTGTAAGCCTCCCTATCAAGGCATGCAGGAACAAATATTTGTTTGACTGTGAGATTTGGAGGAGTGTCAGCACGAACTGTAAAATGTGTAGTTTGAAACGTGTGCCAGAGAAGGAACTGCAAAGGAGTCATACTATTGGAGGCCTGAGTTTGTCTAACGACTCCTCCTCCTTCTATGCATTTCATCATTATCAAGGATATCTGAGCTTCAGGACTTTGACACACCCCCTTTTTCTTCTTCAAGAGTATTTACATCAGACTTGTTTTCGCCTTCCCTGGGACGAGGTGTTCTTTTAGCCGGGAAAGCAAGACGATTGGGCAATACATTCAAGTCAAAACTTACTTGTCTCATCAGCTTACCCCCACCATTGTTTTCCTTTTCTGCAGCTCTGAGAGAGCTACAGTATGTGCTAATCGTGTGCTCATTCCAAGAAAAATACATTCCTCAGCACGGCTTTCATGTTTGTCACATTATGGAGTAGAAAGTTTCTCCTTGCAAACTTGGCTGAAAGCCAGCTCTCTCAACCAAAACGGCGAGCCACGTGCACCGCTGCACAGGGTGGGAGGGGATGTAACTTGCATGCCCCTGTGTATACGCATATAACATAGAGGGAATACATTTCCACCAGCTGACGAATTCCGGTTTCAGCCTGAGCTGACTGACTTCACACTTGGCTCATCTGTGCCGCTTAGTTAAGCCTGACCTCTACATCTGAGTTTACAGTTTGAATTTATTCTTATTCTGAATTCTAATTACCTGATTCTCCCTGCTCAGTGAAAATGTAAACAAACTGTAGCCTACAATTAATTCATAGTCTCTAAGTTTACAGCTGAGGAGCTGTTGCTAAGTCATTGAGAGTAACTGTTTTGAAAATACAATTTTCTCAGGACAGCATAATGTTGCTTTCATGACACTTTTACATCGATAACACATCACAAATCCTCATAATGATCAATTTTGCACTAATAATGCTGTATAGCTGTATCAGTCCAAATTATTCTGCCTTTCGACTTCTGAGACCCAAATAAAAATGTTTGAATAGATCCCCTGAAGTTGTGAACTTTGAAGCCGTAATTCACTTTCAAGACAGAGTCTAAAATAACCTGTTTGGCTCACTTGGTGCATGATCATAAACTGAGAGACAATACCTGCTCTAAATGTCATAGATGTTCATTTTAGATATTTTGGCATGTGAGATCATCACCTTTTCTTCTATATTTGATCAAATCCAGCTGTTGTTTATAGTGATGGCTCTTCAAGATGGCAAAGATAGATTTATTTGTTCAAATTTACCATGTCAGGCTTTTTGGGCTCTGTGTGGAGCCTCCATTGTGTTGCAGAAGATTCACAAAACAAAGAGCGCTGCAGAGGACTGAAACAAAGAGAGACAGATCATAAGCACCACAAAGTAGATTTCAGGGTTAAAGCTGGAGGCGGAGCAGACATAAACAAAGCTGCTCTCTTTGCGTGTTGTTTGTCACCACGTGGTATTTTTCCCTTCCAGAGTATTTTGGGGAGCTGCTTGGTGTACAGCTCGCTGCTGTCTTTACAGTGACCCCTCTGAAGTTACATTACTTTCCATGAAGTATCAAAAAAGGAGGGGTGCTGTAAACTGATCCCCTCTCCTCTCTTTAGAGTCAGCAAGGTGCTGATCTGAACCAGCACGGACGTCTTCACGTCAGATCGCCTACGTCCGAGTCACACAAAATAGCATGTGAGCTCCACAAGTGAGATCAACACAGTTTACCTATGAAAACCCCACTCATCACAGATACAGCTGAGAGAACTTCCAAAATGTTTTATAGAAAGTTCAACAAGAAAAAATGCAGAGAAATTATTATATTTTATGGGATTAGAATCTGAAATAATAAAAGCAAACAAGAAAATAATTAAACATTTGATGAGCTATTGTTTTTAATTTCCTAGTATAAATGAGAAATTTAACAATTACTAAAACATTTATTTAAAAAGGTTTTCCTAGAGGAGGACTAGGACCCAAACACAGACAGGAGGCAGGCAGGACTGTTAAAGTTGATCTATGTGTACAAACTGACAGAAACTGAAGAATTTATACTAAACATACCAGAACATAAAAAACTCCAAAGTGTTTGGTGTAATTTGAATTGGTTTAAACAATTTGAATAAAAAAACAAATTGTTCTATGATTACCCAAACAGGGTTCTGTTATCTTTCATGTGGCTAACTGCTGTGCTTTGAATGCAACATGTATTTCTATTCTTGCTTGATGTAGGTTTTCACCTGCTCAACTGTTCTGGGCCTCCCTATATACAGTATATATGCAAGGAAGGGCAATGGCAAACAGAAGACAGCTGTCTGACAATCAGTCATTTGAAACCATGAGTCAACAGGTGATAGGTGAGGCAAAACTGAGAGAATTCATGAAGACGAACCTATTCCAAAACAAAACAGAAAGTAAAGCTAATCACAACACAGAGACATAAAAAGCTGAAACACATAAAGATAAAAATACAAAGCAACCACAAACTATGATGGTATATATCACATACTATGTGTACCCACTTACTGTACCATCACCTGATTCTGGCTTTTGTAATGGACACTCGGGCCCACAGAAAGAGGGAGCATTTCTGCATCTCGTTTTTCTTTGCACGATAGAGTTTTAACTTTCATTTGTGGATGCAGTGTTTCTAAGCCCATGCAGTGATCTTTACCAGAGAATTGTGTCTGTTTTCAATGCATTTTTGAATGTTTTTAATGCATGGCTCATGGCCTTGTATCTTGTCAACAGATATTTTTCTAGATTTTCTAAATCTTTTACTGATACATTGTGTTATATATGATGAAATTCTCCAAGCTTTGGCAATTTTACATTGAGTAACAACATTCTTGAAATAATAATACATGTTTTATAGCAGCAATCATTCTGATCCTATTTTTGTTTAACTCAATTAACTCAATATTTCTTGGCATTACTCAACTTTTCCAAGTATTTTGTTGTCTGTGTCCCATCTTTTTTCTTTTAAACAATAAAGACTTTTAAGTTTCACCATTCAATATTCTGTCTTTGAACTATTTTCATTTCAATATAGTCTGTGAAACATTCACTAATAATTGCATTCTGTTTTTTGTTTTTTTCATGGTTTACATGAGGACCAGTCATTTTTGATCTGATGCCACTGTGTTCTTAGAACAAGGTCTGGTTACATTATATTGGTGAATCAAATCTGATGACCAAAACTATAAGTAAGACCTACAGCACATCAAAGAAGTGTTGTGAAATTCTGTATTCCTACCCAGCTAATCCTGAAAAATTAAGCTTCCCTCTTAAGTTAAATTATTGCAACCATCAGTTTACAGATTTCAAGAGACTTGTCAATTTCTTGCTGTTATAGTTTGGTTGTCAATTCAGAATCTAGTTTGCAGGCCTTTTAACAGTATCAACCTGATATATTTTCATATTACTGGTCAATGATGAAGACACATAATTGACTTCTGGTCCTGAATTCAACAGTGAAAACATCATGTTTTTTCATTATCATATCATATGCTCTGCTCCATGGACGAATCTGCAGAGTGAAACTCCCCCAACAAACTCCTCGCACTTCTTACTTCATCTTTGCACATAGCAAAACCTTACAATGCTGTAACTGAAATAACAGCAACTCTATCTTTTTGTTTTGTCTGCCACCGTGTTGGGAAAGTAGGTTGGCCAATATTTTAGATGCAAGAGGAAAATTAGAAAAACAGATGGATTCACTTCCTCTTGGCAACCTTGAGAAGTGTTCTTTGCTCAGACAACTGTTTTTTGTGTAGCTTATGTGTTCAATTTGACCAGGGTTACTGAAGTAACAGTGATGCCAAATGTGTCATGATAAGACTAAATGATGGCACTTAACATATTAAAGATATGAGAAGTACTCAGGTCATTTACAAGATTAGTGAGGAGGTCTGCTATCAGTAGGACCTTCGTCTGCTGATGGTTTGCTAACCATGTCTTGAAAACAACCATAGTTACCATCATTACAAAGTGCAGGGCAAACATAGTTCAAATAAGAGAATGTGTATCAGAGACAGTCTGGGGAAGAAAAGCAATGAAGAAAAATAACATTAACAAATCAGCAGCAGAAGAAGAAGACTCGTCTGTGCCTAATTTCTTTCATTTACATGACTTTAAGAAACAAATAAATTATGGTTTTACCATCATAGCATTGAAAACAACTTGTTTAAGTGTTCAAGGCAACATGGAGGCTATTGTAGAAAAAAAACCATGAAAATTCAAAGAGCTACAAGGCAATCACCAGTGATCATGATATCCTTTATCCCCATTTCATAGACAGAGGAAACCAAAGTCATGCTTTATGGCAATGCAGTGCATTTTGTTAATAACTGATAAGATGAAACCCATAAGTAAATGACCCCCCTGCAAACAGCAAAACATGATGGAAGTTCCTTCATGCTGTGGGCTGATTGTTGTCTCTGACACTGGAGACATCTAATGTCTGTCAAAAGAATGATGAACGGGGCGATCAAGTCACTTTAGATTGAAATGTGTTACCGTGTGTTATAGATTTCAGTACACGGCCAAGATTTCAAAAGGACAGGATAGCAAAACATTGACTGTTTTAAACTCACAACTACTTCTTGACTTCCCATTAACGACCTCTGGGGAGAGCTGAAATCTGCAAAACTTTCATGAGTTTTAACACATAAGAATGGAAGACTGGCAGTGACTACCAGTAGACTAGAACAGGAAGCTTCTGGAAGGCAACAAGAAACGTCAAAAAGATTAATTTTTTTATCATAAGAGCTTGAATAAAGGCAACTGGACTTCTTCAAAACTGAAGAGACCTTTTGGATGAGAAGTCAAACGGCTTCAAGGTCCAAAGTCCAGTTGCCTCTTATGATTACCAGACTGGGATGACTGAGAATCTTCATTTTTTTGTCATTATTTTGCCTATTTAAAAACTTGTTATGAGATCAGGTCTAGATCAGTTATTGGATTTATTGTGAGGTACATTTGTTTAATGACCAACAATCCCGGTTTTCTTTTTATGTTGTAAGAATGTCTTTATACTCTTTTAATTTTACCTGATGAAGCGTCGTTAATCTTCTTGAAGCATCTTATCAAGTTGTTGCATTTAAGTGTATCTCTGTTGTAATGAGTCTCTGATCTTTGTGTTCACATTGTACTTGAAGTATTTCCAAATCATTACAATCTTTTTCAGTCTCAAGCCTCGAAACTTTCTCGTCGAAAAAAACCAAACTGGTTGGCCTGGTTTTAAATGCTGATTGCATAACATGCAGAGTCAATGTGTCATGTTATCACAACACACTTGCTTTTCGCATGTCATTTCACACCACGTAGCCTGGATGAGCCCTGATCATGACCCTGAATCAAAATCCTTTCTTGAGTCATTTAACACAGTAAATATGCACTTAAAACCCCTTTAAATGTCTTGCCATGACACTCTTAATGGAAACAAAGCAGTTTGCTATTTATATGAATGGCCAAGCCATGGTGACACATTTAACATGCAGGTTCAGTGCATAACACATCAAAGAAAGTGTTCTTGGTCATAATCTTTATGAGGTAATTTTGCCTGTTGGAAGTTTAATGATTAGGTCTGCAAGTCTCATAAAGTCATCATCCATTCTGTCCTACCTCTGTGGATGACAACATGAAAGATAAAGGCTGCTGTTCTACATGGTCAACACTGTCTTGACAAAGATCAACTTGTAAAAGGTGATGACTTCAGATAGATAGCTGACACAAAGAGATGTACTGAGTTGTGCATGTTAAATGGAAAAGATTTGAACTTTTTTTTGTAAGGTTCAGGAGTGTTACAGTCTAAACTGGATTTTTTAAAATGCTTTACAAAGTGTTGAAGGTTTTTAATCAAAAGAAGCTTGGCATCTACCTTGAAAAAACACCTGCCAGAAAACATTCTGTCGTGTGCGTCATCAATGTGGAAACCCTGTCATCTGCTGTAACACCTATAAAGCCATTTTAGCACATTTACAGATGGGATTTAAATAAAATATTGTTGTTGAGAGTATAATTATCAATAAGATTTAGAAAATCAACACATTTCCTGCACCAGGAAGTGGCTTTTTGGGCTACAGATGGTGTCCCTTTATTTTTTGACGTGATGGAGCTGTTAGTCCTATACCACCTGTCTAACAGTGCCTGAAATTCAAGATGTTGTTATTAAGTCTTAAACGTACTCAGCTTTAATGTGCTCCACAATTACAGTAAACACAGTTTGGATCCTGAGAGTGCATTGGCTCTCATAGGTGAGGTGAGTTGACGTGCTCAGTGATTGGTTGGATTGTGGGTTGTTTGGTGGGGGTCAGAAGTGACCCCCAGAATTTATGCTAAGCCTGTGTTTGTGTGTGTCTGGTAGTGTGATCATCCAAGGTGTTCGCAACCTTTTAACAATGTCTGGACAACTGCTGTGGCAGTTCATTATGACTCAGACACACAGACACATAAACACATACTGTAAAGTTTGGAATAAAACTAAATATTGGAGTGCAAAGGTAGAACATATGTATTAATGATGTCACAAAATGACATAATGGCACAGACACTCAGTAGATGTTGTGTATACAATTACTGTCTTCTGAATACAGATCCAGGCCCTAAAATTCTGTGTATCCTTTACCCAACAACTAGCTGTTAAAGGGACATTTATTCTTCAAACAAAAAAAAAAAATGATTACATGTTGATGTGCAACTAATTTCTGCAAACATCTAGTTTTTAAGTGTTTTTCACTTCCCCATTCACCATGATTGCAAAAACAGGGCAGCTGTTGCTCAGGATATTACAAGGGATTAATTTGAGGGTCTGTGGTTTGATGCCAGGCTCCTCCAGTCTGCATGTTAGACTGTCCTTAAGCACCAAAAATGTTCATAATGTATCATCAGTGTGTGCAACAACAAGTCCTGTCTGACTTTGGGTAAAGAAGCATTTCAAGTGGTTGATGAAAACTAGGGCAGTACTTCCCTATTTAGTATCTTTTCCATTGGAGTAATTCTGAAATTCCACCATCTTCATGTCTTTTGGAGAATCATAAATCAGTTAAAGAAGATTCCAGCATTTTGGGAAGCATGCATATCTTTTGTTGTATTTGTTTCATTTCCTGTATGTGCCTCTAATGATAATGATAATGTTGATAATAATGTTAATAATTATTTTATATTAAAAAAAAACTCTTTTGTAGCATAAAGATCAATAATTATATTGAGGGTGGACATCCTTGTTTGTTATGTTTCGTATTATGTTTAGTAATTTGCATCTACCAGTTTCAGAGGCTCCAGAGCAGCCCCCAGCACAGAGCCAGCCTTTTTTAACAGTTTATCTAGTTTCTTCGAGTCACAGCCTATAATGCGGCTGGCTCAGCAGACGGCTACAAAGCAGATTGCGCTCTCCAGCACTGTCTGCTGAAGACATACAACACTGTGGTGCAGGCACTGAAGGACCTAAGAGTCTCTGCTCTGTTCCTTCTTGAGGACAGCCTCTGTGTCCAGGTGAACACCCAGGTATGTGAAGTCCTCCACCACCTCCACCTCTTCTCCATCTTCTCATCTCTCTTCTCCATTCCTTCTGAAAGTAATGAGCAAGACAACCGAGTTGAATCTGGTTTGGCTAAAAGACTAAGAAACCAGGTCTGTGAAGCAAAAAATGAATACATCATTATCTCCTTTATTGCCTTGGCATCTTGTAAGTTTAACACAAATAAAAATAGAAATTGGACATTTTTAGCTCACATTGGAACCATATGGCCAAAGTTATGTGTTACTACTGTTCACGTGCTTCTGTGCAACACATTCCACTTTCAGCTAAGGCAAACATCAGGATGTTTGTGTGCTTCCAGCTTTCACAGAAAGCCATAAAAAAAAAGAGTTTCCTGGAGTTTTGTGTGACGAAACATGACAGAGCCCTAATCTTCAACATCAGTGCCTGGTGTCTCTAATGTTCTTGGCACTCACCGGGAGTCCAACACCTCAACAGATGCATTTCTGCATGTTGTTAAATCGGCGCTCGTGGATTTATTTATTTATTTAGTGGATAACAGTATATGTTTTCCTTGCGTTACTTTATGGGAAATTAAATGCTTAATGTCTTGCCTGATTGCACTTTTGTAAGACCCATACTTTTGACTGGCATATTTCCAGGCACTACATGACTCCTTCAGGCAAATTGCACCAAAAAAACACACACATGCACACAAACATATTCACTGAATTGTTTAATTACCATTTGCACTATTATGCATTGTTCCTCCAAAAGTAGAAATGTAATTAGTGACTGAATGCACTGGTTACAACATGTCCAGGACTTCTTGTCAAGGAAAACCTTTGTCTCTATCTGACTTTGTTAACCCCTGTTAATGCAATGTAGTGCCGAACAAAAGCTTGAGAGGAAAAAACTGGTGCTCAAAGGCTCTTTTGTCAAGTCAAGGATTTTTCTGCATGTCCGTGAGGGGAAGTCAAAAACAGCATGTACAGATCTCTGAAAATGCCTCGTCGACCAAATTACTTGTCAGAAATACGCGGATTCAACAATTTTTGAGGCAACGGTTGAGTGAGAGCAAGCATGTGTTTAGATTTAAACAAGCTTGAATCACTATTTCAGACTTTTTCATTTGTCCTTCCCCTGCTTTGGGAGGCTTAGCTCAGATACAAACATTTACTTAATCAGCTCAAGGAAGCAGATGTGCCAAAAAATGTGTTGTGGATGTCCACCTTAAATGTTGGCCACAAAAACACTCCAGACAGAACTGGAGGCTTGAAGTTTACAATCTGAGTGTTCTTTCAAAACAGACATGACATGTGACACAGAACAAAATGTTTAAGTAAATAAACCGGACATTTTCACATGGGAGAGCCTCATTTGTTTTCGGGGGCTAATATGTAATAATCCTAATGTTAAAGTGTTGTAATAGCAGCACAACAGATGCATGCAAATGATGATACAGATGCGTACACAACGAGATATTAGGGCTAGAATTTCACACACTCGCTGAACAAGATGTCCTTGATTGACAACGGCTGAAAATAGAGTTACAAAACAATTGAATGAGTCATCAAAGCATCGGCCTGAGGCAGCATATTATCGAGGACTACAGCAACACAGTGGATGTCATGAAACATCTTGAACCTGTGTGGAGGAATTACAGAGACGTAGGGTCGCTGCAGTGGGGTCACATCTAAGATCGCTTTTACAGACACAAATACAAAAGGTTGTTTGTATTTGACCAGCATCACATTTAATAGCCCCTTCAGTCTATAAAGATTACAGCAGATTAATTCTGAGGGTAAAACAGACAAAAGCATTATGTAAAAGTCCTGAATGTGTCCTGGAAAATGTTTCCCTGTGTCTACAATCGTGACTAAAGGATTTGACCAGTTTGTTTAGGTTTACAGCCTAATCTATAACAAAACTGTGGGTCTCTAACAATGTCTGGTGTTTGTGTCGAAGGGCTGAAATATAAACTTTCGCAACTTTTGTTTCTATTCTCGTAAGAAAAATATTTTCAGCTCAATGACGTCTGAGTCACTCGTGAGATCGTGTGAGAAACCAGATGTTTTTTTTTTCTACATCGAATCTCATTGTGATCCTACCAGTGATTACATCAGAATACACAGTTGAAGTACAAGCCGAGTCTCCATTAACCGAAGCTGGGACGAAACCGGGGGTTTGGACAACATGTCCGGACCAGAGGAAAACAGATGTACACCGACCCATCTTGATTTCTATTTTGAAATTCATTAGATGTTGTCCAATTAGACGACAGGCATTATTAATATTGTGGAAGAGTCATTTCTCTCAGCTCCTGTACTTATTTATAACAATACAACTTCAACTGCCCAAATTTAAATCATATCAGAAAAAAGTAAAGAAAGGTAGGTTTCTAAACAGAAAATACATGCTTACATGGTTACTAAGACAGAGGAAGCACATTTCTTAGTAGACTCAATTAGGTGGTATTCTATCATTTGTTTTTCCATTAAGATTAGGGCCCACCTGAAATGTACTAATTTGAGGTTTTGGCAGATTACATCAATTTTGTTGATGTCTACTTTAATTCAGCTAAAGACTTTCCCAAGTATGAAGCTTTTCATCAGCGCTCTTATCCGGCCTGAACTGAGCATCTGTCTTCTTACTTAAACAGTTTGCTTAATAAACCCCTGAGAATTTCCCCAGCTTAGCTCTCGGTGGTGTTTATAGCCATGTGTTATACTTTGTACAATGTGATTTATTTATTTGTCCCCGTGTGTTTACATGTGGTGAAAAAATAACTGCGATGCTTGTTGAATATTCATGTAAACAACGTACAAACTGTACAAGAGGAAGCTGGGTGAAATCCAAGTGTCAGCTTACTGGTGATTTTTTTCTTTCCACAATACAGGCAAAACTTCAGTCTGTAATTATCATTTTACTTCAGTGAGTGCAGCTCATTTCTCAAGTGAACTCTGTTGTGTTGAACATGATGTACCAGTTCACTGGCATGCAACAACCCAAGCGCGGGCCTGCCATTATTTGCCTAACAAAATGCACAGCTTATATACTCGTTAAGGTTCAAGGAAACACTGAAGATGATCGTCCTTTTAATCTTTTTAATTAGGAAAAACATAGAAAACTTTGGCATGATTCACAATAAACAACAGCATTTGTATAAAAATACAATCTTTTTTTTGTTTTTTAAATGAATCTTAATCTTCAGTGCGCGCCGCTGGTGTTGCACAACTGACCCTGAACTGATAACTCCTGACAGTGTTTTTTGGAAGTTGAGGAGAAAACACAATCCTCGAGTCAGTTTTTGGAATGTTCTTCGTCCCTACATTTCAGTGGCATCTCCAGCTTATTGCTCGACCTAATGGCACAGAGGCATCTGGCTCCCATCAAGAAGTTCAGTCCACATGGCTTAACGGTCTCCATCTTCTCCTCCTTTTGTTAGCAGCTGGGAGAGCTCCTCTGTAGGCCTTGTGCAGGTTTTACTTAAGCAAACTGCTACATCTTATTGTATCAGGGCTCCAAAATTCAATCCCACAGCTCCCCTACACTTCGGTGCCTTGGGCATTGCACCGCTTTCAGAATTGAACCACTTACAATGTGACCATCTCATTCTAAGATCTTTCAGTAAACGTTCAGCTTTATCCAGCTCTATCCTGCTCTCCGAGAGAACAACTCCCTCAAACTCATGCAATCTTCAACTGCAGATTATTAAGGCATACATTTTTCCCTTTTACATAATGTGACCTGCATGCATAAAATACATCTACATCTCCTTATTTGACTTGTCTGCTCCAACATCATACCTTTAGATACAGAACATAGTTGAGTAACAGTAGAATTCATCACAGGAACACTGCGGTTCAGTCAAACAATGCATAGCAATGTAGGTGGTTAACATCAACACCAGGCACAGGCAAGTAAGAAATTGAGGCTGATAATTGCACTTCTTTACGCCACTCAAAGATGACAATGTGCTTCTAAACATGTCAACTTATCAAAAGCGCCGTCTTATCAAACATATGAATATCAGGTACAACACCGACTCTCTGCCTGATAAATATCAAGTGATCTTAGTCCCCCCCAATATGTCCCAAAATCGTTAAATCTCAAAAATCTCTTCACATGAGGGAAACGTTGATTGGGAGGTACTCTGACGCTCACTTCGCTCAGAGCCAAAAATCACCTGGGGAGGACAGGAACCGATGCAGAGAAGTTGCTCCCCTCTCAGCAGAACTGGAAAACGTCCACTTTACTGGACTGGAAACAAAGTGGCAGCTCCTCTGCAAACATTCAGTTCCTGTGAGCTCCAACTCCTGAAATCTCTGTAGCGCTCCAGTCCATCTCCACAACACAGGCTGGGACCAGGTGCTATTCACCAGAGAGGCGTAATCCAGGAGAAGACAAATCTCTTGATTTGTTTCAATAGTTAAGCTGCTTGTCGCTCAGGCAGGGCTCGTTGTTCAACACGTCATGCAGCGAGGCCTCATATTAAAAGGCTGAGGGTTGGGGTCAATCTGTGGGCAGGAAAAGAGATAAAAACGAAGGTTGAGTAAACATATAATTCAGTCTTTCTCCGTTTTTATTCAGCCTACACCTCCACTTTTGTTTTCATGCTTTTACTGTTACGCAATTCAGCTGAGATGTCAAAAGCTTTTTCAGTAGAAAATTATTTTTTATAATGCAACAACAACAACAACAAAAAAAAAATAAAATAAATAAATATTGGGAAACTTTGACATGCATCATTCAAACTAAGCGGGGGTTGAAGGAGTGTATCTGGTGACTCACCTCGCAGTAAACTGGCGGAGGCCGGAAACGAAACTCTTGGACAAAAGCCATGAGTGGTCGCTCTAGGATCCCACTCAGGTCTTCGGCCGGCTGCGGGACCTGCGCGTTGTTGCGCTGCTCGGCCTCCTCCTCTGTCACCACAGAGCTGTAGTCTGGAGGAGCTGTGGGGAAAGAGCCACAATTAGTCCACTGTTTGTTGAGGCACGTTGGCAGCACACCTTTTTTTTCCCCTTCTATTTCTTTTGTAGTCTTAATGTGCAGAATTTTTCCTCTTAAAATTACAGTGTCAGGTGTTTCTGCTTTGTAATAACTGAGCTCTAATGCAAATCGAACAGTCATTACTGGACACTTACGCTCAGGCTGCTCTGGGATGGCCATGCGCAGCCACTCCAAGTTGACGCTGTACTGGCTGCTGACGCTGGACGTCCGGCTGCCGAAGGGATGGAGGGGGATGGTGCCAATGACTAGTGGCAGCTCCAGACACAGCTTGGATGACCCAGGAACATCAACACAAACCTGAAAGGAGGAAAAGAGAATTTTCAGTTCCAACAGTGCAAAGTGCAGACTTGGAAACAGCAGCCGATATGCGTACAGAGTGAAGGAACACAGAATGAGAAATAATAAGCAGCTGCTGACTGAGCTCACCTTGAGCATATACTCTACTTTGATCACACGGCACTGCAGGATAGACGGACCCACAGGTGGGATCTTGATGGCGCGACCGTGCCAGGTCTCGCGACATCTAGCGCTCACAATGTCCCCACACAGCGTGGCCACCACAGAGCGCTTCTGTTTCATGGTGCCACGGGCGATGAACGTCTGTGTCTGAGTGATGAAGGCTTTGGGCACAACTGATCTGGAGGTGGAGTTGTCGAACTCTGCAAAGACGGGTATCACCTCACCTGCAGAGAAAAAGTCGGTGCGTTCAGACATGCAGCCACTATCTAATAGGCAAAAGTTTGTGTATGAATATGTGAATAGGTAGAAGACCCTCACCTGGGGTGTAGCCTTTGCGGTCAATCTTTGCAGTTACTGACACTTGTCCAAAGTTGCGGTACCACGCCCGTGCCATCTTATCCTTTGTGCCAGCTTGTGGTGCCTAAAAAGCATAAAACCAAATGAGCATGTGCCTCAAAACATGCAGGACATTGTGAAGTGTGTCCTGGCAAAATCATTTAATGTGAGCAATGAGCTGCGCACCAGTAGAGTTGGCGTGTTGATGTCGATGGGTTCAATGACTGTAAACTCTTTCTTGATTTTCCTGACGGTGGCCCACGGCCTGTGTAGCTTTACTTTGACCCAATAACGGATGCTGCCATGTTTCCCCTCAAAAGAGGTGACGAGCGTCTCCTCTGGAAGTTGAAAGCTGAATGGAAACTCATGTCGGCCAGCGGGAAGGATGGTCACTTCACCATTATCTGAATATGGGAAAAATAAAAAGTAATGTCAATTACAGGTCAATTTCTTTTCATTTATTTTCTTAAATCTTTGATTTCATTTTCGAGAAACGGAGGGCAGTGAGTGTAGAATTAATTCCTAGGTAATCCATCTCTTTCTGTTGATCACATAGGTATCGAGAATAAGAGCATGAAGTTTTATGACACATATTGAGAAATCAGTTCAGGGACATGAGTCATACCACATATTTCAAGAAGGAAAAGAAGTCCTGCTAAAACTATAAGACACAAATGGTGCCACCTCTTCACAAATAAATAAACTCTATTAAACTCAGGCTGAAATTGCTCCTCTTTCTTAGCAATCACGTGGTTTCTGTTTTTGCTGAGGGGCGGCTCCTCCTCCACTGTGCAGACTCAGAACATGTTTTCCTCAAGCTATATCACACAGGCCCTCTGAAATACTGTTTTTTTTCCTCTCTTCCTGAACAGGCTCAGGAACACGTGTTTGCATTTACAAGGCTCAACAGTTTGTTTGGAGTCCCCTTTTGTTAGCTGGATGCTCCCATTTCAATTGAACAATTCTGTAAAGTCTCTTCACAGTGTCATAAAATGCACATCTGCAAAAAAAACCTTATCCAAACACCACTGATTAAACTGAGACGTGACGAGCTTTTAGATTGCAGCCAGGTTTTCTTTTACAGAGGACCGAGTCCAGCCATGAAACCGAGCTTAGCAGGAAAACGGCTTAAAACTGACAAAGACCCGGCTGTGAGTTTCCTGTCAACCCTTTAAACCAAAAACAGCTTCGTGCCCAATGAATGAAAGCAGAAACCCGAGGCTCCCCCTGACTGCAGAGGAGAAAAACAACCCCGGGATTTGCTTCAAATGAGGGAAAAGTCTGCTGTCAGTGCCTTTTCCTTCAACAGATGTTTTCACAATGAGAAGGCAGCTGCTGGAGCGTTTTTTTTTTGTGTGTGCTTTCCCTCACTTAAATTAAAACCAACAAAACTCCTGTGAATGAACAACCATTTCTGAACCTTTGTGTTCACCCTTACTCTTCAAGAAACTAGGAAAGGTGAACAAAGCAGTGCACCTTAAAAAAAAAACAAAAAAAAAACAGCCTAAATGTGACTTGTTTTTTATGCAGCCCGTGTTAGTTCTGTCAATAAAGAATGAGAAAACGTTTATAAAAACAACTGAGCACTTCTGGATAACAGCTTGATTTCATCACACTTCTCCACTGGGAAAACTCTCCTAATCATCTGCTTATCTCTGACACCATGTCCTATTTACAGACAAACAACCAGCCCAGTATTCCCCCCACAGATGAACCACTTTCGTTTCGATGCTCGTCATCAGGATAATGAGAGCACGGAGGTTTTGCAGCTTTGGCTGAAGTTTACAGACACATTGCACCCTCTTCCATCACCGTGCCACCCAAACGGACTGACCTGCCTGCAGCAGCACCTCTCTGCGGTTCAGGTATTCCACCTCGTCGCTGTAGTTCTGGGTGTACGCGGTGCTGGAGCCGGCGGACCGGGACTCGGTCCAGTGCGCTTTGGCGAAACCTTCGGCGTGAAGCTTCAGGGAGCCCACCCGACTCTCCCCGGACAACTCCAACACCGCCCGTCCGGACACGACGTCCCCGCTGCTGAACACAGGAGGACAGTCCATCTCCGGGGAGTCGAAGACGATGTCAAACTTTTTCAACTTGTCGAAAATCATTTTTGGAAAGTTATGAAAGTAATCTAAGTGCCAGAGTAGGTGCTTCTCTTCCTTTGAAGGCGCAGTGTTTGGATGTATGATGGAGGATTTTTAGGCTGCGGGTGTGTTTTGCTCAGAGTCACAAGCTCAAACTGTCGCGCATTGTCAGCCAGCAGGCGTTTTTGAGGCTGAGAAAGTGGGCGTGGCCTCCGCATTTATTATGTAAGGCCTCAGGAGAGGGCGAGCGCGCATTCAAGGACTCCTCCTCAGCACCGATTTTTTTCAAGGACTGAAGTCGTAAACAAGACGCACCTAAAGTATTGACAAAAATTGTAACTTATGATGAAAATTTCAAAGTGTGAATATAAAGGGGATTTAATTTCCCAGTATTAAAAATACAAAAGCTAAACGAGATTAAACTCACTCACACAAAGAAGAAGAAAAGTAATGGAAAGAAGTCTGATCAGCTTTGGGGAAAATAAATTATTGTTGTTTGTCCGTCTTTTTTCAAATAAAGAAATGTCTAAAAAAAATATTCAACCTATCTTTTTCCTGCTCATTAGCAAGCTGACAACATGTCTGGACAAATGCTCAGATCGTGATGCAAGGCTTTAGAAAAAAAATTGAAATAGCTGAGAAAGTGAAACTAAAGACGCGATGACGCCCACAAATGTGATGATCACATTTAAGATTACATGTAAAAGGTCCCGCTTCCTCAATTCTGTTTACCACCTTGTTGAGTCACTTGCGTGCAGTTCCAGTCACGAACATCACATTTCCAGACCAAGCCTGAAGGCAGCACAATAAACATGCAGACTGGGTGTGGAGGCAGTTGAGGAAAACAGGGCCTGGTGATGATTGATGGTTACAGGTTCTTAGAAGAAAACAGGCTTACTGAGCATGCCTCAGTCTGGCAGAGTTCACGGGGAAATTGTTTCACTCTGGACTAAAGCTGTTTACACACACAGCTTCCATGTCACTTTGAACATACTGTTACATATTTTGAGATCCCTCAAACTTGAAAAAAAACACTCAGCTAAGCACAAAAGTATTTCAACAAATCCCCTTATGAAACAGCCATTCGAAATTCACGAATAAAGTAACTCCAAAGAGATATCACGGGTCAGCTGCAGAGCAGCATACAAAGAAAATCTCTGCAACATCTGAGTTGTTTGCAAGAATATTATAATCTATATAGACTTACTATAAATGCATGTATAACAAGTCAACACAAAGTCACATCCGAGCAAAGCTCTGCTGCAGGCAATAGACTAGTCCATCATTCATTCATGTCTTAGTTCTAAGATCATCCATAGACTCCATTCAATGCAAAAGCCTTTGGACAAAAGTCCAATGTGCAAAGTCCAAAGTTGTTTACTCCTTTGTTCCCTGGGAGGAGAACTTGGCCCTCCAGTGCCACCATCTGGTCAACCTGACCAACTCCTGCAGACAAGGCAAAGCAATCAGGATGCTTGAAAAGCCTGAACTGGGATGCTGATGTTTGTAGATAAGAGAAAAGTAGCAAAGCTTTCGGAAACGATGCTTTTAGAATATGGCAAAAGGGATCCGATCAAACCAGCTTCCCAATGCAGTTCCTCTCAACAGGTGATGGAAATCATAGCAGAAAAGTACATAATCATTATTCATTTGTTCAGAAAATATTTTCAGGTAGCAGATTTTTTTTTCTTTTTAATTTGGGAAATTGTTGACCACAGCTGCATCAGTTTGTGTTTGCTTTAAAATACTTTAAGTGTCAAACAAAGTGAAACAAAGACCAGCACGCCGCCTGCTGGTGACAACGAGCCGCAGCTCATCTCTACCATGTGTGTCTCTGGCACAATTCTGATAAGAACACCATGCGGTTCTCTGAACAGAACTACGAGCAAGATAATCACCCTCGCTGTGCAGATGACTCCGTATGATAGCACCCTAATCATGGCTAAAACCGTGTTTCAAACTGCCTAAGAAGAAGTGAATGTGTTTCTCTGTGTTTATCCAAAGAACTGCTGACTCAACAAAACAAACACCCGAAGCCTTGAATACTTGAGAGCGAAGACGGGGGTTTAAGAAGTGTGATCATTTTTTTTTTTTTAATTTTGGGATGAATGCAAGATTCTTTCTTTAAGGCTTTAACTTCTGGGACCACCTCTGAACCCAAACAAATGATCAAGTAAAACCCCGCGGATGAAATGTTTCTGCTTTTTAAGTGAGCAAACAAGCAAGCAACTCTTGAGTTTATGAAAAAGTGGATGATAGAGAGCTTGAAAAAAGGCACAATAGTGCTAAGTGTATGGAGTGCAGCAGCTGGCTGCATGGTGAGGGGAGGGGGTGGGGTCAAAGAGAGCCGCATGTTGTTTTCATTGTTACCATGGTGACACAGACTGCATTTTTTAAATGATACCCCCCCTCCTCCTCTCCTACCCTGCATTGCCATCTATTGTCCACGTTCTCATTTCTTGCTGCTTCAGTCCAAATGATTTAAAACCCAAAACACAATACCTGACTTTTACATTTGCCATTAGTGTTTGGAACCTGCTGATCTACCACTTGGCATTCATAAATGTGAAAACAGACGTTTTCACTTGACCTTTTCGATGCTTTCTGAACAGATTTAGCAGATTTCTTCAGAATGACTAAGAGTCCTTTATGGTTACAATTCACCCCAACAGAAGCATAGAAGTGTAAAAATAAAGTGTTTATATAAAAATGGAAGATTAGTTTTATCACAACAGAGGCAGATTTTTATAGAATGTGTTTGTTAGATACAGTATGATCATACTTACCATCTTAGAGCATTGTTAAAACATGTTATTTGTGTTCACTGTGTACGAGGAAGTCCTGTGTGATTAAACTGTCATTAATTCTATTTTAACTGCAGATAAATGACATGTCATCACGCATTTTTAATTAGGAAAAGTATGTGTGAATTCAGATACAATGACCTCATATAAATGTCTTATTTTTGTTAAAAAATATAAAACTAAAGTTATATAAAGATCCAGGACTATGGTCAAAGCAAAGGTGCACACTCATAACAAAATTATACATAAATAGTTACGACAATGTGGTGTAAAATGTAGGAAAGAGATCTAGTTCTGCTGTTGAATGGCAAAATAAAATTGAGTGGTTCAGTTTTCCCAGTTTTTGTTCAGTTCACCTGCGAGCAGTTTCCTCATCAGTGACCAAATAAATCTCAATTTTTACTAGATATTTATTCATTTTAAACAGGATGAAGCATCAATCAAAATAACATAACTTATCATGCTAATGAGAGGTTGGTCTTGGGTAATTTAAAGTGTCTAACACCAAACATTTGCTCGGTACTTCTTCATTCTTCCTCTTCTGCTAATTAAACTGTTAGCCTTTAACGCGATTCCTACCAATCTGACCAGAGTGAAGAGTCAAATCACCTACAAAGCACTTGATGAAACATTAACAGTTGTCTACAATTCATTTACTCAGCTATTACGGTGTATATTATTTGCCTCTCTGGTTTAAGGCTGCCTGGTGCCGTCCACACTGGGGGAATTTCACTCTTTAGCACTCAGTAAACCAGTTGTGTGTATTTGGACTCTGCACTAATGGATTTGTGTTTAATGTCAAAGATTATGTTATCTGGCAGATATATCTGGACTCTCTCCCAGCTTTCCACACAACCCATTTGGCTCAAGTGACTTTATTTTGCAGAGACAACAAAAAAAAAGTGGCTACCTACTGGCACAAAACAGAGTTTTTGAGAGCAGACAGATGATGTTTTCATACAAGAGCTGCACTGCATCCTGACATAGTCGCAATGTCAATATATACCCCAAGAAAGCTACAATCTGTGGATTACACATACAATACCCCACAGATACAGCAGGAAACAAAGAAAGTACAAAATAAATAAAAAGTCAGGGCAGTTGGTGTTATAGTTCTTGCAAAAATATTAAGTGGAAATTATATTAAAAATAATCTATAGGAGGAAATATAACTCGATGACAGGTGCAGTGCAACTTATTTGATTTCCTTTCACTACTGACCTCTGATCAGATGTTGCCTCTTCCTGAAGTAGGTGCATTTGGAGGTGTAGTCGTTATAGACAGAGTTCATGCCACGGTTCTCCAGCCAGTGTGCAGTGGCCACCCCTCTCCCCTGCATCTTCATGGAGTGCACTTTCATGTCCCTGCGGAGCTCCAGGACCACCTGGCCGGACACCATCTCCCCTCTGGTGAATGCTGCATCAGCTGGACCATCCAGCTCAAGAGTGAAAGACTTTATCGAACTCAGCATCATTCCTACATGTGAGGACAGAAGGACAGTTCATTAAAATAAACATTTTGACATAGACAAAGGGTTAACTCGAAGAAGATAACCACAAATGAATGACAATTGTGATAACTGACAAGCGCTCTTCAGCAGATAACCATCTGGAATCCTTTACTCAACTTTTAAATAAAATTCAATGGTTCAGGACTGATTTTGAATGAGCACTTTTCATTGATTAACCTCTGTAGTAAAACAAATATCTAACTTGTGTTGTTTTCTTTGAGCGTTTGTATTTTTAGGGTGGGGTTGGGTGGATCTACATAGGGTAGGTGCCAAGTCACTATCTACTGCTGTGTGGAACCCTTTTTAAAACACTTCTTATAAATGCTGAATAAGGAAGTAGTTAGTCCTCTTTTGGTTTTTGAACACAACTAAAAGACGTGACTCATAAAACAACAGTAATCCACACTGCTTATATTCAGTATGCATTTATGTAGTTTATTTCAGTAATACATGTATATTCGCAAATTTTCAACAAATTCACAGAAAGCCGGTAATAATTTTTATTAATATACGCTAGAGATTAGAAAATAATATGAGCAAAAAACAGATTTTCTACTTTTAATCGAGTAATGACCCCGGCGAGACCAAATGTCCAAATTCTTTCACAAACAACTCTACCATCATCAGCAACCGATTTTTTTTTCTCATAATAATAACAACATTTCTATTTCTATTTTTTGCGGCTGGTTTGTGTCAAAAATGAAAGAGAACGGGTCTCAGCCAATTGGGATCGAGGACCGAGGCAACGTGCTATTGGGTGCAGTTTCTGAGCCTTTGACGTGATGAATGAAAGCCTCCACACTCACCCACAGGACGAGGGCTACGTGATGGTCCTCACGAAAGCTACGTTTCAAAGGCGAGACTTTCCTCCGTCTTCTTCGCTGACTGTACGCTCAATGGAGCCCGCTCTGTGCGATCAGTGGCAGGCTTCAACGCCCAGAAATACAGCCACTCTGTGTTTTAAACCAATGACAGGGACCGCATGGCACCCACGCCCGCCCACACAGCTACGGAGCAGGAGGGAGGACAGCGTGGAGTGGGTGCTGGCTTTGGGTCACGTGACTTTTGTTTTTCCGCAGCCGCACTTCGCGTTCGTTTACCATGTTTTCAGCCATTTTTGGGGTGTTTATGTGAAGGAGAGAGTGGAGGAAGAGCAGAGAGTAATAATGAATGTGACTCAGAAAGTGAACCCCGCCCGTGTTTATTTATTCACATATGTTTATCGTAAGTTATCAAGATATGTTTAGTCTTAGAGATACGGGAAACAAATGCATAGTGTGAAACGTTTTAACAAAGCAATAAAAAAAATATAATAAGATAGACATACGTACACGTAAATATTAAAAAGACGGGAAAACAAAGCTAAATTTATCCCCCAAAAGGGACCCCCCCCCCCCAATAAAAGGTGATTCCTTTGCTCAACTCAGTTAGTCAGCTGCTTCCACACATGGCATCCTTTAGATTTAGATGCATGACACAAATCAATAGAAGAAAAATTGAAAAGAAAATTTCTCAGAAGTTTGTCATATTTTGCAGTACTTATTTGGATGCTTGCATTTAAGCTTATTGTAATATTGTAAAACTAGCAAGGTCTAGGTGTTGCCCCCGAGCATGTGTTTGGGAAGGACCAGTCTGCTTACTCATTACAGCAGATTTTCAAAAAACTAGGTGAGCAAGTTAAGCTATGAGTAAGATTATCATGAGTTTTTAAATGAATTTCAGTGTCATATAAACGTTCCTCTGTTTTACTTGTATGACGACTCTATATTTTCTTTTAGAAACGGAGACTACATCTCAGGGTCAAGGCTGTGTTATTGCGACAACATGGATTGTTTTTTATGGAATCTTGTGGTCAGTCATGCTTGAAGGAGGGAATGAATGTGTTTCTGCTAAACAGACGCTAAGCAGTTGTCACTGACAGTATAAACAAGGTTGGAGATGCACAGTCAGGAGTGGAAACATTCTCCCAAAACAGACAGCAACCTTCTGAATAGTTAGCTCTGACAGTCTAACAGGGTTAAAATGGGTGAGGAAAATTCAAAGCTGCTGCGTCTGCCTAAATATGGCAGATTTAAGCCACCTAACTGCTAAAGCTCCAATTGCACACTGCTTCAACATTTCACACTGCTCTGTTCTGGGAAAAAGTTTATTTTTTTCAGCCCTGTAGGATTGTGAGGATTCTCTGAGTGGGTACGGAAGATTAAATGCGTCAAATTGAAAGGATTGATCATTTCTGAAAAGATGAAGGATTGGGTTTAAAGGTCCAACTGAACATAACAGCTGTGTGCTTACTTTATAGGGGTTGCCAAGGATGTTTAAAACTTTAACTTCTCCTGTCACGAGGATGGTAATCATCAATAGTATTATTTTTTTGCACATGTGATGCATCATAGTGGTGCAATATAGGTTGTTAAGATAAGCTGCTGTTTGAACTGTGGTCTGACTGAAACGCAGTAATGCCTGACTTCCATGTTTAACCGTTTAAAGCATTTCATGTGATCCAAAGTTACTGTGCACATTTGCAAATGTCAGTTTCTCTAAGTGAAGTTTACCATGATTATAGCCCGACATAAAATTTCAAAGGGCCTTTTTTTAGAAAGAAAATGTGCAAACTCATAAAACAATCAGATCACGTCAAACTTGTTGAATACATTTAATGTTTTATACAAATGTCAAGAAATCCATTCTTGATTCATGGTGTTACTTCATGTATTTTATTAGTAACTAGGCAGAAACACAAAAGCCATCGTCCCTGTTGTGATTTTCTGTCACTTTAGGCAAAACTGAGGGAGCTGCGCTGGCTGCGTGCAGGACGCTGCAGGACCAAAGGTTTGGCTGTGTAGACGTCCCTGCTGGTGGTGCTGAAATGCTGCTTGCCCAGAGGAAACCTGAGGTTACTCTGTTTGATGAACAGAGAGCAACAAACAAAACAATCAATATGGTTTAATATATAACTAAAGACAAAAATGGAAATACATACGCAGTTCGTTCGAAAGTCTAATTCCGTTATCACTGCTACTTTTTGTATCATTATTGCCAATAAAATTTCAGCAACTATTGTGATCTCTGACCCTGCTGTTAAGATTAAAACTGAAGAGAATTTGATCTTTGATTTCAGTTTGTGATCTCTCACCGTGTGCTGTGACGGACATGGTGTTTGTTTGGAGCTCTTCAAAGGGAGAAAGTCAGTCATAGTGGTGCTGACATTCAGTCCATGATCTGCCACAGACATTTAAAACTTCAACATCTACATGCAAGTGCATTTGAATACATAAACAGGAATAATCTATCACCTGGTCCACTCAGTACGTTCCTCTGCAGCTGTTTGACTGGTCGGGCTCGATGGATATCCTTCTTGCAGTAGTGCTCCCTAGCTGTAGTTGTGTAGTACTGCCCAGACAGAGTGGGTGGGCTGAATTGTACATGACTCTTGGTAATCAGGTCAGTCTCGGGCAAACGCATGGGATGGTGTGTGTGGTTCAGCTACAGCATGATAAAATACGACGCCGTCAGATCACTGCATCGTCAAAAACAACTCCAAATTCTACTGGAGCATGAAGGGTCATGAAATAAACTGAAGTGAATGTTCACTTTTCTGATTCAGTAAACATTATGCCTCAGTTCAGTTAAAAATACAAAAATGCAACTAAGTCAAAGAGCTGCTATCTCACATCATAGGATGAGAAAAATCTGTTGGTGGTGACTGACATCCTTTCAGTGTTTCGCCTCTTATCAGTGTCTCCCTTTGGCATGGAACTGATATTTTGGTTTCCTTTGATCAGAACAACTGGATCTGTTGAGTAAATTAATATACGTTATTACAGGCAGGCAACAAAAGATAGTCAGTATACTAGCATTTAAACTGTATTTCAGTATTTCATCATATGACTTTGATTGATTAATAATATTCTGTGTATATTGTAATATTCTTCTAGGGCATCCAAGTGGAAGTTCATGTCTGCTGGGTGCAAATCCCTTAAATTCATTCAGTACTAATCAAACAAGATCATTTACTTTAAACTAATGAAAGATTAAACTTGTATCTAGCGTGCTAATACAGTGGGAAGCAAAATTATATTCAAAAGACGTAACTGTGATGAATTTTAGCATTATGTCTGAATATCATTTAACAAGAAAGCAAACTCACCTATTTTATGGTTACAAAAGGCCTCTTTGGAAGTGGACAACCATAAGTCCTTATAGGAATTCCCGAGAATGAGCTTCAAATGATCTTTCACCTCTTGTGGCCTGTTTTTAAAACAAATGGATATTTTTGTAGTGTATTTTTGATCTTTTGAGCTTTTCCTTTTACAGTGAATGCTTAGTGTTTCGTGAACCAAGTCATGTAAAAATATGATTCCAGTGTGGCAGAAAACTTGCAGACCTGCAGGCAGTGGGCTGGCTGAATGACATCGCGTGGGTTGTCTTCCTTTCCACAATCTTCATGGGATCCCCCATTCGCACCGAAGAGGTGTGCTGAACAACAAGAAGAAAAAACTGTCGCTGTCTTGTGCTGATAACGCCTATTTAACACAAAGCTTTATAAAAGCTTTCATAAAGTTGATCATGTTGAGCACTGTGTTGTGACGCTTAATGTACACTCCCTTTTCATCACTTTTAGGTAATTATGAAACCAATCATAAAATGAAAGCTTGCTGGGGTTTTTTGTCAGCACTTTACATCAACTCATCGTAAACAAATGTCATGACAGCTCCGGACTTGGACTCTAAATTATTTTTCTGGGGCAGAATAACTGTACAACATACCATTAAAAAAAATAAACGAGAGAATTTGCTCCACAACATCAAGACTGGGGAAAAGTTGAAGACTTGTTAAGGCTTCATAACTTAACAATAGTGATTACGATTAAGTGCATCTGGTATGCCTCTCTTTGCCAACTTATAAAGGGATGTTGACTGCAGATCTTCAGATCTAAAAATTAGTGGAGAAAAAAAACAGCGGGTTTTGTTTGACAAGTTATTGAGAAGTGTAGCCACAAATGGTCACCCTCAGCTGAGAAAAAAATAAGTGCAGATGGTCAGAAGCATCTAAGGAACCATCAAGGACAGTTCAGCCTTAAACTAGAAACTGCTGGAGCACCAGTGCCACAGTCAAGAAAGTTTTACATCACCCAGGGCCGGAAGGCTGCAATTAATAAACAAAGGTCCTACTCCAGAACTGACACGTGCAGCCTCAACAGGGACTTACAGCTGTCCACGTGAACAAAGAGAAATTCGTAATGGCGAGGCATTTAACTCAAGGAACACTTTATCAACTGTAGTGAGAAAGTAGTACCATGTTGTAGTTATATGCTCCAAGACTGTTGCTAATACTGGTGGAGCTGGTATAAATGGATGCAATGCTAAGGAAGGCGTATTACTTCAGAATTTCTCAGCATAAACTCAAGTCATCAGCTCAGTTTGGACAGGGTCAGATGTTCAAAGCAGCACAAAGAATCCAAGCACACACAAAAAATTGATAAAAAAATGGGTGTGGAATGGATGAAGCAGGATAACATGAAACCTTTGGTGTGGCCATCCCCAACGGTATGCCTCAGGAAACCAGTAAATTTACTGGAACTTAACCAATTCAGCCCAGAGGAATAGTAAAATATTCAACCAGAATTCTGCCTATGGCTTGTTGATTGTTATCAAAAGAAGCATGTGGCCAAAATACACTTGTGAATATTAGGTGTGTTATATTTACACCATGGGGCCTGTATTAATTTGATCCTACTTTATTTTACAATAATTTTTTTTATGCTTTAATTTCATCAAACCCACAGAAGATTTACATTTGTGCACTATTTTTTTTTATCATTACCATATACATCAAATGAATAATTTAATGTTAAAGTGTTATGTTGTAAATACCTTAATGACTATCAGTTGAGCTTCTTTAGCTTATTTTAGATACTGCTAGGTCTAAATGAAAATTGATGATATGTCATGTATCTCTTATTTTTTAAGTGGAAATATACAACATTTCTCATTCAAATATTGTACAGGATAAAGTAGAAGAAAGTGGAAATATTTAGGTACAGGTATTTTTCTCTTTTCAAGTTTTCTTTTTCCTTTTTGGGTCACGGATATCAATTCTTTTCATCAAATATGCAACCATGTATGCAAATCATTATTAAACTGGTCCATACAGTAAAGGATTGTGCCATATATTCTACTAAATACAGAGCTAAGTAATTCAAGATCTGCGTTAGATTTTTCATAAAATTCCTTAAACACTGTCAGACTAAATCAGCCTGTTTCGCTGAAAGAAACAGTACCCTGAGACTCGAGGTTTTCATTCCAGCGAAATGGGGCTTAACAGCAATAAAAACCTTTGATCATGATGGCTCATGAGCTGAATCTACTGAATTACCCTTTCAACAGGCCGAGCACCATCGCCCCAAGCTCCCTGAAAGGCATCATAATAGTGAGAAACAAAGTTACGATGGCTCTCGTCTCCTCTTAGACTGGGAAGGCTCTTATCTGCAGATGAAAACATAATTTGACAATTTTGTGAAATATTAGCAATTGTAGGATTTTGTCCCACATACACACAGATGATCTCACTGTTACTCATTAACCTGTAAATCTTTCAAAACTCATCTACTCACAGTAGATGAGTTGAAAGGTTTACAGGTTTGTTTTTTGGAATATTTACCCTCCTTTTAACACTTTTCTCTTTGGAAAATCTGAACATCCTTGACATCAATCATATGTGACTAAATTAATCCAAAATTCATGTGAATGTTTCAATTCAATCAGACAATACACAAAACAAATACGATTACATATTAAGGATAATGTCACTAACCTTTATGTTTAACTGTGGCTTTTATCAAAGGTGAGCAATGGTGTGGAATAAACGTTGCATGGGTGGTGCTCTCTGGAAGCTTTTCCACTTGCTTGATCTTCTTTATGCCCAGTTTCGGTCGGCAGAGGGTGGAAGGTGGCTGGAAGGCATGAGGCCGCAATTTCTTGGCCTCTGTGGTGAAGTCGACAACTTCCTGGGGGTCTGTTTGCATCTTGAAGTTGGTGGTTAGCTTGGCCCAGCATGGGATGCGAGTTATATGTAGCAATGGATGATGCTGGTAGGACACCATTGCCTCCGTCAGGCAATCCTCGATTTGCCTCACGTCCTTGTGATCCATTTGAGCTGGGATGGATGAATGATAGCATTTTGCCCTCTGTGTATATAAATGCTGAAAGTTTGCCTGATAGTGGGATCTGTAAGCATCTGGGTAATTCCTGTCCAGAAATGGAATATTAGATTGGAGAGGATCTTTGCCAACAGGATGGGCAAGAGTCAGTGTTTTCACCACTGCACTCATATTGATTCAACCAGTGTCCTCCTTGTATCTATGTAAACTCTTTTGTTAAGCTGGCCATGTACTTCAGAAGCAGCTGAAAAATGCTACAATGCCTCACCATGGAAACCTGTGTGCTGTGGAACATGATCATGTTGATACTGTTGCTGCTCCTGCAGAGGATCAAACATGCCTTGGTTTCCTATTACTTGTTCAAAGAAAATGAGAGGAAATGAAGCCTGAAATCATAAATTGTAAAATTGTATTCTACATGGAAGCATATAAAGAGCAGGATGCAAATATTTCCAGAAATGTATTGTACCTCTGAGAAACAGATATTTTTACCATTTTTAAGAGTATTATGCCAAAGCAGTATACAAATTATATCAAGGCTGCAATCAGAGCACAATGATTCGGTCTCTATTAATATTAATACTATTAATATTAATTATTAATTATACAATTAATGCCCATCCACAATATGTAAAAAAATAAATGTTTTAAAATACAAAATGCAACATTTTACAAGCATAATGTTAAAAATTTTACACCTGTAATTGATACATCCACATATCGTGCCACAACCCCTAGTAAAACAATAATGGGATCATTACTCTTGAAAAGTTGTTTTTTTTTAAAGTCAGAATTGGCATAGAACTGCTGAACATTCTGACTTTTTAGACCATATCAACAACAAAAATAATGTAGATTGCTTTTTGGCTTATTTCCGATCAAGTTGAAATCAAGTTGAGATCAAGTTAAGATAAGTCTGTACAAGACTTAATGTGCAAGTTAGTCTACAGTTAAAAGAGAGTGTGAGACCTTAATAAGTTGTTGCACCCGACTGATTGGTAGAAAACATGGTCCAAACAAGAGAGCTCTCAGTTCTAACAATGAGAAGGATTATAAACTTAACTTGTGTGGCAAAAGATGTAGGTTGTTCCCAGTCAGCTGGGTCTAAAATTTGGAGTAAGTACAAACAAAATGGGAGAGTTGTAAAAGCGAAACACACAAGAAAGACTTCAAAATGTCTGGAGAGAAAATTCAAAGCAATATACCATGAAAATATTAAACAAAAGGTTGCGACCAAAATGTAAAAAAACGGCCGAAGGGAATAAGATTTACATCCGGAAAAGCAAAACACAAACCGACACTAACACAAAAACAGAAGAAACATGATGCTGAGATTTCTGTTTGGTGCATGTCCAATAAAACATATAAATATGAGTGCATCAGTAAAACAATCAAATTTCAACAACTGTTGATGATATTAGGTTAATGTCATGTAAAGGGGAAATGGCAGTCATTTCTTCTACAGTTAATGCACAAGTGGACATTGAAATTTCTTTTCTCATCCATCAATCAAATTTTGGTTTGATGATGATGAAGTAACTTTTCAGGGTGATAAAAACAATTTTGCTTTGGGAAACTCATATAATCTTAATGACAGCAAACAATCTCAAATTTCAAATTAGGTTCAAATTTATGGTGGAAATGGATTTTTATTAGAAAAAAGGTCCATGACAAGACTCCTGCAAAGTGAATCAGTCAACAGCTTAAACGAGTAAGTTGGAACCTGACTGAAGTCTGAAATCCTTTTGAGATATTAAAATGATTATTTTAATATATTATTTTGTTCCATAATTATATATTTTCTCGTCATGATGTAATTTCCTGGGGATGAAAATTCTAGAAATTACAACAATTTTATAAAAATTATTTGGGATTTGTTTTACAAAGCCAAATAGTTCATCTATTAAATTAAATTGTTTTATGTTATTTTTTTCTAATGAATTGTCAAAGAGAGTTAATCTATTTTTTCTTCCTCTTTTTCTTTTTTCTTTTTGATAGGGGTTGTAGTTTTTTCGCAACTCAAAATCAGTTCCGTCATACAACAGCAGGTGTCAGTCAACTTTGTAATTTATTGGCACTCAAACCTTGAATTCGAACTCTTTCTATTCTCTTCTTTCTGTCTTCCTAATTTGAAACTAATATGTTTAAATGAAATTAGACATTTTACAAGAGTGGCTCAATATATGGTACTAGAAGGACTTGCTTTAAACTTTGTTTACCTTAGTTTGACACGAGTCTGACCTAAATAAAGATATATGAAAAAAACGTAATCTTTTTCTACAATATGCTGTAGCTTTTGGGCTATTTAAAAAATAAATAAAGCAAAAAAAAAAAAAATCAAAAACTTCCCAAATCACTCGCAACATTTTATTTCCAAGTCCACGCTAAAGGAAGTGACGTATCCCAGCGTCGGCTTCTTCCGATCTCTTTTCGTTGAGGCTCAGCTATCGGCCGGGTGGGTACACGTTTTGTCCCGCACATATTTATTGGAATTTAGGCAATGGCAAGCCGCTGAACACTAATAAAACACTATAGCCTTTCTTGTATGAACACAAAACTCTATCATTCTGAGAGATAGGGTTACAGTTTGGAAATAAACAGCAATATTTGCCATTAAATGTCACGCTAACGGTAGGCATGTGGCTAGGCCCCGCGAGTCGTCCGCTAAGCTAATAGCTAATGTTACGACCAGTCTTACCAAGCCATTACACCAAATGTTTAGATCTCAAACATATACGTTACCGTATTCATGTTATATTTAGCTACTGTTATGAATGTATATAAATGTTTAAATACTGAGCTGGAGTCTGTCATGAAATTGTCTGTGACCAAGCTAATTAGCTACACGTCCACACTTGGAGTTCATCTTATTTTCTTGTTACAGCCTGCAAACATGCAGATCTTCGTGAAGACGTTGACGGGGAAGACCATCACCCTTGAGGTCGAGCCCAGTGACACGATTGAAAATGTCAAGGCTAAGATTCAGGATAAGGAAGGTGAGACAACGTACTTAAAATGAAATGAGCTCCGTTTTCAGTTCATTGGCATCTGAAATCTCTTCAGCTTGGGCATTTCACTGACTAGTCAAGTCATTTTATTTCTATAACGCTTTTAAACATGTAACACGTTGTTGACCAAGATGTTTTACAAAATATAAATAAATAGGTAAAACGTCAAACGGTGAGTTTGAAGTTTAATGTGAATGTCCAATATGGAAGCTGTTGATACTTCGGCAATCAAATGATGATAGTGGATTTCAGGTTCTTGAAGGCATGTTTTATTTACAGCACTGCCAGAAATGGTCTGACTTACACATTAAGTTTGTCATGTTTCATGTCCCTCACAAAAATAATGTTTGGATCAGTGGCTAAAGTAACTCGGTATCTTATTTGCTGTTAATAGAGGTAGTTGTTAAAAGTGCACATAGGTTGACGAGTGTTTGGTTTGCAGGTATTCCCCCTGATCAGCAGCGTCTGATCTTCGCTGGAAAACAGCTGGAGGATGGACGCACACTGTCAGACTACAACATCCAGAAAGGTGAGTGCTCTTTTACAGTAGATGTACTGACTGATTGAATCCATTAGTAAACCACAGACAAGTTTAAGATTATAAGATAATTATTGGCAGGAAAAACTCAAATATGGAAAAATCTGGATCTTTAAGGAACATACATCTTAATATTCTTGTGGGTTGTTTGCTTAATGTCTGCATGATGGTAAATGTGCGTGTTGATACTGAACTGAAGGCTGACATTGTGTCTTTCCCCTTCCAGAGTCAACCCTCCATCTGGTTCTTCGTCTGCGTGGTGGCATCATTGAGCCTTCTCTCAGACAGCTGGCTCAGAAATACAACTGTGACAAGATGATTTGCCGCAAGTAAGTGCAGTCCTAAATATGACCATTTATCTGGCTGTGTCATCATTGTTCTACTTTGCGGTCATATCCAAGTTTAGACTGTACTATACTCTGTCATATAGTGGTAACTAGATTTTGTTTCAATATTGGGTTTTGGCAGAAATGGCCGTTTCAATTGCACTTTTTTTCCAGTATCTTTGATTATTTCCAAACCTAAAAGTTGTCTCAGGAAAACTATTCTTACATTTCAACACTAACCGCTTTGTTTTCCAGGTGCTATGCCCGTCTGCACCCTCGTGCTGTCAACTGCCGCAAGAAGAAGTGTGGACACACCAACAACCTTCGCCCCAAGAAGAAGCTGAAGTAAACGTTTTTGGTAAAATTGGCAATGTATGCCATTTTGTGTTAAAATAAATCTAAGAAAATTAGCCTGACTGTATGGTTTTTATTGTTCAGATGCAGGAAAAAGTGGTTATTCATTAAACTCCCTTTATTGTTTTCTTAATGCTCCCAAACTAAGATTAAACATAATTAAAGCAGCTTCTTTAAAGCAATACTATGTAACATTTCTACCTTAAAATAACAGTTTGAAAAAAAATTGTGCGGCTAGACTGAGTTTTAATATTACGATTGGCCTGTCTCCTATGCCCTTCTGGGGTCTGAGTTGGAAAAACTGCGCTAAAAGACGATGGAGAGGCTCTTACGGCACAGCTGAAACTTAAACAGCTTGTGGAACAGCCGCGGCTATTCAGAGACAACACGGGAAGCCGGGCAGCCTCTCCCATTCTCTGGGGAAATTGCTACATGTTCAACGTTAAAATTGACGATAAAACAGTTATTCACAAAACACAAGATGTGCTTTATGCCCAATACTGCATTTACTTTCATAACTACAACATGTTGTCCTGTAGCTTAATGAAATGATTTGTTCTAAAATCGCCGCCGTTCACTGAGGAAATCATATAATGAAGCCGCCACTAACAGCCGGGCTTCCGAGCATGAACAGCTGCCAAATGCTTTGCCTTTGTGTGTGCTTTTCTATGTCTGAACACAATAGTGTGTCAGCTTTCGCTGGTGTGCCTGAAGATGTGCTGGGGCGTACTTCACTGTGGCTGCACGGCTGCATGGTGTGCTGATCAGAGCATGTGAACGGAGCGGAGCTGCAAAATATAGTTGGAGCATGGAGCCAGTTTTGATGAAATGCGCTCCAGTTCCGCTCCGATACTGCTCACACCACGAGTCTAGGGCATGCAGAAATCCACCCAGAATTGAGCTGTGCCCATCACAGGACTATGGTGGGAAAGCGCCCACAATGGCCTTAACCATGGCCTGAACAGGCTAACGTTATGGTTCCTTAGCTAACTAAGTTTAGCTCGCCAACGCTAAGAATCGTAGCAGTAATTGAAATATATTAAGAAAGATACTTGGATGATAAAGTATGTTTTCTTGTTATTTGTTAATAAATATATAAAATTTTTGGCAACAAAAAAAATAATTAGCGATTTTCGGGCTCAATCTGGCTGAATCTAGCGACAATTTAACTTGTTTTGTGAGTGACAAATCAGTTGCCCCGCGACAGCATACAAGCCGAGACAGAAGCACAGCAGGACGGCGGCAACCCGGCATAGCGTCATTTCCTGTCAAAACGGCAGTTTCAAGCTAGCTACAACCAGAGCTATAGACTACAACGAGGGTAGGTTCACTTCCTGTTTTCAAAACAAAAGCACATTTTTATCGTAATGGCTTTCCCTATGATAAAAGGCAACAGGTATTTTATTGTCAAAATAACCGGAAGTGCGTTGCTCACTGCGGCTAGCTTTAGTAGCGCCGAATTCGTCGGAACAAAATTGTATTTTGGCAGGTTTTTAACACGTTGGGGATCTAAATGACTACTTTCTGGCCTGAAAAGTTTCAAATGTTGCTAAAGTTTACAGAGTTTAGAGCTGAAATCAGCTTCAGGCCGGCTGATTTCGGCTCGGGTAGGAGCGAAAATATATATATGGGCGTGGTTACGTCACTTATGACGTCATGACGCAATCTAGCGACTTTAGTGACTTTTCAGAGAGCCAATAGCAGAGAGTCTCTGTAAAAGGGCTGTGGTATTACCACAGCCATTATAACGAACAGCCTTGCCACTCTGTATTAAAGGGGAACTCCGGGGCATTTGAAGCGTGTTTCCATTGCTAGAGGTTGTCAAATACTTCTAGTAGGACACAGAGAGGTCCAGATCTGCGCTCCCTGTGTGGAGATCGCTCTGTCCGCACAGCCTGTCATGCGAGGCTAATACGTGGTGGCTAAGGGGCAAGCGCTAACCTTTCCACGTAAAACAACAACTTGCACACTGCAGAAACGTCACACCACTTTATAACCCATCCGACAATAAAGTCACAAGCCTTACCATCAAAACCATATGCATGGTTCTCACATTACTGGCATGGGGACGTTACAAAACAACTTTATAAACAGCATAGAACTCGCCGGCTGGTTGTAGGCTCGCGCATGTGAAAGCCCAAAAGAGTCGATGGACGATAATCCCATATACAAAACTATCATCTTCTCTAGAAAAACTACGTTCAAGTATTTAAAACATTACAACAATATTACTGGGCATGTATTGTTGTAATGTTTTAAATACTTGAACGCAGTTTTTCTAGAGAATATAATTGTTTTGTATATGGGATTATTCTCCATCGACTCTTTTGGGCTTTCACATGCGCGAGCCTACAACCAGCCGGTGAGTTCTATGCTGTTTACAAAGTTGTTTTGTAACGTCCCCATGCCAGTAATGTGAGAACCATGCATATGGTTTTGATGGTAAGGCTTGTGACTTTATTGTCGGATGGTTTATAAAGTGGTGTGACGTTTCTGCAGTGTGCAAGTTGTTGTTTTACGTGGAAGGGTTAGCGCTTGCCCCTTAGCCACCACGTATTAGCCTCGCATGACAGGGTGTGCGGACAGAGCGATCTCCACACAGGGAGCGCAGATACGCACCTCTCTGTGTCCTACTGGCAGTATTTGACAACCTCTAGCAATGGAAACACGCTTCAAATGCCCCGGAGTTCCCCTTTAAGCCCCATTGTACCGGCTTGCAGTTCCACCAGAATTCCACTGGGGGCGTCGGTGGAGACCAGAATGAATGGGGCCCAATGGAGCTAGATGCTACAAATGGTCAGTTTCACCTAAGTCTCCTCAAGAGCGCTCAGATTTGAATGTAGTTTCTGAGAGCTCAACATGGGTTTCAAGTCAAAAATCTACTGAACGAGTACATATATCCCTTTGATTTCTTACAGGTTGGCTTCTTGTTGTCCACAACGCGCTAGCATTGTGCTAATGACAGCTGGTCGACCAGCTATGTATGACGTCATATACACTTCAAATCCTTTTTTTAAGCAAATGAGTGGCTCTAAAAATCTAAAACTCAGCCATGGGTATTTTCTAAACACCCTCTTTCGAAAACAACATTCGAATTACTAGAGAAAAAATTATATCTTGAGATAAGGGCACGAAAGGGCGTATAGCTCCATAGGACTCCATTCATTCTGGTCTCCAAAATTGGGCGCCCCACGTGGAAAGAGGGTGGAACTGCAACCAAAATCGCCTCGTTGGAAACCGGAAATGCACCGTGAGTGGCGTATCTGTCCTATTATAGAATCTGTGGTATGACTTTAAGCTGATCTCTGGTGAAACTTAACAGCTGATGTGCTCCCAAACCTGATATGGGGCACCCGTCAGCTTGATCGAATAGCACTGCAGTACAAAACCTAATTTCACATGTCCTCACTGCATCAATGGCAGAAACTATGAAGCACATTTCAGAAATCTGGTAGTTTCTAAAGCAAATTGTCCTTTTCTTTCAAAGAAAAGCAAAGCTGTCAATTATACAGAATTTTGCGAATGGAAAGCATGTCTACTACTAGTGTTCATCATAATCGGTGGTGACTTGAGTCAAATATTAGCTGATATGTTGATTACCAACATTTTAGTAGTTTTCCCTTTCAGTAAAATGTGTGAAAATGTGGCATGACGCCACACCATTGTTTCAGTCGTCACACAAACAAGACAACAGTGACTTTGCATGACAGTTTTAATGTTACAGTTCGTTACAAATATAAGGAATCATCTAGTCATGTTTAATACAAGCACTTGCCCCCTTTAGATACTGTCATGTCAGACGAGCTTTCTTCTTCTTAAGCAATACTTGAATGTAACAACCTAAACCAATTGAAATTTGAGGTATTTAAAGTCGTACTTAAGGGTCAAATGTTTTTGATCAAAGAACAGAGGAACTTAAACTGAAAATTCAATAAAGGTGGAGATCAGCATTTTTTTCCAGTTGATGTGGCTTCAGCATGATGGTGGTGCTTCTTTGGTACTGCATTCTCACAGCCACCAACAGATTTCCTAAATAATTTTATGGTGAGAGAAAAAAACTCTTAGGCTTCAGCTGCTGATTTCCTTTATTAAAAAAAAATATCTGACTAAATAAGGGATATAAAGTTGGGTTTTTTTTGCCTTTTCAGGAGAGTCCAATTTCAATTGTGGTTTGTAACTGGAGTAATTAAAGAATCACAATGAAATGCAGAGTGACTCAAGGATAAAAATTCAACATATCAGAAGCAGCTCTATAAATGATCTGAAATATTTGGTGGAATTACTCCTTTACTTGTAGATTCAATCTGTTGTAAGGTTAAAACACTATTGATCATGACCTGCACTTTAAAGTAGAACAAATCAGTTGATCATGAAGGCAAGTCTAGTCTTAGTCCTGCCTCACCTTTGTGTTTATGCAGGAACAACTAATGTATTAGCACAGTGTTCTTGTGCAGTTGTTGCTGGAAAAAGGCTGTTGTGAACTTGTGTCTGACATCAACTGTGCAGGGCTTGTGAGACTCATTGCCTCTCTTTTCTCCATGCTGGTTAAATGGCAGCAATCTGTTAAAGGCATGATGAAAACCACCCACCCACCAGGCTTTGCGGAGGTTTAATTATCTACAAATTACTTGTATCATCTGTAATCAGGCAACTATGTTTGAAATATTAATGCTGATTCAGTGACACTTGCATGAAGCAGCTGATTTCAGAACCGAACCAATGTGTTGAAATGTCTTTTTATAGTGTTAATGTGTTCCACAACAACATAATGCATCCCAACTACACGGAGATCGTTAGAGCTGCTGAGGTGATTCTTTTTGATTGCTTTTATTAAAAATTCAAAAGGAAGCTAACCCTAAACTCTTAAGTCCTACATACACCATCAGCGGAACATGTTGCACAGCAATAAATGAAAGTTAAAGTAAACAATGGGTGCTACTCCATTAATATTGCAATTTATTACATAAACAAATTTCACATCATGACATGTTATGATGATTCTGGCAGTCACTGCATCCTAAGCTGCAAAGAACTGGACCTTGTTTGTACCTAAATAACTGTCATAAAGAAATCAATAACTCATCAAGGGCTGAGAAGCAAAGATTAATAGATTTTGTGCATCTGAAGTTCATATCTAACGTTGACAAGTCAGTTAAGTACCAATTTACTACGACTACTGCAGTTGTACTGCTCTCACTCGAGCAGTCTGAGATTGCGCGCACACGCACACACACACACACACACACACATACACCCAGCTTCACATTCCTTGGCAGGTAAGGGGTTTCTGCAGAGCTCATGCAGTGCTCTTGTAGTGATCTATGCTCTGCGGCTCCGCTGAGCTTCTCCCTAGAATTAGTATAACCATTATAGTGCTGGGCAACACAGAAAAAGTACATAAAATCAAGCTGGATATCCTTGTGAACACTGACAAAATGTAAACGAAATTCAATTTGGCACAGACGTTATCAAGTGCAATCACAGGCTCAACTCAACATCAGGGTGGGAAAACGGCTCCTCAGACACTACGGAACTTTTTCCAATGTTCATCTTCTTTACCAACAGAAAGGTGCGGAGGACACAAGCAGCAGCTGTAACTTAAATTTTTTCTTTTTTTTTGGCTGATAACTTGCAGACTTCCCATCCTGACAGTGAGCAACCCATCGATGAACATGAATAATAGAATAAGGGCTGAGAAAAAGCAGTCTTTATAAAAGAAGAACAGAAACAGGATGATGCTGGCGATCCTCAGAAGTTGAAGCTTGAGCAGGTTACTTGCACCTCTGAGATTGTTGATGTTCTGGCTGGTCTGAAACCCAGTCCCTGCTGATGGTGGTGAACTGGAGCTGATTTTTACTCAGGGTCTTTTCATTTGTCCATGCCCTGATCTCACTCCTGCTGGGTGCATCTCCACAGTTCCAAAAGATCAGGTGTTATTATGTAAAAGCAGACACTTTACTTGTATCATCTGATTTTAAAAAAAAAAAAGATTGACATGAAAATGTAGATAAAGGGACATCGGACTCTTATTATATTCAAAAGAAATCTTTGACCTAAACTACGCATGAATAATAATAATTTTACCTCCCTGTTGTTTCTATGAAACACGTCTAGATTTCCAAACACTTGCCTGATTGCCTCCTGTTTTCATAGAGCTGTGATTTGACTGTTTTTGTCCAGGCATGCCTTAGTGGTTGTGACTTGACAACCTGCAGAACAACAGTCCACCTGTAGCTGTTTAGACTATGCTAATACGAGAGGATTTCCTAATCTGTGCAGAGCTCAAATAATCCAAGAAGCCAAAATTTATTAAGTACCTGTTGGAAGCATCCACCTTTGCAACAAAGCAAGTCTCTTTTGAATGATAAACATCATCTTGGAACAATGTTTTGGAACAACATCCATTTTAGAACATCGATATGATAACTGAGCAGATGAAACTGAAAGCTTCTGCTCTTCCTTTAACTTTGAAAACCACCAGAGGCCTCATTTAATAAACAGACATTAACTATTAAATTTGGATCTTAAGAATAAATCAAGCACAAAATGACATCTCGGTAGTTATTCATAAAACCTTCCTTTAAAGTGGAAATGATCTTATTTGTAAGCATGGTGCATGGCTGTTCCTGATCAAACCCTCATTTAAGTTGGCATTATCTGACAGAAAATCACAAGGAAGCTGCTCTGCATTTAAAAGTTGAAATCGTTAGATTTATAAACCATGGGTGCATGAATTCCAAGTGAAGTTCTTGGTGTCCATGAAAGGAAGGTTTTTGTATGCTCAGCATCTTTTATGAAACCAACAAATATGAAAGACGTTGAAAAACACCAGAAATGATCACAAGACAAGTTCAAGTATAAATCTAAGAACATGCTTTTTAAATGAGGCCCCCAGTCACATATTTACACTTTTTGTGCTAGCTCATCAAAAAGACAAAGTGGATGCTGTTCTTTCAGAGCAAATAGATAAAGCTTTCTGAGTGGTCAGTCAGTAGCCGGTTTCACACGCACACCGAATGCCTGAAATGTGATACTACGGAGCAGTGGCATGTGAGAATGCAAATGTCCGCATTTGTGAGACTTTCCACACAGCCCCTTAATAAAATCTCCTGAACATCAGCGGGTGAATAATTGTACAAACATTTCAGCAAATATTCTGGAGCATTTGCTGCCGCTGTGCCTGTGTGTGTGTGTGCTGGTGAGAGTTGGTCCTTACTCCTGACCTGTATGCTGCAATCTGCTCGCTCCCTGCTTCTGCTGATATGTACAGATACATGCAGTACCCACGTCCGCTCAATAAGGAACCTTATGTGCTATTCTCATAGTATTGTAAAGAAAAACAGCAATATGTGGCCTGTAATTTCTGCATCACGTGCTGCCTCCTGTGCACTTTAGACAGCCACCACCCCCGCACTCCATCCCTCGGATTTCCAGCGAACTGAGCCATCTCCATCAGAAAGCCTCCCCCTGAGATGTGCTTGTGTGAACAATCACAGAAAAAGACCAGACCAAACTGTCAGCACATTCTCCTGAACATCTCAGGTGTTAATGTGTGAAATTGGCTAGTGATAGAAAATTATGGAAATCCTTTCGAGTCCATGAGAAACAATACAAGAGATGTATTCTGCACATAGCACCTTTAGGAGGTTTCTGACAGCTGCTTTTTACCTGCACTGGTCTTAAAAAAACAAAACAATTTAAGGTAAACTCCAGAGTGATTTCCAGCGTATTGCTCTGATCTTTGCTCAGCTGCTGCACCAGTTAAACACAAATCAAAGTCACACAGAGGAACGTGCCGGCTGTGGAGATGCACCCCGGCCCCAGCTGTGGTTACTTATCTACCAGTTTTGCCAGACTCTCTCTCAGGCCTTTCAGGTCACAGATTTTGATGTCCAGAACCTCGATAATTTGTCGAACTTCATGTTCCGTCTGCTCCTGTTCTTCCTGGTTGGAGGCCAGTGTCTTTTCAGCGGACTGAACGCGGCTCTCCAGCTCAGTGTTTCGTCTCTCCAGGTCCTGCAGACACATCAATTGTTGTTTCTGAAACCGTTTTCATTGTGTATGGTTCTTGATACTTTCTGAACATCTAGGCATCCTTCTTAGTGTGAACACACAAAATGTCTTTATCTACTAAAGTTTTTTGTGGAGCACATCTTGCAAAGTAGAGGTGCAAATCACTCACTGATCAATATAGTATTTATAGTGTTTTCTGCAATAGTTTTGCACCCTCAGGTCATAAACAGTAAGTGTTAAAGTAGAACATTACTTTTCTTCCCTATAGTTTGAAGCATGTGCTTCCCTGCAAGTCGTTTTTGGATAAACATGTCTGTTTAATGCATAAATGTAAATGTAATGTGCAAGAAAAACATGCTTAAAGCCACTTTGGCAGATACAGCCGACTTATTGAGTCCTGCAGGTTTGGCAAAGGAACAGATTAGCTTTACTTGAAACAATTTGAATTCTTTTTTTCTCATTGTGGCAGCTAATTTTGGCAGAATATGCTGCAGTTTGACATATCTGCCTTACAGTTTCACGTTACAAAAAACAATACTGCAAAGAATGGATTGTGGAATCTGGAATTTTGACTGCAGAGGTCAAAAATGATTACATATAATTCATGACTGACCCCACTGGTAATAATGATAGAGGACCTAATAAAGGCTATGCAATATGCATCAGATACAATCTCCCACATTAATAAGGACATCTAGAATAATCGGTTTTCCCTTTTAAAGCCCTCAGTTCACCCCTGTTTGGATTCAAGTTGTTCTGAGCTCTCTACTTTACAGAGGCTGTTATTATTTTGACTGATTTTTAGAAATACAAAAACAGAACGTATACATTTGTTTTATAAATTTCTGTGGACTGAAGAGATGGGGAAAGTTAAGCTGTAAAAAAGAAGGAAACGGGAACACAGAGATTGAATTTCTACAACTGAGTACTATTGTATTACAGAGGAACTTTTCTGTAAAACACATATAATATATACATATGAGTTGTGAAAAGTTTGATTAGTGCAAAGTGGCAGCACAGAGGCCAGCCAATCAGACTGCAGCACTTATCTCATGATCAATCTCGTGACAGATTGTTCCTACAATTGCACACATCAAGCATTAATACATTGCGTCCCTGCCTCACTCGCGTAATTCATCATGCGATATGCGACATGATTGACTGGTGCCGCTTGAAAAGTGAAACTTTTCCAGACTTTCCAATTCAGTCAGGTGATGTAAAACATCACCCCATTCAAATGAGGAGTATGACAGCTGAATCCTCAAATGTGTACCTGTGTAAGTCAGAGGCAGCACAGCAAACATGGTGCCCACAGTGGGACAGTGCTGTGACGTCTGTTTGGTCAGTATGGACAAGCACAGGTAAACAACAGCAGACAGAAGAGATGGAGTCTTTTTACTCAAGATTTTTTTATCCAAAATTCGAGAAATATCAAATGTTTGAGAGATTCACTTTAAAAACGACTCAAACTATACAGATGATCAAAATACTAAAAAAAAATCTGAGTGTAAAGGTAACAAATACTTTTTTCTCTCTACCGGTACATGGGTGAGAGCACCACAGTACTGCAGATTAGTCAGCTTACCTGAAGTCTTTCAATGACCTCCTCTTTCTCCTTCTCCAGCTCACCAACATCTGTTTTCTTGCTCTGTAGGCTTTGAATTTCCTGAAAACACAGTCATTTCAAACTGTTACAAAACTGCCTCCCTGATTCCTCCATCCCTGTTATTAGGGCGTGAACCATTCATCTGTCGACTGCACCAAAATGCCTCAATCAATGCCAAGATTTGGTTTCTAAAAGGAGGAGAGAGATTTATCATCCAGGATGAGTGATGGACACCTTAATGTTTAAGGGGAGGAGGGAGTTCCGCCTCCATGGAAAAGTACCAGCAAAGGTGGAGCTTGCTTAAATTACAGGACAGATGTTAATAAGGCTGGACAGCAGCAATCTGCTTTTAAGGAACATTTCACTTTAAACAAAATACAATTTTGTTGAGTTTTGAGCATTGAAATGGAAGCTCTGAACACCTGGCAATCTTACTGAAATATCAAACCCATAATAGGGTATGTTAAGCATTTTGAGGCATTTTTTTTAAAGCTCTTTCCAGCCTGATACAGCACCGACAACAAGAGCAGCAAAAAGATTCATCCAAATCTTAGCGGATACAGAAGCAGTATAGTTTGCATAGTTTGTTCCTTTTCTGGTTTTGTCCACTTGAATTTCTAAGCCTTTATTTTTATTTTTTTTTTAAAGTTATTACCTTTTGGAAAAGACAAAAACAAGAGTACTGAACCAGAAAGATTTCATTCGAAACCTTAAGAATGATTTACACAGAAATGACTCAAGTTGACGCTTCTAGTCCTTCTTGTAGATCTAGTCTAATACATCCACAAATGACAGATTGAGTGAATGTTTCTTGGAATTTTCCTGTTGTAACTGAAAATCAGAGATTAAGGCTCACACATCCAACTGACTCCTACTAATATACACGTTATGTATGCCGTTGTATTCTGGGCTAGCTTTCTACTCTCATCTTAATAAGATTACAAATAGTTTTGTACAGCATTGAGTGGAGGGTAGAACTGGGTGTCTTGCCTGATCTTTGGCGCTCAGCAAGGCTTCCAGCTCCTCCAGTGACTGACTCAGCTCCTCTTTACCAGGCTGACCAGCAGCAGGATGTCCCAGCTGGGCCTCCAGCTCTGAAACCTGCAACACAAAGCCACAATGAATAATACTTAAAAGCTATATAACAAGTGAACTAAATTAAGGCAAACAACTGAATTTGGTGTTTAAATGGTGAGGGACTTTTGATATTGAAATAGGCAGCAGCACACCTCACTACGGATTCAGGATCTCTGAAGACAGTGAAGACTATTTGAGAGAAATCTGTATATAATATTTAAAAAAAAAAGTACTGTATGTAAGAAAGAGATACTTGTACTAGTAAGTACTAGCCATCTTGCACTAGTATAGAAGAAAAGAACAGAGAATCTAAAAGCTTGCGTTTGTGTGTTTTTAGGGCACATACAGAGCTCAGCATTGCAAATTCATCATATTTTCATGCTCCTTTTACTTTCCCCCACAAATCGCATCTATTATATAACACAAACTGTTGAAATATTTGTAGAAATAACACAATTAATGTGACTCAGGCCAATCTAAAACTTGTTGGTGTCTAAATATCTTAATTTTTCAGCCCACTCTGTGCGATTCAGGATTTGCAGAGACATTAGCAGACCTTAATCACTGATGACATGATTATGACGAGCCGAGACACAACTGCAGAAATGTACACTGCATGTTCCAACAACGGAACACCTTTGGATGGGTAAAGCTAGAGGGAGGCAGCCGCAAATAGACTTATTACTGATGTCATGTTTGCATTTGCATACAGACGGGGGAAGTAACATCTGATCACAAGTGGTAACCTCATAACTCGATATGTATATAGATGAATTTTAACACCCAGTGTAAACTGGTGCACTTCGCCTAATTTGTGATTTGCATATATAAAACTCTGTTTGCAACACTACTAAATAGACATGTAAATGAAAGCTACAGTAAAGCTTTTTCATTTAGTGTCAAAGTGCAATTTTAACAAAAAGTGAAGATGAAAGCTTAGACTATAGAGTACATGATTGTGTTTGGAGATGATCACAAATGTACATATGTACAGAGGGAGCATTTGTTGGCCATTTTCTTAAACAGACTCTGGAAGCCTAACGTAGCGCATGAATCAATCTTGTGTCCAAAACAAAAAAAAAACAAAAAAAAAACAAACAAAAAAAAAAAAAAATCAGAACATTCTCAATAACCACTCATTCTCTCTTAAACGACTCATTAACATGGTCTCCCACAGTCAACGCCAGAGATAAATGGCTTCAGTTATTCATAGCACCCACTATTAATTAAGAGTATACTATTAAAACTAATGATAAGAAACAAAATCAGAGAAAAATAACTATCACACTAATCCGATTAAATTGTTTTATCCTAAATTCTGTCATCTTTCCATCCGATCAGACTTTAAGTTTTGGTGTTATCCTGTTGATGGATGAAAATGAGAAACAACAACTTGCCTGACAGGTAAAAATTAAGCAGCAAATAGAGATTCCTTTTAATAAAGATATAAATGCCTGAAGTGCCAGTTTAGTGGTTATCCAATGTGGACTTGAAGATCTTTTATAAATCTTACATATGGTGTAATTTAATCAACAAATAACCATTGACCTTAAGGGAAATCTGAAAAAATTCTAATCAAAAGGGTTTTACATTATGCAAATGCAATAATACATTCACATACAAATGTACACATTTGATGATTACTACTCATGGAAATAAAGAAAACCAAGAGAGAGTGATCCATCTTGTTACCATCCATTTACACCCACACAGAGTTAATAAAGTGATTTTCACAACTGAAAAAGGTCCATTTAGTCAGAGCTGTGAGTATCTTTCAGAGACATCCGGCATCACTCTGCTGTGCAATCTGCAAATGAATCTTTGAAATCTTCTTTATTCATTCCCCATCTCATCTGGTCTCTCCTGATGGTGCTCTCCACCACACAAACAAACACATCCACCAGCTGTAATTCTTCTGAGGGAAAAGAGTTTTACTGCCAGAGGGCACAGAATTGATGCCTCGCCTTGGAGACGTTAGTAATTGAAGAATTTGACCTGGGAAAAAGAATTTCGAGGGAGAGTATTTTATCCCAATCTGACCCACTTCCCTGACTTTAACATTTTAATGGAAAAGCTGCAGATTGTGAGTGACAGTTTGACAAAACAAGGACAAAGTGTTCAGCATCTGAGGTCTGAACACAATGCAATGGAAAGTTTGTGGAGCGTCTATTCAGCAATATTTCAAGGCTCTGTGGCTCTACAATCAGACCAAAGCACTAACTCACTGACAGGGTTGGGGTTCAATTCCCTCTGGGCTTTGCGTGCCTCAAATTAAAGCAGAGTACACCCTGTTTTTCACACACTGGCAATGATCAGCTGAAGATGTTTAATTAATTGGATTGCAAGTGTTTACACAGTTTGGAGCTGCAGCATTTGAAAAGAAGGCACTTTCCTTTAAAACCGGTAAGGCTCACACTGCATCACATAGTTTGTTTTGCAAGCCTGACGTTGGCTTCACAGACCTTTGATGTGCTCAGTTTTACTCAAGTTTTCATGACACTGGTGCACAGCAAGCGTGGACTGTTGGGGGTGTATACATGAAACCTGACATGAAATGTTGTCACTTAAAACGAACTGAACAATTTAAAATTCCTCAAATACCAGAGGAAAAGACCTGCTGGGAGGTTTGAGAGGATTTGATTTACTGTAAGAATATGGGACAATTACTTGATGAATCCAACAGATTATCTACAGTTCTGGAAAAATTTAGTATTTCTTGTCATTTTAACTAAATAGGTTATCAATACAACAACCCTTGTTGACATGGTGATAGATGCTAGCTTGTTAAAGAAATCTATGATGAGAAAAATATAAAAGAGGAATGGAGGGCAATTCAAACTTATCCTCAACCTTTTACTTTTGATTTATTACAATGTTGTTGTAGGAGGAATCATTACAGGCTTTTTTTTTGCCAGTTTCTCACATTTCTGTTCCCCCCGAGCGACTGCATCAGCCGAGTGTCTGAAATGTAAATGTGTGAACGAGGGCAGAGAGGCTTCTCTGCTCACATGGCCAACAATTTCTTTTCTCTCCTTTCAAGTTGCCCTCTGTGTTTTCACAGACATTTTCAAAGTGAGAGTTTAGAGATTTCACACCATGCTCTGTTGCATGGCATCCAAACCGAGCTTCAGAAAACCACAGCAAGTTAAAAGATGGATTGTCCACACAGTCTCAGAGGCCTCAGCCCCCTCATATTATCCCCTCTGTGTGTGTACGTGCTCGTGACAGCCACTGCCACCAGTCATGAGCTCCATCTCTCTGAAGGAGATCCATCTCTCATGGGAGCACTGTGATATCTTTCTAATTTAATGTCCCAAGTAACATTTTAATCATAACAGCCTAATAAGAGACTGAAAACGAGTAGCTTCATTACAGACCCGCTGTGCAAGCATGGTGCAAAAAAAAAAAAAAAAAAGCACCAAACATCCACAAACACTTTTCGAATCTTCTATATCATATTAACAATTGATATTGTTACAGTAAATGAGTTAACACACTTGTACACTTCCATCTCACAAGATAATGTTGCACTTGTGTGCACCAGGTTTGTGGGGATAGGTGATAAACAAACGAATGCCATAAAAATAACATGATTTTGTGTACAAAGATTTTCTTTTTCTGTTCATACTTTATCTTTCTATTATATCTTGATATACTGTACTAGTTACTGTAGGTGCTGTTGTAGATCAATAAGCTGAGCTGCTCTACAGTGATATTAGAATATTTCACTGGTCAAGCCCTACAGGGTTTGCATCCCCACCCCGCTGTGACTGGTGTGCAGTTGGTGAGAGGCTGAGGTAGATTATGGTGGTTGTGGTGTGAGGGGCAGTGTTGGCTGGCATTAGGGAGGTGACTCTGGGACGCCAGTGGTCATCGTCTAGCCTCCTGGAGGTGTCGTGGGCCCAACTAGACGAAACACTGATGAAAGGAGGTTCCCACCTGATGACCCCAATGATATGTTGGTCAGCACTGCTCACTGATCTATATGATAGGGAGTGTAGGGAATTATTCACTGAGTCTGGTATTTTATTTTATTTTTATTTTCTTTAGCACAAGTTTCTTGTGTTTATATTGAATCCTAAATTGTCTTTGTTTTCTAAATTGTCTTCCCATCTGTCTAGGTACCCGACTTATCGCACTTACTCTAGCACTAGTTTTGCTCTTAGCTGTTTGGTTTTGGAAGGAAATGCACTTATGATTTCTTGTGCCCTGAAGTTCTTTTGACTACCGATGTTGAACGCACTTATTGTAAGTCGCTTTGGTTAAAAGCGTCTGCAAAATGACCGTAATGTAATGTAATGTAATTTCTTATCCATGCCGAATCTTAATTCACAGTGAATTCCCTATTAGACTAAAGGGCGGATTATAGTTCTGCGTCTATCGTCTTGACGTGTTGCTTTGCTCTGGTCGCGAACCACTTTTCATGTTATGGTTCTGCAACCTCGGTCTGGAATTTCTCGGGACGCACAGCAGTTTCCCCTCGCGAGAATTTCGGTGCGCGGTAACGAGAACTTTGGCGGCGCCGGCGGAAGTGTTTATCTTTCAAATAAAAAAAAAAAAAGTGTATGCAAGATATGGATCTGGAGTTGCTCGACATCGAAGAAGAACAGCTTCTTTTATTGGAGTTGGCGAAAATGCAAAGGAGGAAGCCACACAGACAACCGGAAAGGCACACCGAGGACCAATCACAGCCGCTTTTGTCTGCGCACTTCCGTTGGTGGTCTGCGTGCGTCTGTCGCGTCAGGATTTTTCTGAGGTGCACGACAACGCGCGCAGAGCCTCTGCGTGGGGGAGTGGTCAAGATTTTGACGCTCGCAGAGGCTCTGCGTCCCAGCGTCAGAGGCTTTGCGTCTGAAGCATAAATCAGCCTTAACAGGTTTCTTTTGGCTTGGCATGATATAAAAATGATGGTAAGAGACTGTGCTAGAAATCTTAATGACACATTCAAACAAAACTTGATTAACTAAATGATAGAAATAGTTCAAATTCATCATTAACATTTTATTTTTGTCATTTCAAGCCAGAAGCAACTTAACCCTCTAACCGCCAAAGTCGCAGAATTGCGACATTACGTCAGCATGAACAAAACAGTCTGTAGATAAAATAAACGGGCTTTAAGGTGTTCAGTCCTCCTACCACTAGTTGGCAAACATGTTACCCTTTCAAACAAGACCAAGCTCACGTCATTTTGTGGTCATTTTGTAGTTCACAGTGTCTTTATAAGGCAGTGCAAAAAGCCGCGCGAGCTCAGATACGGAAATAGTTATTCAGAGCTTTTCTGTAGAAACGTGCGAGTCGAATTTTTATTGTCAGCGAACTATTAGTGAGTTTTTAACAACATGGCTTGTAAGAAGTTGAACCGTGCAGAAGTATTGAGCATGCTATTTGCCGATTCCGACTCCGAAGGAGAGTTTTTACCTCGTGAGGAGGAGGATCGGACGAGCACTCATGCTTCCCACGGTGAAACTTCCGAAGGCAATGGTACAGGTGTTCTGTCGATTTCTCCTACTCGTCGAGAAATGCTACCTTGTGTTTTTGCGCATGCGCAGAGACAATTTTCTAAGTTTTCCTTGTCCCGCCCATCATTTTTTGCTACCCTTTCTCCTACTAAGGTAGGAGAAATTGAGGAGAAATTTTTCATTCGTTTTCGTTTTCACGCCCATAATTATTTATAATTATTTGCGTTTTTGTTTTCGTTGTCCCGCCCATCGTTTTTTGCTACCTGAAATCGAGGAGAAATTTTTCATTCGTTTTCACGCCCATAATTATTTATAATTATTTGCTACCCTAACGGTGAGTAACATCCTCAAAATCCTGATTCCTTTTGGAAGACATGCAAAGTAATAAAACACTTATCGTATTAACAAGCAGTTAGCTTAACATGCACAAAATGCATTTGTGTTAACAAGCAGTTAGCTTAACATGCACAAAATGCATTCGTATTAACAAGCAGTTAGCTTAACATGCACAAAATGCATTGTTGCTCATGTTGTGGGGAGATAATGTATATGTAACCATTAAAACCTCTGTTCTAGTTCTCCTTCCTGTCTTGTCATTCGCCATATGATTTTTGTATTTGCGACACTTCAGGCTTTATTTAGGTGACTCTGCTCCATCATTGTCAAGAATGATTTGAGAAGGGGTAGCATTATTTGACAGGGTCATATTGGCCTATCAAAATTTTCTACCCTCTTAAATAAATCAATTTCATTACACTTTTTATAATTACACACATGACAGACAAAAACGCTTACTTTATGACTTTATTTGATATACAGAGGTACAAAAATGCTTACTTTATGACTTTATTTGATATACAGAGGTAGCCTGGAAAACCAGCGCCAACTGCTGGACGGCAAAATGTTTTGCCTGCGGTTGGATTAGACATCCAATCCATTTAGGCTGGTTTATCAGGCTAATACAGAGGTAGAAAACCATAAAGTAGCATTTTTTGATAGGGTTGCAAAAACCGATAGGCGTGTCTATCGGTTTTTGCTGCGGTAGCATTTCTCGACGAAGTAGGAAAAATCGACAGAACACCGTTATCCAACCTCAATGGAGTGGGTGGTAGTGGGGAACGCGGTCGCAGTGTCCGTAGAGGTGTTAGTCGAGGAATCAGGGGTGGGAGAAGTGGGTCTGGTATGCGCTCTCTCCACCCAGCCCCCGGTGGTGCGGCTAGCCGCGGCGCTTTGCCTATCCGCCAGCGCAATGATCCTGACATCAGATCACACAATGTTCAAGCACAAACACATGCTCCTTCTGTCCCTTTATCTGGCTTTTACGGGGTGGGTGGCAGTGGCGAGCGTGGCCTTCAGTGGAGGGGGGAGAGATGCCACAGAGACTCACTGAGCGTCTAATTTTGTCTCTATAGACAGACATGCCTGGTTTCATGCCAATTTTGTAATTATCCTTATTTCCATAGAGACATGCAATACATTAAACACAAAGAAGTGCATAAAAACTGAATATGTTTAACTAAATATTTTTCAAATGAATAATGCTAAATAATATGCTTAAATATGTAACATTCAAATGCACTATGCCACTCCCTCTGTGGTGTAAGTTCTCAGCAAACCTGAACAGAGGTCAGAGTCAACCCAGAAACCCAGAAAATAAACCCAGAGCCTTTCTGTGGTGGATGAACACAAACATGGCAGAAGCTGAGTGTGTGACAAGGGAGAAATAGCCAGCCAGCCTCTCTCCTTCTGCTCCTCCGGTGATTTATCTTCTTCCTCTAACTGGGACAGAAGGGGGAGGAGGTGGGCAGTATAGGGTGTCCTGTCACCCCCCCACAAAAAACAAAAAAAACCACTCCTGTTCCCCTCAATATCCCATTGCCAAACCCTGGAGGCCTGCTCTACTTCCAGCCACCTGGTTGACTTTGCTGCAGCTCTGTGTGTACGTGTGTGACTCTGTGAGTCTCTGTGTGTGTGCGTTTGGAGGGGGGGGGGGGGGGTAACCTTCACCTGGACTTATAGAGATGGATAAAATTGATTAAACCACATCCTGAGCTAAAAATAAAGGGCCAGTTTTCTGTCACTAATGATAACAGTTTCACTGCAGACTGGATGGCAGCAGCACTTAATTCTGTCCGATTAAAGAAGCTTTGTTAAGCTTGACCAGGGGCACAATTTCCTCTCTCTAAATTAAAGATGAAATGCCTGCATTCTGGCCCTACAATTATCATGGGAGCCTGTCAACCAAAATATTCCAGGAAGGGAGGCTGGATGAAAAATGAATCTGCAGTTTGAAGCAGTCCGTCGAGGGATTTTAGCACCATAGTTGCAGAGGGTGTGTATTAGAAAAGCAAGAATCTGCATTGCATCTTTCATTTAATGTCTAAGTGGTTATATAGGACAGGACTAATCAAATGTTGAATTTCAACCCTTATTTAACTTTTTCCTTTTTCTTCTTGTGCTAATAACACCTTTTTTCCCCTTGTTTCCAGTTCATCATATTAGGCTTTAGTTGGTCTAAAAATGTGTACACAAATGGCCTGAAGAAAGCGTTAATTCTCACCATTCAATATTTCTTTATAAATACCAGCTTGTACAATTATTGTGTGTGTATGCATCGTTCATGCATCTGGCCCCCAACGTTTAAGTCGTATCACTGTATTCTGCTCTGTCTGTGGAAGTCAAATGAAGGCATAATTACACTAAACCCTCTAACAAAAATCACTCATATTACATTGATTATCTCAACACCTTCTGGTCTTAACTAACACACTGCAGGACCTATACAAGACCTTTTTTTCTTATTCACTTGAAGGTAATTTGAATACTACAGTGGAGAGGTTTTAGGATGATGTTACATTTTTATATATAAAGCAATCAGAAATCAATCCAAACTTAACAGAAGCAGCCCCAAACACACAGTCAGAGTAATAAGTACTATCTCGCGTGATAAGAAGAAGACAAAGTCCTCGCAGTTGAGGGTCAGTCTGGGACTACAGGAAGACACAGACGATAACAAAGACACTGTGAGTCCATAGAAGATTATTTAAGGTGTGTGAAACAATGCACCAAATGCCAAATGTCTTAAAAAAAGAAAACTGTGAGAAAGTCTATCAAGTGTAGCTGGTGTTGTTTTAAAGGTCAAATGTGGTAACACTTAATACTGATTTGGTTTGGGTGTTTTCTGTATGAAAACTCTTTCTTTTACACTTAAGGCTGAGTTATACTTCTTTTAACTGCCCTTGCGCTTTCTTCTTGCGCGTATGTTAATGGCTCGAGACGTTTATACTTCATTTAGCTTTGCCGGCGCTTGCGTGTGCTGCATGGCGATTCACTGCCAGGACAGTAGGTGGAGTAGCGGGTTTTTTCAATGACAAGCCTACTATGATGAAAGGAAATTCACTCCAGGACCTCTTCGAGTGATTCATGCTTCTTCTTCTTGTAAATAGCCGGTATTTTGTCAGATTTTCAACACCTTGGGGGTCTAAACGACTACTTTCTCGCCTGAAAATGTTTCAAATGTTGCTAAAGTTATATATTTACAGAGTTTATAGCTTAAGCGAAATCAGCTTTTCAGGCCGGCTGATTTCGGCTCGGGCAGGAGTGAAGTGCACTGTGTGTAAACGCTCTGCATGCTGTCTGATCGATGAGTATGTCGTTTTCAAGTAGTAGGCTTGCGTCTTTTCTTGCGTGAAGTTTAGAAAATTGAGGTGACACACGCAAGCTCGCAATGGGGGGCTTGCAACCGCGCAAGGGCTTGCGTTTCTTCTTGCGTCTTGCTTTGCGTCTTGCGTTACCGACTATAAACCAGGCTTTAGTGAAAAAGCGCTTCTGGTAAATAGTTTAAATGAGCTATAAAAATGAAGTTTTGCCCTCAATTTAAGTATATGAAAAGAATAAATCACATATTTGTCTTGGCTTTCTAAACGGTACAACAAAGGATGTCTTAAATAAGATCCTTGAGTTTTTTTTTTATTACAGAAATGCAAACAGATAACCACAGCAAAAACACAGATTCTTCCAGCTCCTATCCAGGAGAAATTGATTAATAAATAAAATTAACATATATAAACAACGTTTTCCTCCCCTTTGGCACGTAGAAATCATTTAAATGTTTCTGTACCTTTATGCTTTTAAATCAAGAAAATAATGTAAGTCTATTTTTTCTTTTTTAACTCTGAGAAAGACTGTTAAGCATGATTTCTACGAGGCTACTGGTAACTCCACCTTAACTGGATGTCAGTTGCTCAGCCTTTAACTTGCACAGCATACTAAGCAGCAGTTACTAATGCATTATGCATTTCTCCAAACCATGGCTCTAAAAGCCAACACTGGGCAGTTTAAGTATATACCAAGTGCCGTTATTAGCTGCAGGAGTCCTGCACTGCTTGTGCACCTTTTAGTTCCGCTCACCTGGTCTCTGAGGCGATCTGTCTCCTCCTGGTATTCAGCCAGTTGTTTCTTCCACTGCTCCACACTGCCATTGGCTTCCTGCAGTGCTTCCACCAACTTGGCATTGCTGTCCTGCAGAGTGAACAGTTCAGCCTCCAAGTTTATGTCACACATGGACCTGAGGGGAAGTTGCAGGAAAACACCAATATGACATTATGAATTATGTTTAAAGTATACTTTCAGCTCCTGTTTGGTTTCCACCTGCTCCAAAGAAAATTATTGCTGTGTTGTTATTGCAAATCGGTGAGTTCACATAAATATCAGGCCACTTCCTAATAAAAACAGTCAGTATAGTTGTTTTCATGTTGATTCTTCAAAACTACTAAATCTACAAGGTGCACCAAAGCAGAGCAGCATTTACCTTTAACTGTGGAAAATTACGCTACTGGGCCACATACAAAAACCACCAACACAAAAAAGTAATGTGTTCTCCGTTATTAAGGTGGGAACGATCCAGCAAAGGTCAGGATTCAGAGGGGATATTTAATAAACCAGAGAGCTTTTAGCTAAGAAGATGGAGTTTAGGAGGCATTGTTTGCCATGACTACAGCACAGCAACCATAAAACCACTCACCATAGCAACAGGAGACCAAAGCCAGCCAACACAGCCTTTATAAAAAAAAAAAAATCATAAAATAAAACTGTTGAAATAATTGGCTGTAAAGCATCTGAGGGGTGCTTTTCTGCTTCCTGATCTAATATGGAAGGTTGAGTGATCAATAATGGCCACCATGATGATAAAAATTATGTGCTGACAAATTCAGCAGCACTCACACCTTAATGGTTTCCAGTTATAGAGACATAAACAGAGATTAACAACAGCACAAGAGGAAAAACCTTGGGCTTTGAGGTTGTAAAGATATTGTTTGACCTACTGTGTACGCTAAACAAAATCCCAAACACATGTGAACATAATACTGCAGAACTGGGGAGTGTCCTCCTGTAGCACGGTATGCAGGCAGGCTAAATGCTTTAGGTCTGACTCACTGCTGCAGTTCTGGTTAATAACCAGTTAAATTTCCTATGAAGTAAAGGTGAAATCTTCACTGAAGCCAAGTCTATAATTCCTGATAACAAAAACAAAGCAGAAATGTCCATGGGGAGGCTTAGTTTCTTTGTCCCTGGTTTTACTCGATCTCCAAATATTCTACATTTGGGCTTAGTGCTGACACTTTCAATGGTAATTATTTCAATCTAATGTTAATACTCTGTCACCATACTGTCATTTTACAAATAATATTTCTGTTTATCCTGCACATCTGTTGCACGTTAGTCCTGGATGCTGAGTCCTGTGTCTGTTTCTTTCTAAGGCTTGCAGGCTGCTCTATGCTGCACAGATTTTAATATTTTGGTTAATAAATAAAAGTGATTTGATCTGACCCAGCTTTCTTTTGATTGGCTAAACACACCAGTTAGTCAGGTGAATTAAAAGCAAACGAAGAGGAAAAATATGCAGTGCTTGAGCAGATTCTGTGTTCATTTGTGATTTAGGTTGACTTTAATGGTCGACTTAGACTGCATGGGTATTTAAAAACCAAACAAGACAGAAGAAACAAAAAACAAAAACAAAGAAGTCCAATCTATTTCATGTGTGATGAATAACAATATCTTGTGGAACATCCCATTGAAAACCCACAGCCATGTGAAAAAGAAACTCTTTCGGTTCTAAAGTTTTTATAAATCAGGACTAAAGTTTTATAAATCAGAACTAAAAAAAAAATTACCTTGTCATTATCAGGTCTTAAAATAAGTTTAAAATAACCCCAGAAGAACAGCACATGGGATATTACACTGTATCATTACCGATGTAACAAAAATGAAGTCAAATTCTTAGTAGCAATGAACAACTTTTAGTAGCAATAACTTGAAAAAAAAAAAAAATCGTTCTCCATCCATTGTTCTTCATCTTTCACATTATGGAGAAATGTTGGCCCACTTTTCTTTACAGCTTTGCTTCAATTCATTGAGGTTGCAGCATCTTTTTAAAAACAAAAAATTTTATTCACAGCTCTCTTAAGGTCGCACCAAAGCATTTTAATCAGGTTGAAGCCTGGACTGATTGGACCATTTCAATACTTTGATTCTTTTCTTTTTCAGTTGCTCTGTTACAGATTTCTTGCTGTGTTGGGACTTATTGTCCTGTTGCATGATGTGCCAAGCTTTAGCTGTCAGAGAGATGGTTTGATCATCAGCTCTCTACCATCATGCTTAATAGTTGGTACGGGATACACCTGAGTGCCCCAGACCAGAACATGGTGTAGCATGTCATGTGTAGTTGAAATCTAAGTTGTATGTATTTTGAGACCTGCTAAGGACCCAATGTTTTTTTTTTTTTTTAAATTTTGATCTGATCCTTTGGGCAATACTTCTTTCCCAGTGATGGAATACCAATTTCTGAAATAAACGTTTTTACAGCTTTCCTGTTGAACATGAAAACTGCCCAGTAAACTAACTTCCAGAGATAGGAGGGCAAATTCCACCTTAAGTCCTGTAGAACAAGATGATACAATAGGTCAACAAAAGGTCTAACAAGCATGCGTTTCTTCAAGAACATCATGCAGTATTTGCAAGTCCAGTGGCCTTAGCTCATGGGTCACAAAATAACAAAAAATTAAACCAGGGTTTTCTTGACATTAAAAAAAATATCTTACCTGAATATCTGGTTAAGAAGAGTTAAGAATAAGACAATGAAAAGTGGACTTTTAGCATCCTAATACTATTGCACCGTCAATGCAATCCCAGTAGGAGGTGCAGAGGGGCATGACAACTTGTGTTGTGAAAGCCGACAGAAATATTAGATGGAAAGATGCGCATTTTTACAATATATAGCATGTTTCACTTTTTCATGTCGGTTCGTTTGTAATGTGCAGCATTTCTTAAGAAAAAAAACAAAAAAACTGCCCTAGCTTGTAAAATAAACCCTTCAGTTGCATTGCAGGCACCAGTTCAGCTTCACAGATGGATGACAGTAGGCGTTGTTTGCAGACTAAATCCAGCATACATTCACTACAAAATCTGCATCATGTGTCAAAGAGGTCATTTTTCTGTTGCGTTTGTGTGAGGAAAATCTTTAAAAAAGTGAATGTATTGCGGTGGGTCACTTGCTCTTTTTCTAATCGAACATTTTTCTGTGTGCTCTTCATTAATCTCTGAAAACCTGAACGGAACAGTTCTGAAAGACACCACAGAGGTGCAAATGAAACTAAGAGAGGAGCACTCTGAAGTCTCTAATAATCAGAGAAGCTGAAGCTGAGGGAAAAAGCTAGCAGCTAAAGTCAGTTTTCTTCGCTGCGAAGAGCTCAACTAAGTGCTACAAGCTTTTATAACCACTTATGTAACCAAGCTCGGAGGTGAAGACATTTTCAGTAACCTTCAAAACTCTGAAAGATAACATTTCCATTCACGTCAGTACTCCCACACAGACACATCTGCTGCTCTAGCTGTAATTTCATTTTACCATATCTCTTGGTGTATCGTCATAGACTGCAGTTATGTCTGTTTTTTTTTATTTGTTTTTTTTATTAGTATTCCTACAAGCTTTACATTGATAAAAAGACTTTAGCACAAATTTTCACTTAATTTTGTCACTGTCAGGTCTTTGTTCAAATAAATATTCAAAGTAAAATGTAAATTAAGTCCAATAAATGTAGTCATTAAATATTTACAGTAACTTGTGGTCATGCATAACAAATCAGACTCTGCTTTTGAGCCAACACTCTGCAAAGAATAAACATTGAAAATAACAGCACTCTGGAGGAAACACAATTTTCCTATATGATGTAATCGAGTAATATGTACTGTGTATGTGCTAAAGCTAATTAAATCCCTTTTATGGTACACACATGTCTGTCTTGCCCATGAATGTTAGATAGAAGAGGGCTTTATTCTAGTTTGGTTGAATTAAAAGCTCAGAAAAAGCCCGGGGCAGGTGGTTGATCTGCGACCAAATATGATTTCACTCACGTCAAAATCAGCAGCCTTTTTCATGATTAACTGACTCTAAAATACTGTTGGTCAGTAACGAATGAAACGTTTTCATCACATTTATCTAACAAAAAAAAACAAAAAAAAAACATACAAAAGCCAAAGTCAATGTCTTTGTATTTTACAAACAAATTAACTTGGAGCACTTTGATTGCTAAACTGATTAACTTATAGAAAAAATATGAATTTATTGCTTCAGGTCTCTTTCAAACATGCTTCCAAAGCAGACGGGACAAAAAAAAAAAAAAAAAAAAAAATTGTCATTACCCTTCTGACAGCATCTTCTTGACCCTCTCCTTTTCAGCTGTCAGCTCCACTTCAGCACTCTTACTGCGAAACAGCTTTTCCTCTCCGGGCCCGTTGACTGTCAGCAGCGGCGGAGAATGACGTTCCTCCGACAGCTCCTGCAGCACAACAGGAGATAAGAACACAAATGGATTGTAGAGAAGAAATCAGAGCCAGATCTGTAACATGCCATCAGTTTCTGTCAGTACAAGAGCTTCTCAGAAAACTTTGAAAAAGTAATTGAGAATTAACAAACATCTATTTTACTGGCACTGGTATATAAAATAGGTGTTTTCTGGAAGTGTTTGGGATTATACTGTAAATTCTTATGACCTACACTGCAGTTCTATTCTATTCAGAGTTGATGCTCTACACAGCATATGACATCAAATGCAACAATATTCCTGAATACACACATAAAAAAAAAAAA